>NC_045784.1:129247443-129607333 GCF_008692025.1 Phocoena sinus | reverse complement strand
GTGGCTGCAGTCGGGGTGGCCCACGGCGCAGTCGTACAGGGTCACTAGGAAAGGCCAGGCGGTGCGCTGAGGCGCCTCCCCCGGCTGCACACCCCGCCCTGCCTGCTGTGCCGCCCCCAGGCTCACCATGAAGAGTGCGGGCATTGTCCAGCCTCTGGCCCTCGCCCCGGGTGACGTAGATGGGCACCGGGAGCTCCCGCTGGGCCATGGAGGGCTGGAACTGTGGGTGGAGGGCGGGGTCAGGCCCGACCCAACTCGGGACACCCCCTGACCCCCGCCCGCCTCCTCCAGGACGCTCCTCCCAGAATGGGTGCCATTGTTCAGGGCCCCCGCATCTCCCAGCAGGGGCTGTGGGCACCACGTTCCTGTGCACGCCCAGGCCTGCCCACGGCAGGCCTCCTGAGTGACGACAGGCTGAAGGGGGCGAGCCCCTGAGGGCCCGGGCGTCCAGTGGCAGGTGAGTCTGTGGGGCAGCTGCCCACCTGCTGGGCCTGGCAGTGGATGAGGCCGGCGTCCCCGGCCACCTCCTCCAGGGAGGCTGGCAGCCTCTGCAGTTCTCCGGGCAGCTCCAGCCAGCAGTGGTAGGAGGCAGGCAGGCCCTGGGGGTGGGCTCTGTCAGCATCCTGGACGCTGTCAGCCGCTACCACTGCCCCTCCCCCGCTGTCGCTGTTCCCCCACCCACCGGAATGCTCACCCGGAAATGCTGAAGGTTCCGCACGCGCAGGGCCAAACGGCTCTCCCAGCCCACAGGCACCAGGAGGGGGCCTACCAGGCCCTCGACCCGGGGACAAGCCCCTGGGCCCCGCACCTGGATGTCCACCTGGGGGAAGGAGACCCCTTAGTGCTTCAGGAGTCGAGGGGCCTAGGCGGGCCTGGGGTAGGGCGGGCGCACGGCGGAGGTGAAGAGAAGCCAGCAGGCTGGGCCCGCCCACCTGTTGGGCACTGTAGATGGTCCTCTCGCCCTCCGGGCAGCGTTCCCCGTACACACAGCGGCTGCTCTGGGGGCACCAGTGGCACCTCCAGCGGCTGCCCACACAAGCACTGCACCTGGGGGGACGGGGGACTGCTCAGGTGGGGCGCCATCGGGAGTCACCACCCCTACCCAGCGGCTGGGCCCGGCACTCACGGAGCAGCCGCCTCCAAGGCCTGCACGGCACTGCAGTCGTAGAAGGAGAAGTTGGTGGTAGCCACGACCACGTCCTCGAACATCAGGGCCAGGGGCAAGGTGATGTGCTCTGGGGGGGCATATGGTGGTGGCAGGGGCGGCCATGTGGCTCCTGCCCCTCCGGCTCCCCCCTTGCCCCTCGCCCCGGGCGCCCCTCACCTGTGCCTGGAGGGTTATGCGGCAGCTGGTCTTGGGGAGGGGTGACGCAGGCCACGTGGGTCCCTTCCACGTGAGCCAAGCTGTCATAGTTCCCAAAGGCACAGTGGAAGTATTCGTCCACGGTGAGGGTGGGCAGCCGGGGCACAGACAAGGTGACCTGCGACGCACGCGAGGAAAGCACAGCAGGCGGGGGCCTCCTGGGGGGCCCAGCTCGCCGAGGGAGAGGGATCCAGGGCAAGGGAGGGCTGGGAGCAGAGGCAGCAGGAGAGGAGGAAGACGGGGCAGCCCCCGCCCCGGCAGGCGGCGGCAGGCATCTGACCTGGCCCTGCTCCTGGCGAGGGTGCTGGGCCGGCAGCAGGCTCTGGATGTGCAGGCAGCGGCCGTCCTCGTAGCTCCATAGCCACTGGTTGGGCTGGGCCGCCCGCCCGCACTGGCCCTTGCGGGTACACCTGTGGGGCAGGGGCCCGTTGGGTCCCTGTGTGGGACTCAGGCTCCCTGGGTGATTTGCGGCAAGGGGCTTGGGAGGACGGCCCAGCTGGAGCGCAGCGAGCAGTGGGGGTGAAAGGGACTCTGCTCAGAGAGGAAGGGGCCAAGCGCACGAGCACGTGAACCTGACTTAGGGTTGCCGTGAGGGATTCCTGAGGCTGCCGTGTGGAGCGTGGGCTGGAGAGGAGCTGGACCGGGCCAGGGGACACCTGAGAGAGGTGACGGAGGCCTGGCCCAGAGGGGGCTGGGGGGAGGAGAAGTGGACAGGCTGGGCAGCGGGGGGAAGGGGACGCCACCAGATTCTCGGTTGGGTACGCAGGGCAGGATGGGGGAACTCAGCGACGGCCCTGCGTCCCACCTCGGGGACGCGACCCGGCCTCCTGGCCCACCTAGAAGTGCTCCGGGAGCGGCCCCCACTCACCTGCCCTGCAGGACGCACCAGCCGCACAGGGGGTCCCGGGCCTGGAGGCAGCTGCTGCAGTCGGGGAACTGGGGGCAGGCTGCCACGGGTAAGCGGTCCACCTGGACAGGCGGCGGGGTACGGAGGTGGTGGCTGCAGGGCCTCGGGCCTCGTGTGCTCACCCCCCACCCCCGGGACAGCCCTCACCTGCTGGGAAGTCAGCACGTAGAGGTGGCTGCCACTGCTGTCCACCAGCAGGTCGGGGCTGATGGCCGAGCCCGGGGGCCCCACTTGTTGTGAGTGGTACACCTGGCCTCGGGTGCCATTGAGGAAGACCTGGGGGGATGACAAGGGCAGGGCTGGGCCAGCCCGCCGAGCCAAGGCCTGCTCTCAAGATGGCCGCAGGCTAACCGTTCGGAGCAGGTGCTGTCCCGGCTGGGGTTCCCGGGGAGCATCCCGGCCCCCAGAGCTGTCTCCCCTTCTTGCCGGCCCAGGGCGGCCAGGCCGTGCCGTGGAGGGTGGGGCAGGCCCACGGGCATCCAGCCTGCCCATGTCGCCTCACCCAGCTAGGGAGGCAGAGCCACCCTGGGTGGGGCCCTTGGGTGCCAGGGGAGGAAGGGCAGTTGTGGGGAGACAAGCAGGTCATGAAAAGGCAAGAGTCTCCTCTTATCGGCTGGGAACCAGCCGTCAGTGTGCGGCCTGGCTTTCCGACCTGCCAGCAGGGCGCAGGCCGAGAGGTGTGGCAGGAACCCGTGACTCACGGGGCTTCTGGGAGCCCCCACAGGGCAGGAGCGCCTCCAGTCAGGCCACTGAGGCCGGGCCCGGCCTGGCAGCATTGAGGCTGGGACCGGGGGTCTGGCCGAGGCCCGCCCCGCCTTCACCAGGCCCTTACTTTATGCAGCTGGCCCTGGATGTCCCCCAGGAACGCTATCGTGTGTCCGTCTGCCTGGAGGGCTGCGACTGCGCTGATGGAGTTTCTGAGTTGCAGCAGAGGCCCCGCCTCCAGGGGCCTGCGGCCCGCGATGGGGCTCGGGGTGTGTTCGTCGCCACAGGGGTATGACTCGGGGGAGTCCTGCAGGGGCGGAGAGGGGGGATTCAATTCCTGGAAGAGGCACGAGGTACCCTCCCTGGGCCCAGATCTGCAGTCAGCCCAGGATGGCAAGGCAGCAGGCGAGAAGGGCTCAAGGTTGCGCCGCAGAGAGGGAGAGACTGGCCGAGGAGACTCAGACAGGCGGGCCCCTCCTTGCCATCCTCTAAAGCAGAGGTCACAGGCGATTGTCGCATGGGAGCGTCCAGCTGCCCTCGGCCAGGACTACGTGTGGCAGCCCCGGCCCTGGTCAGAGAGATGCTGCAGGTCCACAGAGGGACAGGGCCGGGGTGGCAGGCCGGGCGACACGAGGCCGCGGGAGAGGCGGGAGCCGCTGCCAGGTGGCGGTGCGGAAAGCCTCAGGTGAGAGGGCAGGGGTGAGGCCCGGGCCCAGCCACTCACGGGCGGCAGGGTGACGCAGCGCGATGTGACGCCGTACTCCACGGTGGCTTCCTCCGTGCCGCCGGGGCCCCGGCCGCCCGTGGTGTAGCAAAGGCGCCGGGCCCGCTCCATGGTCGCGTCCAGGTCGGCCAGGGGAAAGGCGCACAGGGCTGCCTGCACCCCCCTCGGGCCGGCAGCAAACGCTCCCAGTAAGGCGCCTGGGGCGAGGGAGGCGGCCTGGATGAGGCCGTGGCCCCGGCAGGTGAGGGGCACTTCCACATAGGAGTAGAGGTTGGCGTCCCCCAGGCAGACCCGAGCCACGTAGGAGCGGTACTCGGCCTGTGCCCGGGCCCCACGGCGGCGGAAGACGAAGTAGGCCGAGCGAGCGTCAGCGAGGGCCGCCACGTAGCTGTTGTTGTAGTCGGAGAGGTCGCCCACCACCAAGCGGCCCAGGCCCTCGCTGGAGAAGGGCTGTGGCCCAGCCAGCTGGCGCACGGTCAGGGGTGGCACCCCGCCCGACAGCTTGCCCGCCAGGCCCCTGGCCACCAGCAGGAGGTCCCCGCCTGGCCCGGGCACCACCAGGCCCACCGTAGCCACGCCCACGGCGTTGGCAGCCACGAACTGCCCGTCGCCGGGGTCCTCGGCCCGGTACAGCAGCTGCGCCACATCCTCGAGGCGCCGCTTCTCACACACTCCCTGCCGCACCTGCCCGCAGGCCACCAGCTCCCGGGCCCGGCCGCTCACCAGCAGCAGTTGGTTGGCATTGTCGGTGAGCCGGGCCTGCGGGCACTCGGCCGGCTCCCGGAAGGGCACACAGTCGGGGCTGTCGAGGACCGGGCCTGTGACAGCCACCGACTCGAGCCGCAGCGCGGGGCTGAGCTGGAAAAGGCGGTTCACCGCGCCCACGTAGAGCGCGCCCCGGCCTGGGGCCAGCGCCAAGCGGTTGAGGGTGGTATTGGGCGCTGGGAAGCGGTGTGCCCACGTCGGGGCGAGTGGTGGGCACAGCAGCGGCAGCACGAGCAGCAGGCAGGCGCCCAGTGGAGGCCGGGGCGCCATCGCGGGGCCCTGGGGGAGGCCGGGCAGGAAGGCACGAGTCAGGGCGGCCGTGGGAATGGAGGACGAGGGGGCAGGAGGAAAAGGAGAATCCAGGAGAGACAGAGACAACAGAAGGGGAGGGGAAGAAGGACGGAGAGGCAGAGAGACAGCAGCAGAAAGCGGGGGCAGGGAGCAGCAGGGGAAGCGGAGAGGGAAAGAGTCAGAGGGAGACAGGGACGGGGCGGGGTGGGGGGTGGGTACGGAGAGTCCCCAGGAGGTGGGGGGCGGGGTGTACGCATGCATGAGGAATTTCCTTCATCTACTTTAGATGCATCTAGATTGTGGAAGGGGGCAGATCCTGAAAAGCCACAGGAACACCAACAGAAGGACTGAGTGGCAGAGAGAGGAGAGACCACAGAAAGGAGAGCAGGGCGGAGAGTGGGGGGCGGCGGCGGAGGGCGACGGAGGGCGAGGGGAAAGGGGACAGGAGCCCAGAGACCAGGGCCTGAGGGCCAGCGAGGGTGGGAGAGAAAAGCTGCCCTGGGAAGCCAGCGGAAGAGAGGAGAGAGCCAGACACCCCGCTGCCTGCCCCAGAGGAAGCAAGGGGCCGGTGGCCAGGGCCGAGGCAGAGGAGAACAGAGGGCTGGGAGGGCCCCAGACTGAGCTGGGGGTGCTCAGAGCGGGGATGGGGGAGTTGGGGGGCACCAAGAGACAACCCAGGGTGCAGGGGGTTGGGGGAGGCCTGTCCCTTGCCCCATCAGCCCCGGCAGCCAGGGTCCACTGGGACTGGCACGGGGAGGGTTAACGTGGGGGGGGTGGAGTGAGAAGAGGACAGCCAGAGAGGGCGGGAGGGGAGAGGAGAGCTTGAAAGAAAGTCCTAGCCAGAAGCTGGGCATGGGCTCCCTTCCCCACCCATTTGGGGCCCAAGGCTGAGCCCTGAGGGGAAGGGCGGGGCCCTAGCCTCCAGAGGAGGCTCTGATCCGGGGTTCTGCTGCGCCTTCCAGCTCACCTCCCGGCCAGGGGCCCTAGCAGCCGCTGCCCAGCAGCCTCCTGCAGTGCCCAGGTGACACGCGCCACGAATCCCTGGGCCGTGATGGCCCCTCACGCCTCTCTCCTCCTGACCCCGGCACAGAAGCCAGGTCCTGAGTTGAGCCAAGGTCCCGCACAGCTGGGCGTGTGGGCGCGTGCCAGCCAGGAGTGGGCCCGCTGTCATTCAGCAGCCTGCCGGCTCCGGCCCCCCAGCTGCGGGGAGAGCTCAGAGGACGCCCCTGGGCCCTTATCTTGGGAATACAGACAGGAAGGTCAGGCCTGGCCTGGGGACAGGGCCGTTTCCTCTGGACCCTGGTATCGGTGGCAGTGTCTGTGGCGGGTGAGGGGCAGACGGCCCGCAGCTGGAGGCGCAGCGCGTGGGAGCCCAGGCTCCAGGCTCCTCCGCGCTCCTCACCTGCCTTCCCTGCCCCAGAGGGGGGTCTCTGGGGACGCAGGACTCAGGCACTTACCGCAGCGAAGGGCAGCAGCAGAGGCGTCTCCCGGGGCAGTGGTGACGGACACAGGATGGCTGTGGGGGGCATTGTCCTGAGTAGGAGGGAGACAGGCAAGGCTTGGTTCCATTCACACTCAACCCTGGGGGAGGAGGGAGGCCAGGAGGGCTGAGGCCTGGCAGCCAGGCTCCACCACAGCTGGCAGCTTTGTCAATAGTGGCCGGGCCAAGGCAGCCCTGCCTCCACGCCAACAATGTCCCCTCTGTCCAGAGGCCCAGGCCAGGGACCCGCTATATGGTGTCCCTATCCCCATCCAGGCTGTTCTGACCAGGGGGCTCCCTGCCACTCCCCACCCCCAGAGAGACACCCCCTGGGATCTGGGGACAAAGGGACAGGGTTTCCTTCAGCCAGAAAAATGAGACCCACACAGCCAGTCCCCCACTCCCGCCCTGTGCCAGCCAGCGTGCTCCTCCCCGTGTCCCCCCGGGGTCCCTGTGAAGGGTGCAGAGTGGGCCACGGAGCCCCCCTGCGAGGGCCAGGGCCCTGCGCCCCTGCATAGCAGGCCTCACCCTCGGTAGCCTTGGCGCCTGGCTGGAGGCGAGTCCTGACCCTCAATGCCTGCGTTTGTCCAGGCGGGGGGCAGGGGAGAGACTGGCCAAGGCAGCCCGCCTGGGAGACCTTCTCCCCTCACGCCCCCCCACCCCCAGGGACTGGCAAAGTCGTGCCAGGTACAGTCTGGTGCCAGCATAGAGGATGCACGGGAGGGGGTGGGAACCCAGCCCTTAGCTTCAGACTTGGCAACTGGTCGCAGGCTGTCCCCCTCCCGCTCGCTCGGGGAAATACCATCCCAGGATGGGTCTGGATCTCCCCCTTCACGTGTGGGGTGGGGAAGGGAGTGGCAGCCGGCAGCCGGCTCCTCTGCCTCCCTCAGAGGGCACCGTCCGCACACCAAGGCGGCAGGGCTCAGGCCGTGACCCGAGGTGCGGGAACAGGTGTGCTTGAGTCAGGCTCCCCGTTTCCTCCACAGGGTGCGGTAGCAGCAGGCAGGCTCAGGGGTGAGGTGACAGCCACAGGGCTCGCTGCCACCTGGCTGGGCCAGTTGGGTGGCTGTAGGAGCGGGGAGCCAGGCGGGCCGCTTCCCTACCCCGTGCCCTGCCCCGTGGCCAGAGGCGCCAGCTCTCGCATTTGGGGGCAGCAGCCGCAGCCCTACCTCCCAGCGCCAGGGCCACCCGTTGGCCAGGACGGGGGGGGGGGGGGGGGGGGGGGGGGCGGGATCCGTGCCCCCAGGCATCAGGAGGTGTCGTCGCAGGACTTGGGCTGGCGCCTAAGCGCTTTCGCCTGATTCGGGCTAGTCGGCCTGTGGACCCCTGGCTTCTCCCGGCTCCCAGGTGGCGCCCCCCACCCCGACCCGGCGACCCCTGCACCCCGCGCCCTAGCCAGCCCCGGCTCCTGCCTACCTGAGCGGGCCGCCGGCCGGGCCGAGGAGCAGCTGGCGGTGCCAGGAGTGCGTCCCGGAGGAGCCCCAGTCTCCCTCCCCACAATGCAATCGCTCCCAGCCCGAGTTGTCCTGGGTGGCCCGGGAAGCCCAGCCCCTCCGCGCCCACCCCTTTGCCCGACGGCGCAGGGCAGGGCACTGCTGCCCTCTGCCGGCCTCGGTGGGCATGGCAGAGGGCCGGCCGCGCACCTGCCCGGAGGAGGTGAGAGGGGGCGGTGCCCTCCCATGGGGGGGGTGGGGGCAGGCGGGCATTCCATAGCCTTCCATGAAGTGCCCTGACTGAGCGCCAGACTTGGCCCTGGCACTGGCACCGTTCAGAGCCAAAGCCCACAGCCACCTGCCCCGAGAGTCTCCCGGGTCTCAGGGGCAGAACTACTTGACAACAGATGAGACCCCACTGCCAGGACAGCCCATTTGTGGAGGGCACTGTGGGTCACCAAGGAGGGGGAGTCAAGTCTGGGGGCGCTCAGGGCATCACGGAGAGCATCACAGAGGAAGTGAAGTTTAAGCTGACCTTGAAGCACACGGCGCTACTCCTACTGTCATCCTCCGATGTACCAGGGCTGGTCTAAGAGTTCAGTCCTTCCAATGACCCCAGAGCAGGTGCAGTTATTTCCCCTGGTTCACGGGTGGGGAGACTGAGGCTCGCAAGGTTAGGAAACTTGCACAAAGTCACAGGGCTAGTAAGTGGTAAGGCTGAGAGTCGACCGCGGGTCCCTGCCCTTAACCATCAGGCCACGAGGCCCTGAACCATGAAGGGCAGCAGGCATTGGGCAGGAAGGGAGATGGGGACTGCCCGAGGCCAAGCCTGCCGGTGACGCGCCCACAGGGCATTTTCTCCTACCTGGAGCACAAGTTGGTCGAGGTGGGCTTCGAGGCTGCAGAGGGCTGGCAAACGGCTTTGCATTTGAACAAGCGCAAGCTGGCGGCCCAGGGGTGGAGAGCATGGGGGAAACCTGGATCGGGGGGGCTGTAGGCGTGGAGAGGGGGAGCGGGACCCAGGAGACGTGGCGGTGGACAGGGTGTAAGCGGCGAACGCAGAAGGATCCAGGAGATCCCTGGGCTCTTTCTGCTGGGGCGTCACTCCCTATGGAGCAGGGGTGCCAGTGGAGGGGAGGACTGAGGGGCCCACAAGGCAGGAGGAGGTGGCCAATGGAGCTGGTGGGGTCTTAGCGTAAGAAGCTTGGCTCGGGGTGAAGAGCACTGGGGGTGGGTGGGAGTCACAAGAGGGAACTGGGAGACCAGGGGCGTCAGGGGAGGCAAGCGACCCAGAACCTGAAGGCCCAGCAGATCCGGAGGGCTACACCCCGCTCCCCCAAGGGGGAAGGCCAAATGCCCAAGAAGGGGCCAGGGAGGGATCTAGAAGCTCCGGGAGAGGCAGGCTGTCGGGAGAGTGATGGGGGAGGGTCTCTGAACACTAAGACTGGAAGGACTGTCCCCCCACCATGGCCAGCTGGGCGCCTCCCCTCCACCGTGTCCCTCCTCAGCCTCCACCCCAGCACACACGTGTCCTTGGTGGCTTCGGGAAAGACAGACGCCTTCAGTCCCAGCGCTGGGAACATTTGTCCTACCTTTCCACAGAAGAAAATAAATCTGTCTCCAGGCAACACAATTTTTAATAAGTATGTATGTGTATGGCCTGCAAGGGCCGTGTCCACCGGTCCCAGGCAGAAGACAGGCAGCCCCTAGTCTGAAGTCAGTGGCAACGGTGAAGGACCTTTGCAAGCTTTGTGAGTTTTAACATCTTACACAAAGGGAATCCTGTTGTTTTCCTTCTGCCAGTGGCTCCTTCCCCTCGCAGCTGGCCTTTGGAGATGTATCTGTGCCGATCCATGTGGATGGCCCATTCGTCCAGCTGCATGGGATCCTTCCATCAGTATCCCTGCGAGGGGTGGGGAGGCGGCCTTGCTGAGGGCGGGGTTCTCTAGATGCTGGAAGGGGACTCGCCGGGTCATAGGGCACGTGCGCTCCGAGTTTGCCAGGGGCGGAGGAATCGCTTTCCAAGCTGGTGGCCCACATGACACTCCCACTGCCACTGTATAGACATTTATTTCTGTTTCTCCTCATCTTCACCAGTACTTGGACTTAGTACTTTTACTTTGTGTTTCGTACTTTCGGTCAATACAGTGGGTGTGAAATGGTGATGCCTTGCTGGACTTTGTTTTGGCTGCGTTGGGTCTTCCTTGCTGCGCGTGGGCTTTTCTCTGGTTGCGGCGAGTGGGGGCTGCTCTTCGTTGCGGTGCGTGGGCTTCTCATTGTGGTGGCTTCTCTTGTTGCGGAGCACGGGCCATAGGCGCGTGGGCTTCAGTAGTTGTAGCACGCGGGCTCAGTAGTTGTGGCTCGCGGGCTCTAGAGCGCAGGCTCAGTAGTTGCGGCGCGTGGGCTTAGTTGCTCCGCGGCCTGTGGGATCTTCCTGGACCAGGGCTCAAACCCGTGTCCCCTGCGTTGGCAGGCGGATTCTTAACCACTGTGCCATCAGGGAAGTCCCCCCGTCTTATTTTTTATTTTAATGTTTTAATTGAAGTATAGTTGATTTACAATGTTGTGTTAATTTCTGCTGTTCAGAAAAGTGACTCAGTTATACACATATATAGATTCTTTTTTATATTCTTTTCCATTATGGTTTATGGCAGGATGTTGAATGTAGTTCTCTGTCTATCCCTGTTTTACTTACTACAGCTTTAAAAGCAAGCCTTGATACCGGGAGGGGGTCATCATCTTTCAAAATTCTGTCACCTATTCTAGGCCCTTTAGTTTTCCTTAGAAGTTTCAAAAACAGCTTGTCAAGTTCCAGGAAACACCGTTGGGATTTTTTTGAAGAGGTAAATGGAGGTTTTGTTGAATTTTGAATCCCTTTGAAGACTAGTCATCTCTAAAATATCATTTCCCCACCTCTGAGCATAGCACCTCTCTCTAGTTATTAAGATCCTTTCAGTACATTTTCCCCTAAGGACTTGAACATCACGTGTTTGGTAGAGCTGTTACTAGGGACTTGCTTTTTAAAAAATATTTACTTATTTATTATTTGTTTGGCTGCGTCGGGTCTTAGTTGCTGTGTGAGGGATCTTTGTTGTGGCATGGGGGATCTTTTAGAAGCGGCATGCGGGATCTAGTTCCCTGACCAGGGATCGAACCCAGGCCCCCTGCATTGGGAGTGCAGAGCCTTAGCCACTGGACCACCAGGGAAGTCCCAGGACTTGCTTTTTTATGGCATTATAAATGCTATCTTCTTCTTAATTCACTTTCTGATTGTGCTGCTGGTACACAGAAACACAACTGACTTTTTAAAAACTGAAGTACAGTTGATTTACAATGTTGTGTTAGTTTCCGGTGTACAACAAAGGAAACAGAATTGACTTTGGCGTATGCATTTTGTCTCAAGCAGCCTCATAAATGCTTGTATTAGGGCTAATAATTCTTTGTGGATTCTTTTTATGTTTTTCCAAGGAAGGTGACTTTTTAAAAAAATTTATTTGGTTGCACTGGGTGTCAGTTGTGGCAGGCGGGCTCCTTAGTTGCGGCTTGCCAGCTCCTTAGTTGCGGCACGTGAGCTCTTAGTTGCGGCATGCGTGTGGGATATGGTTCCCTGACCAGGGATCAAACCCAGGCCCCCTGCACTGGGAGTTCATAGTCTTATCCACTGTGCCACCAGGGAAGTCCCCTGTGGATTCTTTTTGGTTTTCTACTTACACAGTCATGCCATCTGGGAGGAATGACTGCTTTGTTTCTTCTTTTCCAGTCCTTTTAACTACAGTTTCTTTTTCTCACTTTACTTCCCTGGACAGTACAAGGTTGAATGGAAGCAAAGAGAATATTCTTAAGGTTTCATCATTAATTAAGATGTTTGCAGAGGGTGTTTACAGACACCTTTATGAGATTAAGGCAGGTCCCTTCCAGTCCTAGTTTGCTATATGTTGAATTTTATCAAATGCATTCAGAAAAAGCACTGAGTTGATGACAGAATGTTCCTCCTCCCATCAGTTAATGTGTTCAGTTGTGTTAATTGATTATCTAATGTTAAACCACCCTCGCATTTTCTGGGCTAAACTCAACTTTGTCATGGTGTAGTGGCTGGATGGGTTTTGTTGTTGTTTTTGGAGCACGTCCTCTTTTTCTGTTCCCTGGAACAATTTATCTAAGACGAGGGTTATCAGTTCCTTAAAGGCTTGATGGAATACATCTGTAAAACTATCTAGGCCTTCCTTGTTGTTGCAGCCACCAGCCCCTCTATCCATACATTTTAAATCACATTGCCGATTTCTTTAGTAATTATGGGACTGTTCAGGTTTTCTGTTTCTTCTTGAGTCAATTTTTTTATTGTGGTCAAAAATACATAACATAAAGTTTACCATCTTAACCATTTTTAAGTGTATGGTTAAGCAGTGCTAGGTACACTCACATTGTTGTGAAACGGATCTCCAGAACTTTTTCATCTTGCAAAACTGAAACGCTATATCCATTAAGCAACTCTGCTTTTCCCCAGCCCCTGGCACCCACCCTTCTACTTTCTGTGTCTATAAATTTGGCTATTCTAGGGACCTCACATAGGTGGAATCGTGCAATATTCGTCTTTTGTGACTGACTTATTTCACATAACATAATGTCATCAAGGGTCACCCATTTTGTAGCATCTGGCAGGATTTCCTTCCTTTTAAGGAGGAATAATATTCCATTTTGTGTATAGACCACATTTTGTTCATCCTTTCATCAGTCAGCGGACACTGAGGTTGCTTCTACCTCTTGACTATCGTGAATGGTGCTGCCACGAACATGGATATGTAAATAGCTCTGCTCTCGATTCTTTTAGATACATACTCAGAAGTGGGATTGCTGGACCACATGGTACTTCTATGTTTAATTTTCTGAGGAACTTCCTTGCCATTTTCTATGGCAGTTACACCATTTTACAATCCCACCAACAGTGCACAAGACTTCTAATTTCTCCACATTCTTGACACTATTTGACGTTTTCTGGGTTTTTTTGGGTTTTTAAAGAAAATAGTAACCATTCTAATGGGTGTCAGGTAATTTATTGTGGTTTTGATTTACATTTCTTGATGATTAGTGATGTCGAGCATGTTTTTGTATGCTTGTTGGCCACTTGTATATCATCTTCGGGGTAATGTCTATTCAAGGCCTTTGCACATTTTTTAAATCTTTTCTTAAAACTTAATTTATTTTATTTTTGGCTGCGTTGGGTCTTCGTTGCCACGCACAGGCTTTCTCTAGTTGCGGCGAGCGGGGGCTACTCTTCGTTGCGGTGCGCGGGCTTCTCATTGTGGTGGCTTCTCTTGTTGCGGAGCACGGGCTCCAGGCTTGCGGGCTTCAGTAATTGTAGCACGCGGGTTCAGTAGTTGTGACTCTCGGGCTCTAGAGCGCAGGCTCAGTAGTTGTGGCGCATGGGCTTCGTTGCTCCACGGCACGTGGGATCTTCCCAGACCAGGGAAGATCGAACCTGTGTCCCCTGCATTGGCAGGCGGATTCTTAACCACTGTGCCACCAGAGAAGTCCCTTTGCACGTTTTGAAATCAGGTAATTGGATTTGTTGTTGTTGAGTTGTAGGAGTTCTTTGTATATTCTGGGTATTAACCCTTTATCAGATATGTGACTTATATTTTCTCCCGTTCTGTAGGAGGCCTTTTTACTCTGTTTGTTGTATCCTTTGTTGCTACACGTGTCCCTACTGTCAACCAGAAGACAATATTCCCAATGACTCTGAAGCCCCCATATACCCTGTTCCTCCCTTGACATAAGCAACCACTAGCCTTTCCTTACTTTTCTTACTTGTCCCACATATGCATCATCTCTAAACAATATATCTTATATTTTTAGAGCTTATATAAATGGAATCATACTGGATGTATTTTTCTGTAACCTGTTGCTTTAGTTCCATATTACATTTGTGACATGCATCCGAGTGTGATACATCTAGCTGGAGTTCATTCATTTTTATCGCTGAATGGTTTTCCATCATATGACTGCAACATAGTTTGTTTTTTCACCTGTTAATGGACACCTGGGTTTTTTCTGGCTTTTGCTTATTATAAACAATGCTGCCTGTGAACGACCTGTACGCGTAATCTGGGGTATTTGTGAAGGACCTTCTCTAGGGTGTGCCCAAGAGTGACCTTGTTAGGCCATAAATATGTACATCTTTAATTCTACTAGATAACACCAAATTGTTTTCCAGAGTGGCTGTACAAGTTTGTGTAGCACCACAGTGTACGAGTTCCTGCTACTCCATATCAATGCCGACACCTGCTATTGTCTGACTTCTTAATTTCTATCAGTCAGTGGATGGGAATAAAAAGATATATCACTGTGGCTTTAATCTGCATTTCCAAAGACCCTCTGTTCTAACTTGCCAGGGAATAAAGTGTGGTCTTCTGCATGAGGTGGGGTAAAGATGTGAGCATCTAGCAGCTTCATATATATAAAGCTGATATATATATATATATAATTGAAATATATGTGATCTAGCAGCCTCTTGCACGGGTGTCCAAGCTCCCATGCTTAAGCCAGAGTCTCTCATTATGTTGGAAAGGGCTATGGTATCCGTGGTTTTACCCCTGTTTTCCTCTCCTTTCATTCTTGCCAGAGCCTTGTGTCTATCTTACTAATTTCAAAGAACCAACTTTTGGTTTTATTGATCTTTGTTTTTTCTATTTCATTAATTTCTGCTGTCTTTGTGATTTCCTTCCTTCTACTTTCTTTGGGTTTATTCTACTGTGGTTTTTCTAACTTCCTGGGTTGGGGCTCAGCTTACTTTTTTAAGGCTATACATTTACTCTTAAGTACTGCTTGAGCTACACTCCACACGTTTTCAAATGTCGCGTTTTCATTGTTGTTCAGTTCTAACATTTTTTTAGATTTTCATTATATTTCTTCTTGGACCAATCAGTTATTGGGAAGTGTATTTTTAAATTTAAATTTGTAAATTTAAATTTTCAAACATATGGGAGGACTTAATTTTAGCTTTGTTATCCATTTATGATCTTATTCTATTGCAGTTTGAGAACATGCTCTGTACGATACCCATTCTTCTAGCATTTGCTGAGATTTGTTTTGTGGCTGCGAACATGGTGGGTTTTATTAAGTGTTCAAGGTGAACTTGAAGTGTGTAGTCTCTAGTTTGGGGATGTCTGTTAATCAAGTGTGTTCAGTTTGTGCTATATTCTTCCTATTTTTGTCTGCTTGAGCTACCAATTGGAGTGAGAGGTAGTGCGATTTACTGTGGTGAATTTACTAATTTATTAATTTTTCCTTTTACTGCTACTTTTTTTTTTTTTTTTTTTTTGCGGTACGCGGGCCTCTCACTGCTGCGGCCTCTCCCGTTGCGGAGCACAGGCTCCGGATGCGCAGGCTCAGCGGCCATGGCTCACGGGCCCAGCCACTCCGCGGCATGTGGGATCTTCCCGGACCGGGGCACGAACCCGTGTCCCCTGCATCGGCAGGCGGACTCTCAACCACTGCGCCACCAGGGAAGCCCACTGCTACTTTTTTGTTTGATGTACATTAGAGGCTCTGTCATTAGGCAGCTACAGACACATTCAGAATGGTTAATGCTTCTGAATGGATTATTTCTTTAATCATTGGGCAGCAACCCCTTTTACTCCTAATAATGATTTGTGCCCTGAGGTGTACTTTGTCTGATGTTAATTTCTCTCCACTAACTTCCTTTTGAATGGTATTCGCTGGGTATGCCTGTTTCCATTTGTATCAATTAGGGTTTGGTGGCAGACCACAGAACCATTCTAGCTTTGTAAGTTGAAAAAAAAAAAGGATTTATTATCAGGTAGGGACGGCTTGCACAATCTTGGGAACAGATGGAGGAACACCTCCTAACCCTCCAAATTGCCACTTGTCCTGGATCAGGAACAAATCCTGACCTCAAAACTCAGCTAAGGGACTTCCCTGGTGGCGCAGTGCTTAAGAATCGCCTGCCAATGCACGGGACACGGGTTCGAGCCCTGGTCCGGGAAGATCCCACGTGCCGCGGAGCAACTAAGCCCGTGCGCCACAACTACTGAGCCTGTGCTCTAGAGCCTGCGAGCCACAACTACTGAGCCTGAGTGCTACAACTACTGAGCCCACATGCCTAGAGCCCGTGCTCCATGACAAGAGAAGCCACCGCAATGAGAAGCCTGCACATCGTAACGAAGAGTAGCCCCCACTCGCCGCAACTAGAGAAAGCCTGTGCGCAGCAACGAAGACCCAACGCAGCCAAAAATAAATGAGAAAAAAAAAAAAAACTCAGAGAAAACGCCGTCTATCTCCCGTCCCCCAGATGAGAGACCAAGCACCGCGCGTCCATGCATCTCTTCAACCACCAGCTGCCTCTCTGCTGGCCAATGCACCCTCGGACCACCTCCTAGCGCTTACTCATCATTTCCGCTGGGGCCAAGGGCCTGGGCCCAGCAAGCACTAATCACGCAGCACCTTCTCCCCGACCTGTCCCTTCTTCCGCAATGGATGCCGTCGCCCAACCGGCCACTCAAGCCAGAACCCAGGGGTCACCTTGACTCTCACTCCACCCGTCCCCTCCCCCAGAGTCTGAGGTACCCTCCGCATGACTTTCTTCTATTCTCTCTAGTGCATCTGGGATTTCAGGCCTCAGCACGTCTGGCCTGGGTTGCGTCAAGCGGTGTGCTCCTTCGTCTATGTCTATCTCTTTACCTGTGATCCATCCATCCATCCATCTATCATCATCACCAGTCTATCATCTCTCTTTATTATCTATCAATCGTCGATCACTTCTACCTCTTTCTGATCAATGTATCCATCACCTATTATCTATTTTTTGAGGCGAAATTCACATCACACAAAATTAACCCTTTTAAAGTGCACAATTTGTTGGTAGTTAGCATACTGACAGTATTGTGCAACCATCACCTCTGTAGTTCCAGAACATTCTCATTACCCCAAAAGGAAACCTTGGCCCCATTCAGCAGTCACTATCCAGCCCCTGGCACCCACTGGTCTGCTTTCTTTGTCAAGCTGAATAATACTCCATTGTACGGACAGACCACATTTTGCTTGTCCATTCATCTGTTGATGGACATTCGAGTTGTTTCCACTTTTGGTTACCATCAATAGTACTGTTAATAATGTTCACGTATGAGGTTTTTTAAAAAAAATTTATTTATTATTTTTGGCTGCACTGGGTCTTCGTTGCTGCGCGCGGGCTTTCTCTAGTTACGGCGAGTGGGGGCTACTCTTTGTCGTGGTGCGCAGGCTTCTCATTGCGGTGGCTTCTCTTGTTGCAGGGCACGGGCTCTAGGCGCGTGGGCTTCATTGGTTGTGGCACGCGGGCTCAGTAGTTGTGGCTCGTGGGCCCTAGAGCGCAGGCTCAGTAGTTGTGGCGCACGGGCTTAGTTGCTCCGTGGCACGTGGGATCTTCCCGGACCAGGGCTCAAACCCGTGTCCCCTGCATTGGCAGGCGGATTCTTAACCACTGCGCCACCAGGGAAGCCCCACGTATAAGGTTTTGATTGAACATCTATTTTCCATTCTCTTGGGTCTACGTCTCCGAGTGGAATTGCTGGGTCACACGGGAACTCTGCCTAGCTTTCCAGGACCTGCCACGCTGCTCCCCACGATGGCTGCCCCACCTCTGTCCCAGCAGCAGTGCGTGAGCCAAGCACAGTGCTCTTGCCTCCCCCCAAGCAACCCTCCACGCAGCCTCCTTTAAGCATGAATCCCATGTTGTTTCCATCCTGCTGAAAACCCTTCCGTGGCTTCTCACTGCTTCTGAAGGCCAGGCTCTGGAAGTGAGGCCCCTCCCTCCCCCCTGCATCTTGCTCCTGATTTACCCCTGGGCCTCGGCACAAGCGTTCCCCCCTCCTAGAAGGTCTAGAAGCACTGTGTCCCCACTGCTCCTTGCCTGGCTGGCTCAGGACTCTTCCTCCTCCGTGTCCCCTGCCAGCCCATTTGGCAGCTCACTGGTTTTCTCTCAGCATCTCTCTTGGAGCTCGTCACGGGTGGACTGGACCTCGGTCCTCTCCTCTCCACCCTGGCACAGGGTCGGGCTGGGTCCAGAGTCCCCTTCCGGCTCAGCCATCCTTTTTGAGATGTTGCTGATGCCGCCTGCCCACGGCTGTGTCTGCCGGAGAACGCACAGGGCAGCATCTTCGGCTGGGGGTGGGATCAAGGCTCCTCCCCCCCGCCCCAGGCCACTGCTGCCCGTCCCGCCTCTCCCCCAAGCCCCGACGGACAAAGACGCTGGGAGGCAGGACTGCACTTTCCACAGGAGGTTTTTACTGAGGAACTGAGGGAGGTTCCCCGACCCGAGGGCTGAGGGCCCGAAAGGCACACGGCGGCGCGGTGGCGGGGTCTCCCCCTCGGGTGGGGGCAGTCTTTGCAGAGACAGCTTCCCCACCGACCCCTCTTTGGCACTGAACTGGCAGCCCCAGCGTCCCCGCCCCCACCCACGCCCTGGTGGTTGGCAGTGTAGGCCGGTGGGGTAGCGGGCTGGCTGGGGGCCCAGGCCACCTCTCCCGCTAGCAGGGTGCTCACGTTGAAGATGGAGAGGGCTGCAAAGGGGAATCCAATAAATTAGCTTGAAGGAGAGAGGGCTAGGGACGGAGGCGGACGGGGACTACATTCTTGTCATTGCTCGGTAGGAAATGTTGTGCAATTCTTTCTCCCGAGGGCTCTTTGGGATGACTGGTGGGGAGAAGGGGCACAGATGACGGGCCCTGCCTCATCGCGGGGCCCACTTGGCCGTTTTTATGGCAGTGAGGGTGTTCCGGGGGACGGGAGCCTCGGCGGGCCACTGGGATGATGGCAATAGAGAGATGGACCGTCTGTGATGTCTCCAAGGGACCGCAGAGGAGGGAATGGGGGGACTCCAGACTTAGGAGGCGCTGCCCCGCAAACACCAAGGCTCCTGGGCACAGGCTGGTGCTGTGAGCGGGGCCGCGCCTCTGGCCCCTCTCCCCTTCCACTTGCCCAGGTCCCAGTCTGGTGGGGCTGGGAAGCGGGCACAGGTTTCGCTGGCTGTCCTCTGGGAGGCCTGGGAGGACGGCAAAGCATGCAGGGTGGGCCCGCAGCGGGGCGGTGGGGGGGAAGGCTTGGTGGGCAGGCGCTCCGTTTCCTTCACGTGGTCCGAGGGCTTGGTGTGGGGCGTGGGCCAAGGGCTAAGAGCCAGGGCCGTCTGTCAGGTGGCAGCGGCCTGCAGGACTCCAGGGCCTTGGCCCAGGATCTGGCAGAGCTCCTGGAGGCGCCGCTGCATCTTGGGGATGCCCGCCAGCTGCTGCTCAAGCCGCTGCTTTTCCTCAGTCAGGCTCAGGCGGGCGGCCGAGTCCAGCTTCTCGAACTTCCAGCCACCCTCCCCGTCGAACTGTAGTAGGTGTGTGTGGTACTTCCTGTCCCAGGAGAGGGAGAGGGAGGTTGTTTGGCAGCACCGCCCCCTCCCCCGCTGCAAAGCCACGGGCGCATCGCTCGCCAGAAGTGAGGGCACCTACCACAGGGAGGGTCGGTGGGTGATGGAAAGCAGGGCAATGCCTGCATCCTTGGCCGCCTGGAAGATCTTGCCTTCCACGTCGATGCTCACGGCACTGGTACATTCATCCAGGAGGGCGTACTTGGGCCTTGGGGGTGGGGGCTGAGTGGGTGAGCCTGTGGACCCTCCAACAGCCCCAACAGCCCGGGCTGGCCCCAGGCCCCAGTGGGGGCGGGAAGCCTGATCTGCGTGCTGACCCCCTGTCCTTTCGATCCCATCCCTGCTGGGCCCTGGGGGGGGGCAGGGCAAGGCCTCCTGGTGGCGCTGCCCTCCCCGCTTAAGGGGCTCCCGGGGAGCACAGATGCCGAGCGGGCTCCTGGGAGCACCCAGGCAGCACCCTTGTCTCTGCCGCTGGCTCGGAGGACCTCCAGTGCCCGAGGGAGCCCAGCCACTCAGGACAGAGTGGCTCACCTGTGGTAGAACATGCGGGCCATGCCAACTCTCTGCTTCTCGCCCCCGGACAGAACGTCCTTCCAGTCACACACGGCCTCCCAACCTGGCAGGAGACAAAGGTCGCTGTTCAGTTCAACAAGGGCCGGGCAGCACGGGCAGAGGGCCCGGGCCCAGGCGCAGTGGCTGCGGTGGGAGGGGCCGGGCCACCAACAGTAGCGGAACACGGCAGCGCACGTGACTCGGAGAAAGGCTGTCCGCTGGGGATGTGTGCTCTGGGTACCTGTCCGTCTGTGGGGACACCGGAATAGTTCAAAAGAGCTGGGAGCAGAATTACATCCCCTCCAAGAAAAGACATATGGGAGTCCTCACCCGCAGGACATGAGAATGCCACTGCATTTGGAGACAGGGTCTTTACAGAGGTGATCGAGTTAAAGTGAGGTCACGGGGGTGCGTCCTCATCCGATGGGACTGGTGTCCTTATAAAAAGGGGACACTTGGAGACGCAGACACGCACAGAGGAGAGACGGCGTGAAGACACAAGGAGCAGACAGCAACTACAAGCCCAGGAGAGAGGCCTGGAACAGACCCTCCCTCGCGGTCCGCAGAAGGAACTGCCCCTGCCCACAGCCCTGGATCTTGGCCTCCCGGCCTGCACAACTGGGAGACGATACATCTCTGTCATTTGCCCCACCCAATCTGTGGCGCCAGCGAACTCACACAGGACCTAATGGGGTGCTAATCAAGTGCCAGTGGGCATCAAACAGTCATGGCAGAGCCCCAGGGATGGCTGCGATGGGCTCTCCAGAAGGCTTCTCACCCACAGGCGCCAGGCCTGTGCGTCTCTGCTTGGTGGAGCACGGCAGCCAGGCTCAGGGGGCGAGTGGGTGATCCATCAGAGATGCCTCCTCGCCTGCTCCCTCCACTGCCTTTCCAGAAAACTAGAGGTTTTGGCAGGGCACGTGGCCACACACAAAAAAGACAAAATCCCCCAGCTTGCTTTGATGAGAGGTTTAACCACAGGACTGAATTCTGGCCAGTGGGGTGTAAGTGTAAGTGTTAACACACGTGGCAGCTTCTGGAACGTTCTTTAAAGGAACTTTCTTTAAATCACTCTATGATTTGCACCCCACCCCGCCCCTGGGATGTGATGTGATGCCGGAGCCACGTATAGCAGAGCGACCTGGGGGCCTTTGTGGAGTGGGGCTTGGCCTCAGGGGCCCCGGGCACTCAGGGGTGTGTGCAGCCCAGGAGGAGGGGTACACTCCCAGGGCGAGCGAAAGAGGCCCGACCAAGCCAGGGGGAAGCTGGGGATGAAGCTTTGCAGGGACCGTGGCGACCAGGGCAGGCCCGGGAGGAACAGCCCCACCGAATCCACTGCCTGTGGCCCCCTTTCTGCACAGGTGACGACACCTGGGAGGGACTCTCATGAGTCACCCACCATGTCCTGCAGAGCCCCCATGGGTCCTCAAAGGCGCTCTTTCATTCACTGCCGGCACTGAGGTTGAGACTGGTACCTGGCCCCTTCTACAGGTGGAAAGCATCTCAAGAGGTCAGGTTTTGCTCAAGGTCAAGCTGCCCCTCGGTAGCCTAGGCAGGACTCGGACCTCTGCCACTCAGCTTTCAGTATAAAAATCCAAACTCTGGCAGCTGGGCCGCAATCTCCTCTTCTGCCCCTCTGGGCACGATAGGCAATTAAAGACCAACCTGAGAAGTCCCCAAGCGATGCGTTCTCTGGCCATCGGCCTGTCCCTCCCTCCTGCGGTCTCTTCCCAGTGGACACACCTCCCAGGCTCGAGCCAGACACGTGGGTGGGCAGGCGTCCCCTCCACCTCTGCTCTGCACGCTCCAGGCTGCCCTGCCCTCTCGCTGAAATGCATAACTGACCTGTCGCTTCCCTGCCTGGCCCAAGAGGCCCTGCCTGCCACGGAGCCCAGAGCCTGGAGAGGGTGCCCCGTTGGATGGCCCCCGCCGGGCCCGGCTCCCTTCCCGAGTGCAGTGCACTCGGGCGGTCCGGGGCCGCGCGCTTCCTGTCGGGCCTCCCCAGGGGGCGGGGCTCCTCAGGCCACGTAGCACTCTGGCCTCGCCAACGTTGGCTGGGGCAGTCCCTCGGGGACTATCCCTGGGGGGGGGGGGGGGGGCCAGGAGGGAGGCTCGGGCAGGGGCGGCAGCAGGTCCCCCGCTGAGCCCGGGACAAAGGACGATGGATCGGCGGCCTCCCGCGTGGCGCTGCGCGTGGGCCGCCCCTCCCCCTACCTCCTTCCCGCTGCAGGATGTGGTGCAGGTGCACGATGTCCAGAATGGCTTCCAGGTGCTGCTCCGAAAAGCCCTTCCTTCGCATGTCCTCCACGGAGTCCGGGTAGATCACTTGGTCGCGCAAGGAGCCCACGGACATGTAGGGCCTGCGGGAGAGCCGCGTGTCCGCCGAGGGAAGGGCGGCCCGGCTTCCCTGCCGACGCCCTGCTCCCGAGCAGGCTCCGCACGGGCCCTGCCTGCCCGAGGGGGGCTGACCGGAAGGCCGCGGGCACTGCCGCACAGCGCGCCGCGCCCACCCGCTCACACACGCACCCACACTCAGGTCGCACACGCGCATCACGGCACACATGCAGGTACTCGCCCACACGCACCCCCAGCTGTGAAGCTGCTGGGCGAGTGGGGCGGGGCGGGGTGGCAGCACCTTGCCGTCCTCTGCCCAGGCCTCAGGCCCTGCCATCTCCGGGACGTCAGGTTCCACAGGTCAGAAGGGGTGGGGGCGGACCTGGGGACCCTGGCTCTCTCCCTCTTCCCCCCTCCCACCCCCGCCCAGCCGCCGGTGGCCCCGTCACCCCACCGCTCACCTCTGGGGGACGTAGAACATGCGCTGGGGTGGGGGCTTGTAGAGCACGCCACCATAGGTGGGCCAGAGACCGCCCAGGATACGGAACAGAGAGCTCTTGCCGCAGCCGTTGGGGCCCGTGATGAGCAGGTGCATGCCCTCTTCCACCTGTAGAGGCAGCGGCCGTGGAAGCCGGCCCGGGCCTCCCTCCCCTTACCCATGGCCTGCCTGACAGCCTCGGAGAGGCCCCCGCACCCAGCACATGCCATCCTCCATCTCTTGGTGAGGAACGGCAGGGCCCCGAGGGTGAGCTCTGGTATCCGGAGCCCTAACCGGCTGCCTGTTTCAGGCACTGCCTTGTCCCCAGAGAGCAGGGGGCCAGCAGGAGGAGGGCCTGTCCTGCCACAGTCCAGCAAACGGGTACGCGCCCCAGAAGGTCAACGGCAGCTGCAGCCCGCTTCACCTGGAAGCCAAGCGTCAAGCGCCTGAGGCCTGCCATGAGCCGATTACATCATGTCCACTGGTGTTCTGGAAACACCTGCTATAGGAAAAAGGCCGCCCGAGCAGGCGGGGAGCGTGCAGATGGCAGGGAGCCCGCCGTCCTCGGGGTGGGGGAGAGCATGAGGCACGGAGTCAAGGCACACGGGGTACAGCTTCCGCTGCCCCCCGCCACGTGTGACATCACAGCAACACTAAGGGCCTTCCAGCCAGTGCAGTCCTCGCGAGATCCCAGAGTGTGGCGGATACGCGCATCCATCTGGTTTATCTCGGTCGGCGCCATGGGTTGAGCCGTGTCCCCTCAAAGAGTCCTGCGTTTGAGTCCTAACTCCCAGGACCTCAGAATGTGGCCTTACTTGGAAATAGAGTCTTTGCGGATATAATGAAATTTAGATAAGGAGTCGGGTGGGCCCCTAATCCAGTGTGGCCTGGTGTCCTTATAAATAGGAGACATTTGGACACAGAGACACGTGCACAGGGAGAGTGCCGTGTGAAGATGGAGGCAGGGACTTCCCTGGTGGCGCAGTGGTTAAGAGTCCGCCTGCCAATGAAGGGAACAGGGGTTCGAGCCCTGGTCGGGGAAGATGCCACATGCTGCGGAGCAACTAAGCCCGTGCGCCACAACTACTGAGCCCAAGTACCGTAACTACTGAGCCCGCACGCCTAGAGTTGGTGCTCCACGACAAGAGAAGCCACCGCAATGAGAAGCCCACGCACGGCAACGAAGAGTAGCCCCCGCTCGCAGCAACTAGAGAAAAGCCCGCGCGCAGCAACAAAGACCCAACGCGGCCCAGAAAAAAAAAAAAAGATGAAGGCAAAACACCAGAAGCCGGGAGAGGCCTAGACACCCTGATGCGAACTTCTGTTGGCTGAGCCCCTCGTTTGCTGTTCCTCCTTCGTTAGACTGTAAACTCCCCCGGGCAGGGCCCAGGCCTACCTCCGTGCAAATGTGGGAGGGCTGGTCGGTCAGGGCCCGGCTCCTCTGTGTGCCTGGCTCCGGGGGAGCCGCGTGGCCCCAGCCAGCTCCATGGCTGCCTCCCTTGTCTCCTTCCGTGCATCTCTCCGACCGCCCCCAACATCTCCCAGCCCCGGAGCCCAGCTCCACCAGCGGCTCTGCCAGGACAGAGCTCTTGCTCAGCCCCTGGTCACCCATTCCTCGCCTGACCTTGCTCCCTAACCAGCCACGCCCCTGCTCACCATGGCCTCTGAGCTTTGCCCAGCTGGGCTTCCACTGGGCCTGCCTGGAAGCCATTCACCCTGCATAAACTGGCCGTCAGTGGCAGCCCCACACCCCAAGGGTGACTACTGCCAGGGGTGATGGGGATCACACCGCTGGCCTGCGTCCAGCTTCCAGCTGGCTCTCAGGCCCCCTCTCAGCAGATCAAGGAAAGGGACTCTAGGCACTGGCCCTTCCTGCCTATTCCCTGCCTGGCCGTGGCTTCCGCTGCCCTGGCTCCTCAGCGGGGCACGCGCGGCCCCTGCAGGACCTGGGCCTGAAGCCCCTGGCTCCTCGTCCCTGCCCTGGGTGAAGCTTCATGTGACCTCTACTCCCCCAGGGATGCAGACCTCTACTCTGCCTTTCCTGTGGCCCTTGCTGGACCCGGGACAGCCATCTAACCGTGGATCTTTTCTCTTTTTTTTTAAAGTTTAATTTGGCCACACTGGGCAGCATGTGGGATCTTAGTTCCCTGACCAGGGATCAAACCTGCACCCTTTGGCAGTGGAAGCGTGGAGTCTTAACCGCTGGACCACCAGGGAAGTCCCAAATCCGGGATCTCTCTAACGCTTTGGGGTTCCCCTGATTTACCTGTGGTTTACAGTGTCCAGCCTGGAGCTCAGGGAACATTAGTTGAATGAAGGATGAATGACTACTGCACCCAGGACTCCCCTTCACTCTATCACTCCCTGACCCTGTCCAAAGCTCTGGCTGGGGACACAGGTCACTGGTGGATGTCTGCCCCCAGGGCATCCTCTCCACAGACAGCTTGCGTAATGGCTGAGAGCCCTCCCAGTGGGCCAGGCTGCACCCGGCACACACCCGCCCTGGGGGCCTCTCACAGCAAATCTGTGGGACCTCAAGCCCGGGTCGGTGGAAGAGAATCTCTTTCATCACAGCTGGAATTGGACCAGAGTCCCCAAGTCCTGGGCTACTCAGGGATAGGGGCGGGTGTGGGGTGCTGCCAACGACAGGGCCAGGAACCTTTGGGTGACTCCAGCCCAGCCCTCTTAATCAGCTCTGACTCCACTGCCCCAGAACTAACTGTCAGTCAGAGACATGCTGGTCTTTCACCTTGAGCTTAGCCTGCCTGCCACGTAGACCTGGGGTCAATGGCTACTGGCAGTGCGGGCAGGCTGGCCAGGCTGGATGCTGAGGGCTGAGGTGGGTGCAGAAGGCCAGGCCCCGGGCCCCAGAGCTGGGCTCGGCCCCGTCCGTGCTGCCAGGTTGGGGCTCCCCTCCGCCCTTCGACCTACCCTGATGTTGAGGCTGGCCACCACTACCTCCCCCGTGGGCGTGACGATGGGGATGTTCTCACACACGATCCCCTGCTCCACATCCACCACTTGGCCTGGAGAGAGAACGCGAGGAAGGGAGAGAGGGAGCAGAGCTCTCCCGCCACCTGCCGCTGGGCGCCATGGACCCCCACCCGCGACGGCACGCCACTGCCCACCAGCTGACTACAGCCCCCTTGCTGTGCTCTGGGCGGCGGAGGGGCAAAGCCGGTTCCCTGGCCTCTGGAGCCCAAGCGTGGCGTCCGCCCCTGCAGCCCCTCAACGCCACACCACCTGAAAGGCGGCTGCGACGCCTGGGGCCTCTTCCCCAGCGCCCCAGCCCCTACTGGAGCTGCGCCCCCCTCTCTCGCAAAGGGAAACCCTGACCGGGGCACCTGGAAGGGACTGGGCACGTGAGCACGGTGGCCAGCGGCGGCCGCTCTGAGAGGGAGGGCTGTGGGGGCCGCAACGTGCCCAGGAAGCCCTCCGTGGGGCACCGGGCAGCCTGCTGTGGGAGGGCTGGGACCAGGGCGGCCTCTTTGGGGAGGGCTCCCTTACCTCGGATCTGCAGGGACCCCTCCACACGGACACCAGACCTCACCACGGCCCCGGACCCTGCCTGAGTGTCCTCTGGCTCCCCGGGCCTCTTGAAACGGCAGTGCTGGACGTCTTCAAATACCTGGAACATCTCGTGGACCCGGGCTGTGTAGCCAGCCAACTCTGTCACCTGCAGGGAGGGCGACCGTGGCTCAGCCCCCGCCAGTGGGGGTGGGGAGGGAGGGGAGATGGTAGGGGTGGGGGCTGGGCGGGGGGTTACCTCCTTGTAGGACACCATGACCCGCTCGATGGCGTCCGCGGCAGCTGTGAGGAGGTTGCGGGCGATGGTGAAGGCTTCCGTGCGCTCGCTCACCAGCTCCTCCTCCTTCGCCTCCAGGGCCGCCTTCTTCGCCACCTCCGAGTCTGCGGAGCACAGTGGGGTGGGGAGTGGCGAGGACAGTGGAAAGTCATAACTGACCCACTGAGGGAGAGAGCAAGTCTGTCCAGCCGATGGTGCTCGGACAACCGGGCATCCACATGCAGAAGAAGGACCCCTACCGCACACCACACACAGAAACTCACTCAGAGTGCAGCGCCGCAGCGGCCTGCACGGAAGAGCTAAGACCACACAACTCTTCGAAGAAAGCAGGGGTAAACCTTCGTGCCCTGGGATTAGGTGTGGCTCCTTAAATACGACACCAGAAAGCACACGTGACAAAAGCAAAACAGGTAAGGGAGCTTCGACAAAAGTAAAAAGTTTTGGGCACCAAAGTAAGTCATCCAGAAGGTGAAAACACAACCTACAGACTGGAAGAAAATATCTGCAGATCATATATCTGCTAAGGGCCCAGGTCCCAGGTCCCAGAATACGTAAAGAACTTTTTCAATTCAACAATAAAGAGACAAACGACTCAATTAAACATCGGGCAAAGGATCTGAATAAACATTTCCTCTGCAAGATATACAAATGGCCAAGAAGCATACGAAAAGATGCTTATTGGTCACCAGGGAAATACAAAATCAAAACTGCAACGAGACACCACTTCACACTCACTAGGATGTGGCTACAGCTGAAAAGACAGTAAAAGTGCCGGTGAGGAAGCGAAGCAGCTGGTGCCATGAGACACCGCTGGTGGGGACGAACGACGCGCAGCTGCCGCGGAAGACAAGTTTGGCAGTTCGTCCAAATGTTAAACAGAGAGTTACCAAATGCCCCAGCAATTCCACTCCTAGGTGTACGTATATCCAAGAGTGAAGACAGAGGTCCACACAAAAAATGATACATGAGTGTGTGTAGCAGTTATTCCTAAGAGCCGAAAGGTGGAAACAACCCAAACGTCTACCGATGGATGAGTGGATGAACACGATGTGGTAGCTGTGTACATACAATGGAACATTATTCAGCCATAAGAAGGAATAAAGTACTGATTAATCCTAAAGCGTGGATGAAACGTAAAAACGTGATGCTAAGTAAAAGAAGCCAGATACACAAGGCCACATATTGTGTGATTCCATTTATATGAAATGTCCGGAAGACGCAAACCCATGGCAACAGGAAGATTAGCGGTCGCTGGGGGCTGCCAGGTGGGGTGGGAAGTGACCACTAATGGGTCCGGGCTTTCTTGTTGGGGTGGTGACAATGTTCTAGACTTAGATAGTGGTGATGGTTGCACAACTTTTGTATGGTACATTAATTACGCCTCAATAACGCAGATGTCGCGTCCTGTACTACAACGGCAGCCCCTCCCGAGCCTCTCAAACAGGAGTATCCCCTTTCAGACCTCCGGTCTACCCCGTGTCGCCTTCATCTCTCCCCTTGCTGCCGTATTCTGTGGCCGTCCTCAATGCTACTATTTCTCCCTGAGAGCCTGCTCCTGTCTTGACTTGCTTTGTTCTTTTCCGTCTCAGCTGAGACCCCACGGTCACTCACTTCAACCCTTTCTTGTCAATGGCCTTGACTCCCTTGACCGTTGGACCCCCTAGAGGGGCAAGGTTTTTACACAAGGAATGTTCTGGAAATGGTGATGGGGAGCAAGGGGGAGGCCAACTCTGAGGGCTAACTATCCAGGGGCATAAATGGATCTGAGGTTGGAGCCTCAAGAATGTGATGGTGGGGGTGGGCTGGGAAGGGCCAGGGAGTCAGGGCAGGGCAGGTGCAGTGTGGGGTGGATAGGGCCAGACAGCTGGCTAGAGCACCGGGAGTCCAGGGAACTGGGCGGGGCAGGGGAGTGGTGATTCTGACAGTCTAAGGTCCCCAGGCAGGGGGGACACAAACCCTCCTCCCCGGACATCCTGAGAGCTGGAAAGATACTGCGCACAAAGGGAAAGGGTCTGCGCGGGGGCCCTGGCAACAGGGGGCCCCTCCCTGGAGACAGCATAGCCCTCCGCAGCTTTCCTCGGAGCCTTGGGGGCTAAGATGAGTAGCCCAGAGCCAGACACCTGACAGCTCTTCCCGGCCAGGCTGCCATGCCGGCAGGCCAGAAAGGCAAAGGTGGCTACATCTTTCCCTGTGGATAATCGCTGGCCTCCTCACCCGGTTCCCAGCGCTCTCAGTCTCCAGTTACTGGGGACACAGCAGGGACAAAACAGACAAACCTCTGGCCTCCTTGAGTTTAAAGTGGCAGAGCCTCTATAAGGCAGCCGCAGACGTGGAGCAGACGGGCCGTTCAGCACTTTGAAGAGCAGCGAGGCAGGGGAGGGGGAGAGAAAGGCCGGGCGGTGGTCTCACCTAGAGGGTGCCTGTGAGCAAAGCTCCCATAGAGGGAGGGAGGGGCCACGGGGTGGCAGAGGAAAGAGCATTCCTCGCAGAGCCAGGAGGAGCAAAGGGCCTGAGGCAGAAGCAGGCCAGTGAGACAAGCGGAGTGAGCCAGGGGGATGGGAGCGGTCCACATGTTCACAGGTGACTGGCTATAAGGGCCATGAGGGTGGGGACAGGAGCTCAGGACTCTGAATCACCCACAAAGCCCGACACAGCAGAGGCGCCAAAAAGTCCTAGGCCTTCAGAGGAGGGAGAGGCCTCGGGGACTAGACGGGCTGAGCTGTGCCCTGTGCCAGCTTCAGAGGGAAGCGGCCACAGGCACTTCCTCACAGAAACCACGGCTGGGTTTCCTCCTGGGGGTCCGTTCCCATGCTCCTGGCCTAAATCAAGGCCACCCGTAGTGTAGGTCCATTGGTGGAAGCAACTACCCCCTCAATTAGATCTTTCCTCTTGGAGGTCACCCAGAGAGGGACAGACAGCTGAGGGTATGGGAGCCCCAAGGGAGAGACACCAATAGGGAGAGAATCAGAGAGACTTCTGGTTCTGAAACACGCACTTCAGGCTCTCCCTCTTTACGTATACCTGGAAACCTTCTTACTACCAAACTGCATAAAATATAACACCTTTTAAATCAGAGCTGTGCTTGCAGGAAAGCAAGGGAAATTCCCAGGAGTGAGAAGAGAAGCCAGTAGCCAGGTGCTCCCGTGACATCCCCAGAGACGGAGAAGATAGGGCTCTAGGCGCGAGGACCAAAAGGTCTCCTCTAAGGATTTGTAATTACGTGTCTGGGCTGCAAATTAACATCACCTGCAAGTGCGGGGACCCCTCTTCCCCAAAGCAGAGAAGTTAACATGAAAGTGGCCTCCAACTGGTTCATTACTGGGCAGCCGCTTGGCTAAAGCAAAAGCAAATGTGCGCAGGGGAATCCTACCCTCTGGTTAGGCTGCAGAATCCACAATGGCCACGAGCAAAGAAGACCGGCAGACGGAAGATAAAGCTGGCTTAGACCCCCAAGAAGTCAGACAACCGAATAGCTGCCCAGAAACCATGGAACGAGCATGATTAATATGGTTGCCAGCAGAACTTTACAGAAATAGCCATTGAAATAAAAAACAATTCAAATTAGGGACTTCCCTGGCGGTTCAGTAGCTAAGGCTCTGTGCTTCCAATGCAGGGGGCACGGTTTCGATCCCTGGTCGGGGAGCTAACATCCCTCATGCAGCGCAGTGTGGCCAAAAAAAAAAAGAAAATTCAAATTAGATGCAGCCGAAGAGAAAACTAGCAAATGTGTGAGCAGGAAAATCTGAGGAAAACTCCCAGCATTCAGCATAGACAGTGCTAGATGGGGAAAAGTGAAGAGAGACGGACAGTCACAAAGGAGTGAGAAGCCCAACACATCGTGAGAGTTCCAGAAGGAAAGAGTAAAAAGAATGAGAGAGGCAATATTTGAAAAGATAACAGCCGAGAACTTTCCAGAACGATGGAACAATCTGAGTATTCAACGGCCATACAACAAGTCTCAAGCAGAATAGACAGAAACACACAGGCAGACGCTTCCTAAAGAAACTGCAGAAAAAGAGAAAAGTCTAACCAGGGAGACCACGCGGGCTGCTGAGAGCAGTTAAGCTGGTAACAGATTTTCCAACGGAGGCAACGGGATGTTGTCAATGGGCTGAGAGAAACCGACCGTCCATCTCAACTCCCTCACCCAACTGAACTTCAGTTCGGGGGTAGGGGGAGGATAAAATAAAGACATTTTCAGACAAGAAAATCATCTCGGAGCTCCATGATGAAAGCGTCACAGTAAGGACTTCTGAAGGACGGCTGTCTGAAGGAGGGTCGCTGGGCCGCGGGGAAGGGCTGGGAAGCCAAGAAAGCAGAAACTCACAGGTGAATCTGAACACGCACCAACCGGATAAAGCAACGGCAAACCTGTTGCTGGGGACATCAGCACGTCAGGCGGGCTGGCCCTCCAGTCCACGTGTTCTAAGTAAGGGCCCAGAGGAGGAGGAGCTACTGATTAACCCAGACTGTTCTCAAGTAAGCATGTTAACCTTTGAAGGGCAACCATGAAAAGACTGCAAACAGAATGAATTCCTTGCAAACCAGTAGAGGAACAAAATGCTAATCCTTCCCAGTCCCCCCAAGGCCTTGGGGAAGGGGGCTCTGCCCTCAACAACCCGCAAGAGCTATTGTAGGCGTGGGTGGGGAAGCCAAAGCCCAAGCCAGGAAGGGGCTCCCTCGACGTACTTCCCCACCCTCCCACTTCCAAGATGAGCCGAGGGCAGGGCCAGATGCGCAGGGGTGCACGCGCCTGGTGAAGGCTGTTCCTGACTTGCAGTCCCTGGGCTTGGCCAAGTGGGACCAAGAAGCATGAGATGCTGTAAAGGGGAGCCGCACACAGGGTGGCAGGCAGCGAGGAGCTCCGGGAGAGTGTGACCTGCCGGGTGCCCCCCGACCCCAGAAGTAGAAAAGTCAGGTGGGCCGGCTGAGCACTGGGGCCTCCCCAGCCTAGCCCAGCGGTGCAGGAGGACAGGCCCCCACTCACCTGACTCCGCGTGTCCGGTGGCAGTGATGATGGGGACTGCCACCATGAGCAGTCCCGAGGCGCTCCACACGTACTTCATGAGGAACTGCTCCAGCATGACGTACCACAGGCGTTCCAGCAGAATGAGGTTGATCTGCGAAGCCAGGTCCTGGTAGGAGTGCTGCAGCAGGGCCAGCTCCACCTGCAGGGGTCGGGCACCGGAGACCCAGAGGCCTGGCGGTCAGTCCCACAGGGGCGACAGCGAGAGTCCCCAAGTGTCGCTCACACAGGCCATGCTGTATGATGACCACGACAAGGTTGAGAGCCGGGGGTTAGGACTGGGCCACGTTTACAGGGGACAGGTCTCAAACTCGGGGGAGGTATGGGATCGACATCACAGCATTGGGGTACAGCGGCAGTGAAGGGGCTCACCCCCCCCACCTCCCGAGACCCACGCTCATCTCCTTTCCGTTACCTCTTCAGTTGGAGTGCTCACCACACCCCTCTCTTTGCCCTGGACAGCTTCTCGACATGGGCTGAGGGCAGCCACCTTGCCTGTTTCTTTGGGCAACTGCTGGGGGGCTACCCTGAACTAAGCGAAGGACAGCACAGGAAAGCAAAAGGCGGTTGTTGGTTTTGAAGAACTTGGTTCAATAACCTCTACCTGCTTAGGCCCCGCCTCCCTCTACTTTCCCACAGTTCCTCTGGGTGACACACTTGCACTGCATTCTCCCGCCAGAACCTGCAGGGCACACTCCCAAGCCAGCTCGTGCAGGCATCGCCCTCGGTGGACAGCCCCACGCCCAAGCCAGCTGAGGACTCTGGCCCACCCGCTCAGCAGTGAGTGGGCCTCCCCTGCCCTCCCCCTCCCGCACTGGCCACTACCTGCCATCTCAGGAGAGGGACCTGTGCAGGGCCTGGAGAAGAGAGAGGAGGAGAGGGAGCGGGAGAGAAAGAGGATCCCTGTGACAGCAGCAGTTAGACGGGCGGGGGGCTGGAGTGGTCAGGAAGCAGTCACAGCAAGGTGGCCACTGGGGCATAGATTTCTTGGTCGGGGGTGGGGCACATGCCCTAGTCCCGCCTTCCCACCCCTGACCGACAATAGCTGCCCAGCCTGGAACCGTTTCCTCTGCCAAGTGGTTTCACAGCTGACTCTCCATTTGATTCTCACCACGTCCCACTGTGTGTGTATTCTCATGTCCACTGCAGCCCAGATAGGCAAAGTGACCTGCCCCAGCTCACACAGCCTGGAGGTAGCAACAGGTATGGAATTTGGATCACATTGGCTGGGCCATTAGGAGGACCAAATTCTTGTAAACGATGCTTCACGCTTCCACTTATGAAGAAAGGTCTACCTAGGCACAAGCCAATAAGAGGTTGTGTGTGTTTGTATGTGCGTGTCTAAATAAGCCTCCTCGAGATCCCAGTAACAGCAGAATACCCTGCTGTCTGCCCTCCAGCCAGTCACCTCTGCCCTAGCCTGTTGATCTGAGCCTGGGCATGGGGACATCTGCCAATGGGACTGGGGTGAGCCACCTGCCTATACAGTAAGGGCGATCAACCCACCCATGAAGGCCCATCACTCCACACTGCTTTCAGGCCTTTGGCTGAGGCCTAAACAGACAGGCTGTGGATGCTCACAAGGTCCCTCCCGCCCTGGCCGGTGAAACCTCCCGGTGAGCATGCAATCTGCTGAAACTAGCCCAGAGGAAGTCCTTCAAGGAGCCAGTGATCTCTCTTCTATCCCCCACCACCCAGGTCTGCAGCACCGCTCAGTGGCTTTGCCTCAAGCCCATCTCCTGTTCCTGAAATGAGCACCCGGGCAATCCAGGCTCGTGCTGGGAGCTGGCAGGAGCTGACAGTGTAGCTGCGGGGAACGTGCCAAGTGCCTCACCCAAGGCCACGGCTGCCTGCCAAGGCCCTGCGGCCCAGAGGACAGGAGAGGAGGAGAGGGGGTTGCAGCTGCACACCAGGCACTTTTTCTCCTCATCTGGAGCCCAGCCCACACCCGGGATGCCCCCTATCTGCTCAGGAATAAACCCTTTTTAAAAATCAGACACAAGCCTGCCTATCTGCCTGATGTGATGTGCAGCCAGTGAGACAAGGTCTGGAGCACAAGGCCACCTGACCCGGGGAGGACACATGGGCCTTCACGAGATGGATGCCATTGTGCCCCTCCCCCGAGAAACACTGGGAACTGAAACCAGAGTTGCAGAGAGCCTAGCCAGAGGCAGCCGCAACCTCAGGCGCGAGGAAGGGGAGGGGCCGAGGCGAGATAAAGGGAGCATTGGCCTGGAGTAACCTTTCCTAGGCCGGCCGTAGCTGGCCCGGCCCCCCGACCCGGCCTGCCGGGAAGCTGCACGACTGGGACCCAGGCGGAAGGGCGGCCACGCTGGGGGCTGGGTGGCCGCCGGGCAGGCAGGAAGTGCGTCCTGCCGCAGTGGCGGCCTGGGCCCAGCATCCTGGGCCGGGGCCTCGGGGAGGCGGCCAAGCCCACAGCCAGGTGGGCCTTCGGGCTCCAGATGGGGGAAGCCTTGACCTGGAGCGCTGAGCTCCACCACCGCTGCGGCCGGCACGCTGCGCGCTGCTCGTTAACCTCCACTTGGGCTGAGTCATGCCCATAATGCCCGCCTGCCCAGCCGGCCAGCTGGGCCAGAGGCCAGCCTTCAAAGGGTCTGGGGGCCCAGGCATAAGGCCGCGTCCCCAGATGGCAGGAGCCTCCTCTCTGTCGGCTAGAAGAATGGGGCAACCAGGGAACTCTAGTCTCAAGTCGCTAGGGTCCACAGCCCTAAGGCCAAGACAAGCGAGGAGGAGAAGAAACAGAAGTGGCCCAGGGCAGTCCCCACCCAGCCTTCCTGCTTCTTCATTACTGTGCCATCTGAGCTGCCCAAGGCCCTGGTTGGCCCACACCTCTGGCATCAGCCACAGGCAGCCCTGGCTCTCCTGCCCCTGAGCCCCCAGCTACACGCTTTCCGGTGCCCCGAGCTGCCCCACCTCGTGGCCCCCATAGAAGGCAATCTCCTCCGAGTTGGCCACCACCCGGGAGTGCATGTAGCGCAACTCCCCCTTCCGCCGCGCCTCCTCTGCCACCAGCTCCCCGAACTTGGGCGAGAAGGCTTGCAGCACGTTGGCCGTGAGGAACACCACAAGGCCAGCGATGGCCGAGGGCCAGGCTGTGCCGGCCCCGCGGGAGCGGGCCACTCGAACCAGGGTATAGGTGGTCACCGCCACGTCCAGGAGCGGCTTGGTCAGGTTGGAGTAGAGGTGGGCCACGGAGGCGGCAAAGGCCACCACATCCTCCGTCAGGGACTGGTCCGGGTTGCGGAGCCGCCCGTCCATGTTGCTGACCCGGTAGTAGGTCTGCTGGGAGAAGTAGAGGCTGTAGGCGTGGGCCACCAGCCGGCTGCGGAACGCCAGGGCCAGTCGGCCCTCTAGGTAGCGGATGGCACTGTTGACGAAGGTGGCGGGGAGCGCGATGAGGAGCCACTGCAGCAGCTGCCAGCCGAAGGCCCGGGGGTCCTTGCGCACGATGCAGCGGGCCAGCCGGCCGTCCAGGCGGGCCACGTACACCGACAGGAAAGTCCGGCTCACCAGGGCGGCTGAGTGCAGCGCCAGCAGCCCCGTCTCCCGGCACAGGATCCTGGGGAAGAGCAGCCGCAGGAGCCACAGGAGTCGCTGGAAGAACACCCGGTTGACACCGGCCTTGGCCACTGCGCCCACCGTGGCCCCGGAAGCTTCCTGCGCGGACTCCCCAGCCGGCGTCTGAGGGCCCCTGGCCGGAGCCAGGCACTGCCGCACCAGGGGGTAGATTTTGTGGGCTCCATAGGCCGTGAGGGCTAGGACCACAGCTGTGCGCTTCAGCGTGGTCACCCGCGAGGGCCGGGGGGTCGAGAGCACCGTCATGTCACCTGGGCTGGACTCACGGGTCTGGGACTGGTGCCTGAGGCAGCAGAGGAGGCAGGTGGCTGGAAGGGTGGAGGCTCTGACCCCAGGCTCGTTGTCTAGGCAACTGGAAACCTCGCAGTGGTCCCAGATACTGTCGCTTTAGGCCACCCGGGTGGTGCTGGGCCCCCTGGTGCGGTGGGCTCAGGGGCCTCCAGGGTCGCGGCCTCTTCAGGCAGCCGAGGTGGAGGAACTTGTCAGTCCCCTGGCCCCTGGGGTCAGAGCCTCCAGAGGTCTCGGGCAGAGAGGGCGTCTTTTCCTCTCCGCCTCCTCCTCCCCCGGGGCACCGTGCGCATCCGTCCGCTCCGCAGCCTGGCTGAAGCGACTGTGACTCCGCCACCCGCCGGGAATCCCCACCTACCCACCCACTCTCCCCCAGGGGGAACTCGGGGGAAGGGGAGGAGGCGGAGGAGGGGTGGGAGGCGGAGCCAGGGCGCCCCACCCCGTTCTCGCCCCACGGTTGGGCCCCGCCCCCTCCCCGGACCACAGAGACGTGGGAGGACCGCGCGGGCTAGAGAAGCTGCACCTCGCCTTCCCGCCAAGGCCTCGCCCCGACTCCCCGTGCGCCTGAGGCGCGGCTTCTTCCCCAGTCCTGGGCGTCGGAGCCTCGGCTCGGGGGCGGGGCGGAAAACCGCCTTGGGAGGGGCCTCCGGGGCCTCGCGGCGGTTGGGGGCGGGGCGGGACCCGGCGGGTGCTTCCGGTTCCGGCTGCGGGGAAGGGGCGGGGCCGAGGTTGAGGTGGGAGAGTTCCGCGGCGACGGGGCGTGACGGCTGACTGTGGGAAATTCGGTGAGCGGGCCCGCGCTCCCGGCCGGGTTCCGGGGTCGCCGAGGTGCCCCGGCTCCTCGACGAGGGGGGGAACGGCGGGCAGCGCGGCGAGGCCCGGGGCGCGGGGCCAGTACCGAGCTGGGAGTGCGAGGCCAGGGCCGGGCAGAGGGAAGTCGGAGTGGCGGCGGGTGGAGCCGTCTCCGGGGGCGGGGGGCGATGGCCAAGTCCATCCGGAGGAGCCGCCGGGGTGGGGCTTGGGAGGGCGTGCCGGGTCGGGGCCACGTCGGGGTTTCTCTGGAGCGGGGTGGACGCCGTGGCCGACCCGGGCGGCCGGGAGGGGCTCTTCCGGCTTTTGAGGAGACGGTCTTCTAGAAGTTTCTCTGGATGGGGCCGTGAGGTGCAGGGTCGAGACCCGCGTTTGCCCTTGGCCCCGACTCCCGTTCTCTAGGAGTCGCTCTCCGGGGCTTTCTGAGGTACCCCGAGCCCTTCCGCCCCTTCGGAGGCGGACGCAGTGGTCGGGAGACCTTGGAGCCCCGCTCCTACCCCGGGAGGGGCTGCCGGTTCTCTGTGGGCCCCGATGGGAGGGCCGCGGGCGCCAGGGCCCCTTGGCTTCCCCGGGGGACGGGGGCGCAGCAGCCTCGGGAGGAAGCGCGAGGGCGTTACGGAGACGGGGGCTGGGGTGTGGGGGGCGGGAGCGTCTGGCGCAGCGCTCCCCTCGGCGTGGGGGGGGCGGGGGGGCGGGCCCGGGCCCGCGGGGCTGCGAGGATGGTCTCCGGGCTCCACGGGTTTCCGATTCCAGACGCTGCCCCGGTTCCGCAGGCGGGAGGAGCCTCCCGGACTGCACCGGGAAGGAATTGTCCGAAAAGGCGGCTCTGGGTGTGTTAGCGCCCAGACTGCCGGGGCTCGAGCCCGCGTCAGCCAGGCCTTGGAAGGCTCTGAGGTCGGGTGCGGGGGCCGCCCAGCTGTCACGACTCCTGTTTTTTCTGTGCTCCCGCAAGAACAGGCTCACATCTCCCCGTTGGAAAGCTGCTAGCAACACGATGAGTCTGCAGTGGACTGCAGTCGCCACCTTCCTCTATGCAGAGGTCTTCGCTGTGCTGCTTCTCTGCATTCCCTTCATTTCTCCCAAAAGGTATGGCCCGTGGAGCGGGCAGGCGAGCCAGGGAGAGTTGCTCCGCAGCTTATGCCTGCAGAGTTGGTGGGCCCTGGAACTGAGGCCAGATGGAAACAGGTAGAACCTGTCTGGGGTAGGGGTGGCAAGGGTTGTGTTGATTATCGCCAACCTTCCCCACAGTTCTGCTCTGTCACATCTTGCCGAGTTCCTTTCCTGTGCGCCCTGCCTTCTGGTCTTCAGAATGTCCCAGAGGGGAGAAGACCTAGTTATGGTTCTGGGAATGATGCCCTCCTGCCGCCCCCCCACCGGGGGCCCTGGCGCTCAGGGGATGGCATTGTGGGATCTGCAAAACTTGCATCACGGGGTCATGTTGCCGTTGATTCGGTGACTTCTGTCCTCTTAACTAGTCTCACTGGCATTGCGTAGTGCCCTCATGAGCATTACTCAGCCTATGAAGGCTGGAGCCATGTTTCTTTTCAATGAACAGAGGACCTGTAGAAAGTTAACTTGAAATTAATTTTAATTACGTTTACTGTATGAACACGTTTGGACTTAAATTGGGGCATTACAGATAAGGCTGTGTTTTTATGGATATTTTTTTAAAAGCTCTTTTTTAATGAAAAAGTGTAGGCCCTGTTGTGATGTGATAGAAAGTATACAACATTGCTTAAGGAATATTCTTGACAAAAGCGAGATCTGAGTCACCTCGTACAGTTCACAGGAAACGCAGAACAGAGGCCCCCTTGGAGCTGCAATCTGGGAAGCTTTGTAGGACAAACAATTTGGTTTCTGCAGACAGTAAACTGGGAAGGAAAAAAGAGCAAGGGAAGAGGGAGCTTATAGAATAAGAGAGACTTAAGATACTTACCAACTAAATGCAGAATCAGAATCTTGTCAGGATTCAAACAAACCAACTAAAAATAATTGTCTCAGTTGGACTTTGGAGTTCTGGCTCTGGAGTTCTGATGATGAGAGATTCTTGTTGATATTTTTGAGGTCTGGTGATGGCATCGTGATTAGTATTTTGGAAGGCTCTTCTCTGATAGAGCTGTATCCTGAAGTATTCATGGAGGGAAACGAAGAGAGGTCTGGGGTCTGCTTCATGGTAATGTAGGGTGGTGGGAGTCTAGGTGAACCACGATTGGTCACGGGGGAAAACAGTTTAAAGAAATGTGTACGTGGCAAGCATTTTGATACTACAGAGGGGAAAGTAAGTTTCCCATTTCCCTCCCCAGAGCCTACCAGTGTCTAAGACTGGTTTTCTAAAAATTTCTATACACGGACATGTATCTTTTTTTTCTTTTTAACACTCTTGAATGGATGTCATAAATTGGAGAATTGCAAGTGGCTGAGGCTGAATCTGTATGGGATATTCAGCCGTTGGAGACGAGTGCAAAACTGTATTTCTGTTCACAGGGCCCTGGATCCCCGGCGTGCGTTCTTTCTCTTCAGGCCTTAGCCTTTTTGTTTTCTTCACAGATGGCAGAAGATTTTCAAGTCCCGCCTCGTGCACTTGGTAGTGACCTATGGCAACACCTTCTTTGTGGTTCTCGTTGTCATCCTTGTGCTGCTGCTCATTGGTGAGTGAGCTGTGGCTGAGGGCAGCTACCTGACCTAGACCCTTTGACCAAAGTAGCCTCTGCTGCAAAGCCCCGTGCCATGTTCCGTAAGCAGTGTACAGCTTTGGCTTCTCAGAGACAGACCACTGAAGGGCGCCTGTCTTTCTCTTGGGGGAGGAGGCTCCTTTCAGGCACAAAGACGACGATGCTGGCTGCTGGCAGGGCCCTCACTTTGATCAGCGGCCTTTGTGTACCCGGCGATGACCACCTCATGTCTCAGGCAGCTCCTCACGCCCTTCCAGAGCTGAAACCAAGAGAAGCTAACTGGCTCATGCTGACCTTGGTCCAAGTAGTGCTGCTCCTTGGGCACTTAGCAGCGTCACTCTCTTCCTCAGTGCCTGAAACAGGCCTCGAATAGGGGACTGAGCTACCAAGTAGATAGGGAGCCAAGCTGGGAACGAAGCCGCCATGTCCTGAAGTATACGGGGGGCAAGAGGTCTGATAGCATATCTAGGGGGCAAATCCCAGACCTCTCTGGATCTGGGTCAGACTTCAGGTTCCTCGAAGTCCTTCCAGTTCTGAAGTTCTATAAACCGTGCATTGAGGTACACACCAACAGAGGCTTGAAAGATGAACAGGGGTGGGGCCTGAGGCCAGGTGGTGGCATGATTGTTCAGAGACCCGAGGAATCAGTATAGCTCTCATCTGTCTGTTAAATGTGCCTTTTGCTGCGGTAAGTGATCAGTACATCCCCCTGCTTGGTCTCCGAAGTATTGGCTCACCTCTGCCATAGACAGTGGTCCTGTCTCCAAGGTGCGATGCCTGCTTAGACTCAGAGCACTTCTGTCTCCCTGAGTCCCCAGCAGAAATGTGGCAGGGGGTGGGAGGCCAGGGGGCCATAGTTCAGGGGAATGTGCAGGGCTCCACCCACCAGCTGCAGCATTAGGCGTGTCTCCTTCCTGATGTCTCGGGGCCTGATGGGATAGGTTCAGGCAGGACTGCCTCTGAACAGGTGAGGTGCAGCCTATCCATTCCCAGCCGTGGAGGGTGGGTGCCAGCTGCGCACAGACCTCACTGTTCTTGAAGTACTTGGTAAAGCCCCGAGAGGCAGCTCTTTCCAATCAGGGTTCTCTCCCTGAGCGGCCTCTGAGTCCAGAACAGGTAGGGATTATGCATGTCTTCCCGTGAGCAGGAAAAGCCAGGCTGCAGGGTTTTGGAATTGGGTGTGTGTGCTTTTGCTTTTGGGTGTGGGCTGGGGGCAAGAATTGGGGTGGGGAGGGACCGTGCTGAGGGTGTTCACTTGGGGCCTTGCCCCTCTGCAAACCAGACTCCACGAACTCTCCTAGTATGGCAGAGTGGGCCAGGGGGGCCCTTTGCAGAGGGCAGTAGTTGGCAAAGGTGCCATTCTTCTTTTTTGGGGGTCAGGGAACTACCTGGATGTTCTAGAGAGACGTCCTGCTATGATGATAGGCTGCTTTCTATCCTAAGGGTAAGAAGCATAACCTAGAGAGGCCTACCTAAATAAGTTGTTAGCTAGTAGCAAATACTGATGACATAACATAACCAGCTAGAAGCTGCAGGCCTGGCTGGCCCCTAGCCATCACTGGGAGGGGCCTAGGGCACATCTCACTGGGGGAGTGGGCTTAATGAGGGTCCAGGGTCAACTACCCTGGGCTGGAGGCCTGAGATAGAGGGCAGCACTCTGCTGCGTGACTTGGGCTAGTTTGGCCCAACGCCTCCATCCCCGGTCTGCTCTCTGCCATCAGCCAGAGGTGGTCCTGGAGGTGCTGGGGTTTCTGGATGCAGAAGACAGTGTAGGAAAACATGGTTTTTGTTTGTTTAAATCACAAAATAACACATCTTTAAAAATTCACAAATTCAACCTAGAAAGGTAAAGTCCCCCATAATCCCATGTCTCACAGGTAAGTATTGTTAAAAGTTTATGGTATGTTTCCACAGGCATTTTCTATGCTGCCGTCTTTATTAAACTAGTACATACCGTTTTGGCTTGGATTCAGATCACAGTACACACCGTTTTGGATTGTGCTTTTTCCACTTACTGTATCTTAGGCTTTTTTTCTTATAGCAGTCTCCTTCTTCTTAAAGATTGGGTAGTATTTTATCATATGGTTATACTGTAATTCCTTCTTTATAGGCATTCTCATATCATTGCACATATATGCAAATCTTTCTGTAAGGTAAATTCATAGAGGTGGAGTGGATGAACCCAAGGGCATGAACATTTAAAATTTTATGTCTTAGTTTGGGCTGCGATAGACCATAGACCGAGTGGCTTAAACAAAAGACATATATTTCTCAAAGTTCTGGAGGCAGCAAGTCCAAGATTAAGGTGCTGGCAGATTCAGTGTCTGGTGAGGGCTCTCTTCCTGGTTCATAGGTGGCTGTCTTCTTGCCATGTCCTCACATGGAAGAAGGGACAAAGGGGCTCTCTGGGGTCTATTTTATAAGGGCACTAATCCCATTCACGAGGGCCTCGTGCTCACTTCCCAGGGGCCCGTCTTCCTAATACCATCTGGTTGGGGGTTAGGATGCCAACTTAGGAATTTTTGGGGCCAGGAACACGCAGTCCATAAAAAAACATTGTTGTCCTGGTTTATATCCCTGCCAACAGTGTTGAAAGAGGGCTTGCTTCATGGTACAGATGTAACACAAAAACACCAGTAAAGGGGGACAGATTTTTATAATGTAAGATCAGCTTAAAAAACAAGCAGTCTCAAACCAGAAATTAAGAACCAGACAATAGCCATACAGTGATACCTTAACCCTCTCCCATGGGGGTCCATTAAGAGCCCTCTTTAGGTAGCTCTTTACGTACTGACTTAAAAGGATGTCTCAGATGTTCACTTTGGCAGCACATATCCTAAAATTGGAAAGAGATGATTAACATGCCCCCTGCACAAGGATGGCACACAGATTCATGAAGCATTCCATGTTTTTTTAGCACATTGTAGGGTATACAGAAGTAGAAATGTTGTACACGTGAAACTTACATAATGTTACAAATCAGTGTACCTCAAGGAAAAAGAGATTTCAGGGTTGAGGGAGAAAAGCGGTAGGTATGAGATGGTTCCATTTCTTTTTTTTTTTTCTTATTTTTTTTAGCATCTTTATTGGAGTATAATTGGTTTACATTGTTGTGTTAGTTTCTGCTGTATAACAAAGTGAATCAGCTATACGTATACATATATCCCCATATCCCCTCCCTCTTGCGTCTCCCTCCCACCCTCCCTATCACACCCCCCCATCCCGCCCCCTAGGTGGTCACAAAGCACTGAGCTGGTCTCCCTGTGCTATGCGGCTGCTTCCCACTAGCTGTTGTACTTTTGGTAGTGTGTATACGTCCATGCCACTCTCTCACTTCGTCCCAGCTTCCCCTTCCCCCTCCCTGTGTGATGGTTCCATTTCTATTCCACAAACACATAGATGTGAATACACGGGTGAACCAGAGCGCTGTGTGGCCAGCAGCAGCTCTCCAGAGCAGAGGCTGTTCACCATTCAGCAGGTGTTTGTGTGCCCCCTGTGTGCCTAGCACTATGCTAGGCCCTAGGGGTGTAATAGAAAAGATTTCTGCTCTCATGGCGTTTGTAGTCTAATTTGGGGGAGATGGACGATAAACCTGTAATTGGGGTAATTTCAGATGTGTGTATTGCAAAGAGAATGACATCAGGTAATGGGACTGAAAATGACTGCTTTTTAGCTAAGCTGGCCACATGTAGCAGGTCCTGCTGGAGGTGATTATGTTATGGGATTCTTACTCCTTCTGCATTTCTGCTATGTTTGAACCTTTGATAAGTGTGAATTTCTTTTGTAATCAGAATAAAAGAGTTTAAATAATAAAATGGGTTATAAAGCTTAGAAGTGAAAACCCTTGCATCTTTAGCACGCATGCTTCAGGTCTTGACTCCTAGGTAGCTCATGCCTCCCTAGCGGGCATTTCCATAAACAGGAGTACCCCGGCTTATCAGTTGGATGGCCCATGACCAGCCCAGTTTGAGATAAACAGGACCAAACATTGGGGGCACCATGGGAAAGGAGAGCTGCCTCTGTTGCTGGCGACGTCTCAGATTCGGTGAGCATCTTGACACGGAGAGCAGGCTCATGGCCTGGGTAGAATGGGTCGGGGGGTGACGTGAGAAAAGCTGGAGGAGAGAGTAGGTCCAAGGGCAGCGCTTCTGACAAGGCATCCCCCGAGGTGTGTATAGAAGGGGGATAGCAGGGGAGACAGATTCGAGGGAAGCGAGACTGCCCCAGCTCATGCCGCCTGTCTTACCTGGACAGGCCAGCCTAGTCTGAGCGGGAGCTAAACGCCCGTATCTCCTCTGCTCTGCCACAGATGCTCTTCGCGAGATCCGAAAGTATGACGACGTGACGGAGAAGGTGAACCTCCAGAACAACCCCGGGGCTGTGGAACACTTCCACATGAAGCTTTTCCGTGCCCAGAGGAACCTCTACATTGCTGGCTTTTCCTTGCTGCTGTCCTTGTGAGTGGGGAGGGCTGAGGGACTGTGAAGGGACCTGTGGGCTAGCCCGTGACTTTGCCTCCTCAGTCTGTGGCCTTGAACTGGAGGCCCTTTCTGTGTTAGGGGAACCACACAGTTTCCCCAGAGGCCTCTGATTTTTCTCCTGACCTCCGGAGGCAGCATGGAGGATGGGAGAGGGCTGACTAGAAGGTCAGAAGACCACGTTGTGGCTCTGCCGTAATCTGCAACACGTTCTTTTAGGACAAATGTCTTATCACCAGCTCGATTTCTGTACACAGAGTGAAGTAAATGACAAGCGTTACCCTCCTCTGGGAGAGGCTCTTTGGAGCCCAGCTTAAAAGGGACCAGTTGAGGGCTTCCCTGGTGGCGCAGTGGTTGAGAGTCCGCCTGCCGATGCAGGGGACGCGGGTTCGTGCCCCGGTCCGGGAGGATCCGACATGCCGCGGAGTGGCTGGGCCCGTGAGCCATGGCCGCTGAGCCTGCGCGTCCGGAGCCTGTGCTCCGCAACGGGAGAGGCCACAATAGTGAGAGGCCCGCGTACCGCCAAAAAAAAAAAAAAAAAGGGACCAGTTGAACAGGGGCTTTTTGGGTATGGGGTCCTGTCCTGAGAAGAGTGGGCAGAAATGGCACGAAGGGGCTGAGACCGACCCTGTCCCCAGGGCCTTCCCCGATGTAGACCTGTCTGTCACAGGAGCATGAGGCCTATTGGAGCCTGGGGGCCAAGGGCTTCCGGAGTTATTGGGAAGAGCCTACCGTGAGGTTACTGAGAAGTAGGGTCAGTGTATGGATTCTTGGGCATTGGAATGACTGGGTTTCAGTTTTTCAGAAAAAAAGTCAGTTGCTCAGCTGAGCCTGGCCTCTCTGGGTCATAGTTGGAAAGTGCCGGGTGGTGGAGCTGGAAAGGGCTTTTCAGGAGGATACATTTGATCACAGGAGTGATCTGCAAGGCTGCTGTCTTCCAACTTCTGAGAGTCAGGAACTGAGAAGGCTGGGAGGAGTTGGACACGTAGCTTAGAATTTTAGGGTTTCAGGAAGCTCCAAAAAAGAAGTATGATCTTGTGGACTGAGACTCTCCTGACTGCTCTGCTTTTGTGATCTCTTCCAGAAGGAGATCTCCAGGGCAGGTATTATCTGACAAGGCCAGGGGACAGTGGGTAGCCAGGTGTACCAGACGAGTGAGTGTGTGCTCAGCTCTGTCCTCTCTGCGACACGGTGAAGCGAGGTGTTCCAGCTTAATCCCTGCAGTTGACTTTAAAAAATTGACGTATAGCACAAACGGGCATCTGGTTCTGTGAGTGTTTGACAAATGCAGAGTAGGATAACACCACCACCACCGTCAGGGTACAGAGTAGTTGGCAGTCTCCTAACCCAAACAGGTGAATTCAAAGAAGAGCAGTTCTCATTTATACCTCGGCTGTTTCTGAAGGGACGTGCAGAGACTGAGAGAGGAGAGTGAGATTTGGGCCCACAGGTCCCGTGCTCCCTCACAACCCCACTCTGTGCTCTGTCGTGCCAGCTGCCTCCCTCGCTTTGCTCTGGCCTCTCCATTTGACAGGCGTGTAAGGAAGGCTTCATCGAATTCCCTTTAAAACATGTCGGGCATAGTAACTTCTTGGGCCTGGTTGTTCCAGCAGCCATACATCTGTTGCCTGTCCATCTTAGCTTGCTGTGTCTGCCATACCCTCCCGTGTCCCTCCTGGCCAGTAGCTGATCAAAAAAAGGATGTGAGGTTGGTCTTGTGTGACTTCTTAGAAAAGGAAACCGTGACCCCAAGGATCAGTGTGGATTCAACAGCTGCCCACAAATGAGCTGTTTAATTGTTTCTAGAATTTTCTGAGATGATATACTCCTCCCTAGTGTAGGGGTCAGATCCTGTATGGCGGCTGTGGCCCTTGAGGAACTTCTCTGTTTGCATGACATTAACCATCCAAGAAGAAAAAAGATTACGTGTGAATTCTCTGGCCGTCCAGTGGTTAGGACTCTGCGCTTCCACTGCCGAGGGCCTGGGTTCAATCCCTGGTCAGGGAACTAAGATTCCCACAAGCCACGCAGCATGGCCAAAAAGAAAAAAAGGAAGAAAAAAACCAAAAGCTTACCTTGAAGACTGGATGGCCAGGTGGCCTCGCCTGTGTGCGTGTGAGCTGTTTGGGTTCTGGTTCTGCTTGAAGTCAGTAAGGACTTTAATAATCCTTCATAATTCAGTGGGCCTTTATAAATGGAAAAGGGCAGCCCAAGAGAGATGCAGCGGCCTGAGTTGCACAGGTTCTAAGTGGCCAGCCCCAGCTCACGCCGAGTTCCGACCCTCTGTTCAGAGGCCAGCTGGTGTGCATTGGAGTGAGCAATTGGTGCCAGATGATTGGTGTATAGCCTGCCTCAGACTGTAGACTGGATAGCGGGCTGCTTTTTTCCCCTGGATTTTGGTAGGAAGGTGCCTGGATCAAGTACACGATCTGTACATCAGTCTTATTAGTCTAAGTTTTAGGAGTCCAACGACTTTAATCTCTTAGCTCCATTTGTACATCTGAGGATTATTAAGTAATCTGGTAGTATAAAACCTTTGGAGGAAGTTGAGGCTTTAAATAAACAAATAAGAAAATACATCCTGTGAAATGCTGTCATAACCACTGTTGACACATACGTTTGTTAAATATTTTTCTAGACTTTTCTGTGCCTAATAGCAGCTACCACTTGGTAAGCGTTCAGTGTGCCAAGCACACGTTAATTTTTATAGTAGCTCTGCGAAGAAACAGCTGAGGTTCAGAGACCCCAGTTCCCAGAACTAGTCATGAGCAGAGCTGAGAATTCAGACGTAAAGTGATGGGACCTCAGCAGCCACGTGCTTCTTCAAAACAGGGTCAAGCTGTAACTACCACGTGGGAACATGGGTCTTCCACTGAGTTTGTCATTAACATTGTTCTAGGACAACCCATCTGTTGCCAGCATTCTTAGGTGTCTACCAGTTCCCCGCTGGTGAACATCAGGCCGATCTCCCCATTTTTCTGGTATCGTAAACAGGGAAAACCCCTCTCAATTGTCACTTCGCATGCCTCTCAGCTAGACTGCCTGATACTCTTCAAAGTGTCTCTGACCCTCTTACTGTCTGTCTCTTTCTCATCTGTATTTGTGCAGGTCTCACTTGCAGGTACTGACTCAGTCCCTGAACCCCCGTAGGCTGTTTGGAAAAGAGCACGTGGATCAGGGTGGATGGGTCAGGAGTGGCCAGAGAGGGTGGAGGGTTTTGAATGCCAGTTTCAGAGTTTGTACCCGAACTCTGTGTGGTAGAGCACTGAGTTTTTCCAGTGGCGCTGCGCCATGGTCAGAGTTGGGTGTTCATACTTGGCGCCTGGGGTGGAGTAGAGCAGGAGAGCCTGCAATCAGGGGGACCAAGTCAGAGGTCACCGAACTGAGACATGCTGGTGGCCTGAACCTGGTTTCAGAGGTGCTGGTGGAAGAAAGGGGAGGAACTAGTGAGGATGCCAAGCCTCTGAGGTTGAGGTGGTGGTGGGTTCTCCTGTGGGCGCCCACAGAGTGGCAGCTGTGGCAGAACCCGGAGGAAGGCTGCACACCCACCCGCGTGGAAGGAAGGGAGCCGGTGAGGCCTGCTGGAAGGAACGAAGAAGCCGGGGGAGAGGAGGGGGATGACTGCACAGAGGGGTCGAGGAATGGGCGACAGGGAGGTGCTGGCCGCTCCCTGGAAGTGAGATGGAGGGGAATGAAAGCAGATGCAGGGAGAGGCAAGACTGGGGGAGAGACAGCAGGTTAGTGGGTGAGGGGACCACAGAGGCACAGAGCAATGCTCAGAAGAGAGGCTGGGGGTGGCGCTGGTTCCTCATGGGGCTGGGGTCAAGAGCACATTGGGGGAGAATTCCCTAGCTGCCCAGTGGTTAGGACTCTGCGCTTTCGCTGCTGAGGGCCCGGGTTCAATCCCGATTGGGGAACTAAGATCCCACAGGCTGTGCAGGGCGGCCAACAAAAAAAGCACCTGGGGGGAGCCTTGAGCAGCCCTCATAATTGAAAACGGGGGCCCCAGGCTTAAAGGACGCATCACGTCCTTAAACAAGTCTGTACTTCCCTGCAACAGTCTGCTGGGGGAGGCGCGGGGGGCAGGGTCTGGGCTTTTGTCTTGCATCTGCTTCGTGGTCGCCCTGACGTGGGGCAGCTTGCTACCTTCCCGTGTCCTCACGCTCCTTTCTCTGTGGGCTGGGCCCCAAAGTCTGAGAACAGCTGTCTCTACTCAGAAGCCTGGGGGTGCTCTGCCTCTTTTTTTTGTCCCATGTGATCCCCTGCTCCTGTGTTTTCCTTTTTTAAATTGCAGTAAAATGCATTACCGTCAAACTGGCCATCTGAACCATTTTTAAGTGTACAGCTCAGTAGTGTTGGGCCCGTACGCACTGTTGTACAGGCAGCCTCCAGAACTCTTCATCTTCAAAACTGAAACTCTGTCCCCACTCCACAGCCAGGGATCTCACCTCCTGAGCCTCTCTTCCTCGCTACCCGGGGAAGTGCTGCCACAGTGGGGCTGCATCATCCCGAGTAGGCTTCCTGCCGCCGGCTTTGGTCTCCCAGCCTGTCCACCCTGCCCCTGCCCCAGCCAGGTGACCTTTCTGGCATGTAAAACCGACTCCACCACCCCCTGCTTCCAGTGCCTTCAGAGCACCTTTGGCATCAAGGCTTGAAACCTACATCCTGCAGCCCTCTGCAGTCTCTGCTTCGGCTGCCCCGTGTCGTGAACCAGCCTTGTGGGTCCCCTTCCCTGAGTATTTCTGTGGCCTCTGCCTGGAACCCCCTAACTCTTGTCTGCTGGTCTAGCCAAGACCTCCTCTTCATGCTTATTTGGGCCTTCCCTCCTGATTCTGCCGTGCAAGGCCCGTGCTTTGCTGTGGGCTGGCCTACAGAGCTGTCCTTCAAGGGCCCCAGCGGCCTGTGAGGGGCAGCGTGGGGACCTGGGCTCACCCCCTTTAGTCTGGTTGGCTCTGTGCCACCTTCACCTTAGGGACTGAATGGAGTGTCCTGGGCACACAGGGACAGCTTCAGGCCCGTGTCCAGGTTGAACTCATCGAACTGCTGTGTCGAGTGTTTTAGATTGGATGCCCAACTCTTCAGGTCTCCTGAGCTCTGGCAGCAGGAACGCCGGGGGTGGGGGCGGTGCTCGTGAAGACACGTGTCTGGGTGCCCCGAGGATGTGGATGTGGATGCCGTTGGTCCCAGCACTGCGTAGCGGGCCTCTGGTCTGTGATGGGTGTGGCGCAGGGCACCGTTTAGCGTGGACTCGGCAGCGCGGGCTCTGTCTCGCGTGCTCTTGCCCATCCGTTGCCTTAGTGCCTACTTCCCTGCTCTGGGAGCGCCTCTGGCCGGCATCCCTGTTGAGCTACAGGTGTGGCTGCACAGCAGCTCTTGCTGGGCTGAGTTTTGCATGTTCTGAGAGCAGTGCTCTGTTTTCTCCGCCTTTGCTAAAATGTTACTGGTCAGGACCCAAGTAGTGGTCGCCATCCAGACCCAGGAAGGTCCACCGTTGTGCGTGAGGCCCCTCGATCTGTAGTGACCTGAACTTGGTCCACAGTTAGCTCTTGTTTTCTGCCTCCCTCTCGGGGGCTGGGTTGTGTCACCACAGTCAGTCCAGATGGAGCTGCCCGTGCTTTGCTACAAAGTTCCTCTGCTTAACCGCCAGTGACTTGGGGGCTGGGTTGTCTCCTGGAAGGTGATCGTGCCCTTTAAACTGCTGGTGGGGCGGAATCCATCCAGACCCTCTGGGGTGGGCGGGACGTTCTGCTCTGCTTTCTTTGCTTTTGGGTCAGCCTTGCCTGCTGCCAGCGCTCAGCTCTGCACATAGTTGGTGCCCAGGCGGCCGCTGGGGCTTGTGTTGATGGCGTGTCCACGGAGGCCACGTGGGCCCAGCAGGCGGGGATGAACGTCCAGCCTGGGCTCTGCCGCCTGCAGTGGCCACGGGGCGCTTTCTTCCCTTGCCCAAGGGAGTATAACAGCCCATGGTGGTCCTGAGAGACAGATGGGCATAGTGAGAGTGGACTTTGGAACTGGCTGGGTTTGGATTCTGGGTCTGTTGCTGTCTAGCTGTGTGATCTCGGGTAAGTCACTTAACTCTCCGGAGCCTTTTTCCTTACCTGTTGCGCAGGGGTTGAGGATGCCTCTTTCGAGCACTTGGTGTGAGGGTGGAGGTGACTTGGGTTATGTTCTCAGCATCATGCCTGGCACGTGGGGAGTGCTTAATAAATGGTAGTTGTTACCGGTATCACCCCAAGTAGTGAGAGAGTTTCGTGGGATTTTTCCCACTCGTGTGGTAGGCTGTGCTGGGCCTAGGTAGGGAGTTGAAGAGAAAGCTGGTGTTGGCCTTCAGGGGTCTTACATTCCAGGCTGGGCACAGGGTGGGGAGAGTGGGGGTGGGAGAGCAGAGTGGGACAGAAGGACAGAGAGGACGGGTACTGCAGCCAGAGCAGAGGGTGGGGGGAGGGCTGCCCCGGGGGGGAGGGCTGCCCCGGGGGGAGGGCTGCCCCAGGGAGAGGCCAAATAAGGGTTGGAGGCAGCCAAGCCAAGGAATCCTCAGGGCCCTGGGCATCCGGTTCTCAGCACTGGAGGCAGCATAGAAGAGCCAACCCTCTGTGGTGTCACTCAGCTTCAACATGAGTGTCTCCCTGGCCAGTCTCATTTGATTGCCCCCTTCCCCATTATTCTCTGGATTATTTTGAAACCAATCCCAAATATTATGTTTACAGGCAAAATAATATTTTGGATTATCGCTTTGAAAAGAGAGGGACTTTATTAAAAGACCATAAGCATACTAGCATCTTGCTTATTACAAGAACCTTACAGTAACTCCTTAGTAACCAACTCAGTAGTGATTGCTCACGTTTCCCAGATTACTTTGCAGGTTTTGTTTATGCTTTTTTACTGTTTGTTTAAATCTGTGTCTAGATAAGGGAACCTAAGGGGTTTTCAAAATCTGATGCTTGGGGCCTACCCAAAGATAAAGTGATTTAAGTGGAGGACTGACCTTAGAAGGCCAGGTAAAGGGATTTTTGACCTTTGTTTCCTCTTGATCCGAAGATCCATCCATCAGCTGCCATCATTTTCTTTCTTTTTTTTTAAAATTAATTAATGTATTTATTTTTGGCTGCATTGGGTCATGGTTGCAGTGCGCGGGCTTTCTCTAGTTACGGCGAGCGGGGGCTACTCTTCGTTGCGGTGCGCGGGCTTCTCATTGCGGTGGCTTCTCTTGTTGTGGAGCACGGGCTCTAGGCGCGCAGGCTTCAGTAGTTGTGGCTCGCGGGTTCTAGAGCGCAGGCTCAGTAGTTGTGGCGCACGGGCTTCGTTGCTCTGTGGCCTGTGGGATCTTCCCCGACCAGGGCTCGAACCCGTGTCCCCTGCATTGGCAGGCGGATTCTTAACCACTGCGCCACCAGGGAAGCCCTGCCATCATTTTCTAAGACTACAAATACGGTAGTGCTTCACAGCTCAGCACTGGGTAAGAGCCTTTTTGATAAGTCCGTTGATTTCTAGTCCCCCCCCCTCCCCCAGCCAAACTCACCCCAGCTACTAGTGTGCTGGTGTCCTGTGGGTGCTGGGCCCAGGAGGGGGCTCTGTTAAAGGGGGGACCATGTTAATGCGGGGGGAGTTGCTACGAAGAGGCCGTGGAAGACCATCTGACACGCGTTGGCTTCTTTTAAAATATGGATTGTTTGCTCAGCTACTGGATTTTGGCCGAAGAATTCTCTTCATACTCTAAAGGCAAATGGTGAATGACCTCTTTGGGGGCAGGGTGCCAAACTACAGGGGTTCAGTCTTCCTGATTCCAAGGTCATCGGAAGCCTGATGTTCCAGGAGGGCCCCTTTCTCTGAAGGCAGAGGGTAGGGTGAGCGGAGAGCAGGGCTGGAGATGGGAAGGGCGATTGGCTCCTCCAGCCCAGCGCCATGTGACCAATTGCCTGCAGGCTGGAGACACTCTCGCTGTGAACAAATGGGGCTGGTGTGACTGAGGAGCTGGATTTTTCATTTAATGTAATTTTAATTTATTTGAACTGAAAGGACCTCTGGTGGCCTCTGTATTGGACCGCATAGCCAATGCCACCTCTCGTTCTTTGCTTTGTTGGTTCCCCAGCCCAGGCCAGGCCTATTTCCTGGGCTTTTTCCACAGCACATCGCCATCGCCTGCTGGAGACACTGCCTTGTTGCCTTTAGACTGGAGTACCACGTGGGGCACATCTGGGGGTCGACAGCTCCCTCTTTCCCATTCCCTCGAAGTAGCCAGGGGGCCACCAGCATATTTTAGCCCTGGAACATCTGTCTAGGTTGTCTGGCCTCTTTTGGTTGCTCTCTGTCCCCCAGTTTATACAGAATCCCTCTGCTCGCTGGTTTCAAGAAGGCAACGTGACAGGCTCGCTCCTGTTTGCTGGTTCTCTTCAGCTCTAGAGGGCCCCCCGCCCCCGCTCCCTCTCCCTCTAGCTGGCCTTGCTGTCCCCAGGGTAGATAGGCACCACCTGGGCTTAAGCTGGAGTTGCTGCAGGGCCTTGGCCTTTCCTCGACCCTGGCCCCCTCCCATTTTGTCCGAACTCAAGGGCTAAGAGGAAGGCCGAGCGTGTGTGCTGAGATGTACTCCTGAGATGGATGGGGGCAGCCCTTGAAAGATTTTCCCTGGATCTTTCTGAGTAAACTCTCCTTCTTCCCATTCTGCTGCCTCCTTATTTTCATGACTCCAGACTCTGTAGGGTGAGAGTTTCCTGGGGCGGCTTCCACCCTGTTATTACTGGTCTGCTTTGTCCGAAGTTTTTGCTGGGGCAGCACCTGGCTTTTGGCTCCTCGCCACGGTGGCCACCTCCCCACGCCGCCGCGCCGCCGCGCCGCCGCCTCCTCAGTGTTTTTTTGCTGGCGAGCTGGGCCGAGTTCACCCGGAGTCCACCTGCCACCCTGTGGAGCGGCGCCAGAGGCAGAGCTGTAGTCAGCCTGGAGAGTCAACAGGTGGCGCTGTGATACCAGCTTCCCGCTTCCCCAGGGCAGCAGGGTGAGGGGAGTTGCCTGCCCACCTATCTCGCTGCGGGGCCCTGAGGGCTGAGTGACCCGAGGGCGTGGCACCTGGGAGATGCCTGGTAAATGCTAGTGGGCAGGATTGGCAAGGGGGGGCCACAAGCATAGAATATTCCTTTTGGGACTTGGGAGGACCCTCCTCCTTGCTCTTGTCCCACTTCCTGTAAAGTCCAAGTCTGCCTCCCCCTGTTCGCCCACAGGAGGGAGACAGGATCGGTGTAAAGCACATGTGAAACCACGTCTCCATAGCTTGATATGGTTGGCTCTGTTTCTCCTGCAGATCCTTGTTTACTCAACCTTTTATAAAAGCATGAAAGCCCCACTCAGCGTCCAGAAACGTCTTACCGAGAAAGCCCAGTTGAATTCAGGTATTTGGGGATGACGTTTGTCTGCCAAGGGCACATCTGGATTCTCTTACGGTTCGTGCACTGACTTCTCTCCCAGTCGCTGGGTGCATTTAACCCAGACCGTGGCCCCTCTATCAGCCCTGAACCTTTGGGAAATCCCTTTGGCTTGTGGCTTCTCACCTGTTGTCCAGAAATGGCTAGAAATAGTTACCTGCATAACAGTACTTGGACAGTGAAGCCGAGCACGGTGGAGGATGGCCAGCAGGAGTGGGGACAGCTGTCCGTCAGCCTTCTCTCTAGTCTGACATCTCTGGGCTGTTGAGATTTGGAGATTCTGAAGCTCAGCACCTTCCACTGTATGCCCTGCTCTGTCCTGGGTCTCGGTGGAGACTCAGAACACTGAGGGGACAGACACAAAGAGGGCACATTGATGTGTCTGGGAGAGGGTGGAGGCTCTCGGGGAGTGTTGCAGCTGGATCTTGGGTGAATTGGGGACAGGCACAAGAGCAGGGGCCTAATGTGTGAGGGGCACTAAGAAGTTCTAGAAGGCCAGCTCCTGGGCAGGCCCGGTCGGCCGTGCTAGGGAATGCTGCTCTTGGCTTAGCCGGGGGCCCTGCAGGGGCACCCTTTGGACTTGGGCCGGGGCACTGGGCTTTGCCCCCAGCTTTGGTGATGAGTGTTTTCCCAAGTGCCTATTCAGCTACTGCTGCAGTCACAAGCCTGGCTGGCTCATCAACACGGGTCTGACATGGCGCCTTCCTGCTGCTGTTTCTCGTCACCCTGTTGCTCAACTGACTGGCAAGCCCCGCCCGTGTCTGCCTGTGTCCCCCTCTGTGCGGCTGGGCCGAGGGAAGGCTGAGTGTGGGGAGAGCCAGGGCCCCAGACTCACATTCTGTCCTGGCCTGAGGTGTGGCATCACACACATGGGGGACGGGGGGAAGTCATCTGCAGGGTCCCTTCCCAGTGGACCAGGTGGGGGGGGCGTGTAGAGGTTGAAGGTGCATTCCCTGGTCTGAAGGCATTTGTGGCTGGGCAGCCAGTTGAGGAGCAAGTGACAGTGTGATGCGGGGAGATGATTGGGAGGAGAAGAGAGGAAGAACCGTGCAACCAGATGAGGGGGCACAGGGGCTGGTGCGGGAAGATGTGGAAGGGGGACCTGGGAGGTTCAGGAGAGGCTTTGAGGGGAGAGTGGTAATGGAGCTAGGTCTTTATTTATTTTGGCTGCATTGGGTCTATCGTTGCTGCACATGGGTTTTTCTCTAGTTGTGGCGAGCGGGGGGCTACTCGTTGCGGTGCACGGGCTTCTCATTGCGGTGGCTTCTCTTGTCGCGGAGCACGGGCCCTAGGCGCATGGGCTTCAGTAGTTGTGGCTCGTGGGCTTCAGTAGTTGTGGCTCACGGGTTTCAGTAGTTGTGTCTTGTGGGCTTTAGTAGTTGTGGCTTGCGGGCTTCAGTAGTTGTGGCGCACGGGCTTCGTTGCTCCGCGGCATGTGGGATCTTCCCGCACCAGGGATCGAACCCACGTCCCCTGCACTGGCAGGCGGATTTTTTTTAAATGTTCCCTTTTTTATTTTTAAATTTTACTTATTTTTAATTTATTTTTGGCTGCGTTGGGTCTTCGTTGTTGTAGGTGGGCTTTCTCTAGTTGCGGTGAGCGGGCACTCCTCTTTGTTATGGTGCGCGGGCTTCTCATTGCGGTGGCTTCTCTTGTTGTGGAGCACAGGCTCTAGGCTCGTGGGCTTCAGTAGTTGTAGCACGCGGGCTCAGTAGTTGTGGCTCGTGGGCTCTAGAGCACAGGCTCAGTAGTTGTGGCGCACAGGCTCAGTTGCTCCACGGCATGTGGGCTCTTCCTGGACCAGGGCTCGAACCCGTGTCCCCTGCATTGGCAGGCGGATTCTTAACCACTGCGCCACCAGGGAAGTCCCCTGGAGCTGGGTCTTGAGTCATCAGCGAGAGTTCTCAAAGAGAAGGGGAGACACCCCTGCAGACTGGTGGGCTGATGTGCAGTGAGTGACAGGAGATGAGGCAAGTGAGGACTGGCGTGTTCGAGAGCAGCCAGTGGTTTGGTGTTAGTAGAGCAGAGGGCCATGCGGGTGGTGAGGGGACAAGAGCCAGCTCGCAGAGGGCTGTGTGCCAGCCAGAACAGTGGGCGTGCGTCAGAGGGATGGAAGCAGAGGAGTGACATGATCAGATTGTCTTGGAGAAAGCTCACTGGCTTTCCTTGGGGGCATGGATTACAAAGCTGTATGGTGGAGGGTAGGGAGGAGGCCACTTAGGAGCTATTAAAGTCACCCAGGAAAGAAGCAGTGAGGCCACAGGGATGACTGGGGCCCAAGGTGGCGTGCAGGCCCAAGAACTTGGGTAGCTCAGTGACGGTGTCCACCATAGCGCGGTGCAGGAGCAGTTGGCCTGTCATGGATGGGCTGAGTCAGGCGTGTCTCGGGGACACGCAGGAGCCACCGGTGAGTCGGCAGCTGGGTGTCAGGATCTGGCTGAGATAAACCCCTGTCGGGGGTGGGATTGGTGGGCGGTGAGGGTTGCTTGAGGCAAGGGTAGGGGAGAGTTCCAAGGGGGTGACCTGACCCGTCAGCTGTGACAAGTGCTACAGAGCGAGTGCCCCAAGGACTCCAGGGTGCTCCTTGGATTGGGCGGTTAGGGCACCGGTGATCATGCTGGTGGCATGGCCAGGGCAGGATATAGGTTGGTGTTGGTTGAGGAATGGAGGAAGAGAGGAGGGGCTTGGGCTGGTGGGAGGCAGAGCCTTGAGGGGCGAGGTTCCTGGAGGGAGGAATTACCCAGAATCGTCTGGGGCTGGGTTGGAGGAACAGGTCTAACAGGAAGGGAGAGGAAGGGGATGGATGGTGTGAAAGACACGTGGTCGGGGAGGGGCATCTACCCTAGACGCTCTTGCCCTGCACTGAGGGGGAGACCCTGAGGGCGGGCAGGGGGCTGAGCGGGTTGAGGTGGCAGGAGGCCCCCTGGACAGCTCTTGGCGCTGGGTACTGCGTGTTTGCCCGGGCTCTTGTTGGCAACCCTGGTTCTCCATAAGTGGGGATGGGCTGGGATGGCACCGAGAAGAGCCCGGCCCCTGCTGTACTGCTGTGGTCCTCGCTGCCACCACCATCCTGGGCCTCGCCTCCCTGGGTAACCGGGGCGACAGCTGTGGTGGCTCATAGTGCTGCTGGAGTCCTGCCCCATGTCAGCCGCCTGCCCAGCCTCGTCGGGGCGGGTGGGGGGCAGGCGAAGGGGGAGCGTCACCTTTGGGCTTGCCTGCTCCATCTTTGCTGGCTGGGTCTGCCAGGTGGCACATGTGCCCTCCCCGCCAACCCAGTCTCCGGCTGGGAGGAGCAGCCTCCTCCACGTCGTCAGGATCTGCTCAGAGCTGCCTGAGCGCCCTGTGCTTGCGAGCTTGGGGCTTAGTCAGACTTGCCTTTCTTTCTGGGCTCCCCCAGTGACTGCCACTCTGCCTGTGTGACTCAGGCACGTTGCTTCTCTCTGGCTCCTGGGGCACTCGGGAGCCCCCTCCACCTCCAGGGCTTCAGCCCGGTGGGGGGCAGGCTGGTGGGCAGTTGCGGCTGAGACAGGGAAACCTGAGCCCTGGGCCACGAGGTCTTGGTCGCTAATTTTAGAGAGCACATGTCACTGGAAACTCTCCCTTCCTGCCAGGAACCAGTAGCCTGGCTCTCCCGGTCCTGACAGGGGCCCCTGGAGCCGCTCCCTAAACCAGGAAGCGTGATGGGTGCCTCACAGCCCCTGCGAGCCGCTCCCCATCAGGGCTCATTCCCAGCTGAGGCTCTGCCAGGGCCTGGCCAGGGAGAGCTGGGCGCCTTGTTTGCTCTCCCATCCCTCCCTAGTCCCCTCGTCCCCTCGGGCCTCATGAGCAGCAGGTGTCCACGAGAGCCCTGCAAAGGCCAGAGAAGACGGCTCGGAGCAGGCGGCTTCAGCTGCTTTGTCTCCTCTGAGCGAGCACTTGGTTGTGGAAACACCCTGGACAGGCTGAGTCCTCCCCTCGTCCCCGGGGCCTGCCTATCCTGCACCCTCCTCGGGGCAGTGGCTGGCCAGGCCCGTCCCAGGCATGTGGGGAAGTGCCCCCCCTGCCCCCCACTCTGAGTCCTCCCATCCTCTCTTCTGCCAGCTAACATCTCAGGGCAGGGTGGCTGTCGGGAAATGGAGCAGCGTGTGCTCAGCTGCCATGTGCTTGCCTCTCGTGGCTGGCCTGAACCTGAGATGTGTGCCTGGGCCCTGATTTTTCATTTTCTGTCCCCCTTGCCTGGGGAAACCTCAAGGTGGTGATGTTTTCTAACAGGTGTGGTCTGGCAGCTGCCTGTAGACTGCATTTGGGAAGGGGGTGAGGAGAGAAGGGTTTTTTCCATCTCTCTCATTTGGCCCAGCTGGTGGTTCCCTGGAAATCGAGAACATGTAGTGGTTGGCAGCTCAGGCCTTGGGGTCAGACAGGCAGGAGTGCGGATTCCAGCCACATTCGTTTCTGGCTCTTGACCGATTGCTTCAGCATGCTGAGCCTCCATATCCCCTCTGTGAAGCGGGGGCAGTAGTAGCAACTGTCTCACAAGGTGGGCTGGAGGATTCGGCCGGCCCTTTGGAAGCCCCCGCAGCACTGGCCGCTCTTGTATGGTGTGTTTGTTTGTTTTGCTGCATGGCATGTGGGATCTTAGTTCCCCAACCAGGGATCAAATCCACGCCCCCTGCATTGGAAGCACGGAGTCTTAACCACTGGACCACCAGGGAAGTCCTGGGCTGCCCTTGTTTATCAAGGCGAGCCCAGCCTTGCAGCGAGGAAGGTGGCAGCATGGCTGCTTTGACACGTCAAGGCCCTGCCCTGTAAAGTGCCGGGTTCTAGGCCTTTAGGCTGTATCTAGGCGTGGCCCCTTGTGTCCTATCAGGCTCCTGCTTCCTGTGCCTTCTGGGCTGGAGGAGAGCCCCAGGGCTGTGAGCGGCCTTTTGGGGGCACTAGTAATCTTTCTGGTGGCAGAGGACAGCTCCTGGCTCCATCTTTCCCCTCACGTTGCCGGTGTGTTTTGCTTTGCCTTCCTGGCAATCCAGAAGGACAGGTCTAGGCTGCAGGCAGGTGTGGGGTGGGAGCAAACGAAAGAAGTTCATGCTAGCCATCTTTCCCTCTTTCTTTTGCTCACTTCTCCCTTCTTTTTGTAAACAATTACAGCTTGCTTAGACGCCTGGTGACTCTTATCTCCCAGCAGGCCACGCTGCTGGCCTCCAATGAAGCCTTTAAAAAGCAGGCAGAGAGCGCTAGTGAAGCGGCCAAGAAGTACATGGAAGAGAATGACCAGCTAAAGAAGGTGAGTTTGGCCTTCCCGACCCCCCCACGTGACATTCTTCATGGGCCACAGCAGCTGCCGTTAGCCTATCAGGCTGGGAAACGTGCAACACTGCTGTTGTCTGAAAAGTGGAGGAGTTGGGTGGAGGGACGAAGGGGGTGGGTACTGGAGGGGTCTGGGGGACGCGATGGGAAGGGGGGCGCCCTTGCTGCTCTCTTGCCTCTACCCGCTGTGCATCCAGGCCAGACTCTTCCCTGATAAACTGACTCCCTAAGGAGCCGAGCCCTGTGCTGTGCACATTGGGCAAGTTAGCACAGAAGAACACAAGATAGCATAGGACCAGTGTTGGTCCCCTGAGGATTGCTATCATCTGGGGACGAGGCGGGGCAGTCCTAGAAGGCTTGTCAGAGGAGGTGAGGTGTGAGCCAAGCTGGGAAGGAGACGGATGGACTTGGATTCGTAGGCAGGATAGAGTTGGATGGGCAGGGGTGAGTTGGGGGCTCCTCGGCTGGAGTGAGCTGTGGAGCTTGGGGAGAGGAAGCGATGGCATTGGTCAGTTGGGGGTCACTGGCAGCAATCTCCAGATGACAGCAAATGGAGTCGTTGGATGGACCGGTCAACTTGGAGGAGCTGCCGAGAAAGGAGGCAGGGCTGGGGGCCAGGGCAGGCAGGGCGTGTGGCTTGGGAGCTGTAGCAGGTGGCCCTGCTGGCCTGGGCTTCGCCTGGTGGCTGGGAACAAGCAGTGGCCCAGTTCTGTGCTGACATTTCCGAAGGGGCAAGTGCCCAGGGCAGCTTGAGGAATCACAGCTCAGTGGGGAGGACGGAGCTGGACTCCTTCCCTCCCTCCCTCCTCCCTCCTCCCTCCTGAGTAACCCAGGCCCTTGGCACTGTTCCTAGGAAGCTGCTGGTGGAGTCAAGTTGGATGGCAGGGACGCTGAAGTGAAGGTGGAGGAAGAGAACAGGAGCCTGAAGGCTGATCTGCAGAGGCTGAAGGACGAGCTGGCTGTCAACAAGCAAAGTGAGCACTGTCGTCGGGTTGCCCGCGGCCCCCAGAGCTCGGGAGCCTCTGCCGGTGGCTGCCACACCTCTCTTGCCGAAGTATTAATAACAAGCTCACACGCAGGCTCAGGAGCTGCGTGAAAACAAACGAATGGCTCCCTGCTCGTCCAGCCCAAACGCAGCCGGGCTTGGCCCCAGCCGGTGGGGCTTAGTGGTTTAGCAGTGCACTCAGGGTCCAACCGAGGAGGGCCCAGGAACCCCAGAGGCCCATGGGCTAACTCCGGAGCATCTCATCCAGCACCAGGCATGGGGAGTGGCGCTGTGTGCCTTGTCACCAGGGGCCTGGTGGGTGGGGAAGGAAAGGCTGCATCAGAGCTGCTTGAGATGTTCCCATCTGCTCCCTTCCTGAAGGCCTCTCTCGACACACCTCTCGTTCTCAGCTTTGAGGCTGGGGTTCTGCTCCCTGCCTCCTGCTCTTACCCCCAACCTTTCCAAGATGTTTGCCCCATGCTGTCAGCCTCCCTGCGGTCACCCCTGCTGAGCCATGCAACCCCTCCATTAAAGGGGTTGGGGGGCGATCCTCGGTGTTCTCCTACTTGTCCCAGCTTTGTTGGCCAGCCCTTCCCCACTTTTGGAGGCTTTCGAGGCAGCTGGCAGAGGAGCTTTCTTGAGAGGAGTGGTCTCCCAGACACCCTCACTGGGGACAGATTTGGGGCGGCTGCATCTGCTGTCTACAGCAAATGGTGTTTTTCTCCCTAATCCTCATCTTTTAATTTTCCTTCCTTCACCACTTGCATCATCCCCAGAACTGGAGAAAGCTGAAAATGAGGCTCTGGCCATGCGGAAGCAGTCTGAGGGCCTGACCAAGGAGTACGACCGCCTGTTGGAGGAGCACGCGAAGTTGCAGGTCAGCACGCTCAGCTTGCTCTGTTGGAACCAAGCCCCCCACACCCTGCGCAGGTGCAGAGCAGGCCTCCCACTCCCTTAGCCTCAGGGCCAACGTGTCCCCTTCGAGAGGCCTCAGCAGCAAGCTGGCTGCTTTCTCTCCCAGTCCCCCTTTTTTCCTTTGTTGCTGCTGAGTCTGGGGCCAGCATGGGCCCAACAGCCGGAACCCCTTCTGGAGCAGGAGGGGTGTGGCCTGGCAGATGGCAGCCACTTACTAAGGTCGCCTTGGCAGTCGGGTCAGCCCTCTGCATTGTGGGCCTGCCCAGCCTCGTGCCCAGCATCAGTGCCCTTGAGAAGAGCTCCTTCCCTTACACGTACCCCTGGTCCATGGTGTGGTTTACTGAAGGGCCCCATCAAGTACCGGCCAGAGACGTGCAGGGGAAATTCCACTGCTGGCTGCTGGCCTTCCCTCTGTAGGGGCTGCGGGGTGATGTGAGGCCGAGAGCTGGGGACATCACAGCCAGCTCCCACCCAGTAGGTCCGAGTCATTGCCACCACCTCCGCCCGCAGGCCCGGTCTGAGTCCCCAGACTACCTGCGTCTGGAAGCTCAGGTGGCCTGGAAATTGGGCATAAGGGCTAGGAAAACACCCCTAAGTTCTGATGGTTTGATTCAGTGCTTGGCGTCCTGAGTTTGGGCACCGTGGAAGGTGGAGAAGGAGGGCCCAGCCCCCAAAGGGGGACCAACAGCTTCAGTGCAGGGCGGGCTCACTGGCAGGACCTGTGGAAGGTGTGCAGAGTTGGGAAGAGCCTGAACTGGGACTTGGAAGGGGCTCAAGTTCGGAGGCAGCCGTGGGCACGAGGATGGGTGTGAGTGAGGCCCAGGAGAAGGTGGTGCTGTGGGGTTGGGGCTCTGAGAAAAGAGCGACAGCAGAGACTTGTCTCCCCTCGCCCCCTCGCCCCACGCCCCCGCCTGGCTGGAGTTAGGGTTACAGCCCTCGTGGAGTGGGGCCACTCCCACTCTGGCCGACTGTGAGGTGCTGCTGGTGGGGGGGTCCCTTGCTCATCTGACCGCCTGGCATCTTCAGAAAGGGGCACCCCACTGGGCCTCTGGGGTGGAGGGGCTGGAAGGCGAAGGGGAGGAGTATGCCTGCCAACCCACTGCTTTGCAATTTCTGTCCCCTTTGCAGGCGGAGGTAGATGGCCCCACGGACAAGAAGGAGGAGTGAGGGCCCCTGCTCCCCGCCCATGGCTGGCTGCTTCCCGAGAGCCCGGCCTCCCTCGGTACTTCGGCTCGCTCCCTTCCGCTTCCGTTCCCTCATGCCGCTTGCAGTTCCACGCTCTCCCAGCATTCTGTAGGGAACTCAGTTCCCACCCAGGATGAGTAAGGCTGCGGCAGGTCTTGCTTCCCGCTGGGTTAAGCCCCTTCGTGTTGCGCATTGATGCTCGGGGCTCCAAGGCCCCTTTTCTCTGGTCCTGCAGGAGGGCAGGTGGAGCAGGAAGAGTAGAATTTCTCTTGGGGCAAAATAAATGTTGTTGTGTTGTGTCCGTGGTGCGTGCGTATAACTGAGGCCGCAGGGAGACCTCCTTGTGATCCCTCTCCCTGGAGTGGCTGGGAAGGTGGCGGCAGGCAGCTCGGACAGAGACCCCCGCTCCAGTCTTTGCCCTGGAGGCCTTCCAGACATTTTGTCTCCATTTGTTCAAACCCCTAAAGGCTCCCTCATCCCAGGCTGGGCGCAGGCTCACACTTGCCCTCTCTGCCCCTCTGCCTCCTGCTCCCCAGGCCAGGCCCCGCTTTATGGCCACGTGGGCTGTGTCCATCCTGTCGGTCTTCCTGGGGGTTGGCTGCTGGGCCCGGGGAAGCTTGAGAGGCAAGGTAAACCGCTGGGGCTTCTGGGTGGCAGACTCGCCTGCCTCCTCTGGGTCCTGTTCATCACATTTAGGACAGATAGAGCATGGCAGAGTGCCACCAGTCACTCCCTGCCCCATCCCCTCCCAAAGGTTTGCAGGATGACCTCTGACTAATGCTGGCAAGAGAGGAGACTTGCCCTTGGCAGTGACCTGCGACTGGCCCAGGGCAGAGCGAGGCAGTGGGGAGGGCCTCCGGGCGGGTAAAGTGCTCCTCTGCCACCTGCGGCCCGTGAACATGTAGGTGTACCGCCCTGATCGGACAGCCTGCTCTGGCACCGGGCTCCCCCTTGGCGGCCCCCTGGGCTGGCTTTGGCAGGTGGCCGCCATTGGGCAGGACCTAGTGCTCATCCTCTGCTGGCCCTGAGGGCTGGGCAAGGGGAATTGGGGTAAGGTCGGAGGTGTTTTCTCTTGGAATTAAGGGGCCCCTGAAGGTGGTGCTGACACCCAGCCTTGCGCACCTGCTCCTCCTGCCAGGCGCAGGCTGGTGGCTCCCTTCAGGGCTGTCATTTCCCCACGTTCTCATGAGGAATGCCGCCCCTTCCTGGGCAGCCTTCTAGGTGGTGTCTGCCGGGGAGGGAGCCCACAGGTGACGCCCTCTGGTTGCTATGCGGAGGCTGAGGGCCAGGCCCACTTTTCCAGGAAGTGTTCCCTGACGACCTCAGCCTCCCTGAGCTCGCTCTTCTCTGAACTTCTACAGGCCAAAGTCCAAACAGTATGCCTCTAGGTTCTTCCCTGTTCAGTCCCAGGTGGTCCCTGAACCCCCTTGGCATCAGGCCCCGGGCTGGGGACGGGAAGAGACAGTGGCAGGGGCAGCAGACTCTGACAGGTGAAAAGCCAGGTGCTCGCCCAGCCTACCCTGGAGGGCCGCCTGAGGAAACCAGCCCCCTCTGGCCCATCCTGAGGGCTGTTTTCCTCCGGCAGCCTCCGTTCCGAGTGGGACTGTGCCCGACAGTATCCCCTGTCTTGCCTCCAGCTCTGGTAACCCCGTGGGCTCCACGGGTCTGGGCTGTTCCATTTCCTTGCCTGTCTCCCCCGCTAGGCTGCTGGTCACTGGGTTCTCAGCCCCTACTGGATGGACAGATTCCCAAGTGAATGGGGCCAGCCCACTGCTCTCAGGGCCCTGGCCAAGCAGCATGACCTCTGTCAAGTTCCCTTTTTTGTTTTTTTTTTAAATTTTTAAAATTAATTTATCTGGCTGTACCGCATGGCTTGTGGGACCCTAGTTCCCCGACCAGGGGTCGAACCTGGCCCCCCTGTGGTGGAGCACAGAGTCCCAGCAACTGGACCGCCAGGGAATTCCCTAAGTTCCCTTTTTTGTGCTGTTGATGTTTTCTGAGTCTTTCTTGGCCTGTGGCAGGTGGCTTGGAGGCCATTTGGTAAGAGGTGATGAGGACCTGAGCCAAGGCATGGCGGTGGTCGGGGGAACAGAGACGTTAAGGAGTTGGTATGAGTCAGGGTGGGGAGTAGCAAGGGCCTGGGGGTGACAGCAGGCCTAGCCGCAGGGGAGGCAGGGACTGTTGATGGAGGAGCAGATGCAGGGTGGGGGCTGGGCACCATGTGAGGGGCCTGCTCAGGAGAGCCAGGCTGCAGGTTTGGGGAGCTGCCAGCACACGGGGTTCTTGGAGTTGTGGGCGTGGCGAGAGCAGAGGTTTGTAGGGTGAAAAGTCTTTTAAGAGAAGGGTGGGACGGGTTGGGTCGGAAGAACGGTCGTCAGGTGTTGGGCCTGCAGGGCCCGGGCCACCGTCGCACCGCCGAGGCGCCTCTCCACGCCAGCAAAGGCTCTAAAGGCCCAGGTCGAGTTGGGGTTGGGCCTGCTCGGCTGCTGTTCCTTCCCAAGCTCTGCGGTGACCTGTGCTCTGTCTGGGTTCTTCTTGGTGATCATGAGAGCATGGGCTGATGGCCGTGTCACAGGCCGGAGCCCATCTCCGGCTGTACAGTTGAGGGCTAAAGCCCCCTCCTCTCTAAGGGGACTGTGCCTTGCTAAAGAGAGGGACTGGCCTGGGAGGGACTGAAGAGGAGCAAGTTGTCACTTTTCTCTGAAGGGCCACCCCCTCCCTTCTGCCCAGGCTGGCATTCAGAGTGGGCAGCAGGTTCCCAACCTTGACCCCCACCCCAGGCCTGCCTCAGATGATGAGCGGGCTGGTCCTGGCCACCCCGTGTCCCTGCCCTGTCATGCTCCTCCTCCTGTCACTCGGGATGGAGCCAAGGACCTGAATGGGTTCACTTTCTCCAGGTCTTCCCCCCCCTTCCCTTAACACTGGGCTAAAGTGTGTGTAATCTCAAACTCTGCTTTAACCATTTTTAGGATTACCGTTGAGTGACATTAAGTACACTTACACTGTGTGTGGCCTCTCTCGCCATTAAACATTAACTCCCCTTCCCTCTCCCCCCATCTGCTGGCGCCCACCGTTCTGCTTTCTGTCTCTGAATTTGACTCCTCTAGGGCCATCATAGAAGTGGAGTCACACACTATGTCTTTTTGTGATTGGCTTCCCTTCCACTGAGCGTAATGTCTGAGGTTCATCCGTGTTGGAGCAGGTGTCAGAATTTCCTTCCTTTTTAAGGCTGATTTTTGTTCCATCGTGTGGATGGATCACATTGTTTTCACCTGTTCCTCTGTCGGTGGACACTTGGGTTGCTTCCACTCCTTTCCTAATACCACTCCAATCAGACTTTGGCCCTTCCTCCCACACCAGACCTCTCTCATCCAGGTCTCCGCGATTTTGTCACCGATCTTGTCGCCAAATGCAGCTGGCAATCTCGGGCCTCACTTCCCCTGACCGTGGGCAGCACCCGACAGAGCCCATCGCTCCCTCCTCCCTGACGCCCAGGGCGGGGTTGGGGGGGTCCTCACATGTGTTCCAGGACCCGTCTGGCACTCGGGGGCCCCTCCCGAGCCTCCTCAGACTCTGCAGCCGGTCCCCCCTCTTCTCTGCCACCTTTTTGTTTGGCGGTACGCGGGCCTCTCACTGTCACGGCCTCTCCCGTTGCGGAGCACAGGCTCCGGACGCGCAGGCTCAGCGGCCATGGCTCACGGGCCCAGCCGCTCCGCAGCATGTGGGATCCTCCCGGACCGGGGCACGAACCCGTGTCCCCTGCATCGGCAGGCGGACTCTCAACCACTGCGCCACCAGGGAAGCCCTCTGCCACCTCTTGAGTGTCCCAGGGCCACTCAAGTGCTTGGGCCACGTCTCCCTCTCCAGCTGCCCATGGCCCACCGCCCCCCTTGGGGAGCTCATCCAGGCTCGGGGCTCTCGGGGCCATTTTTATGTAATGAGAATTTCCAAAATTCTGTCTCCAGCCCAGACTCTTTCCAGAACTTCAAACTCCTTGTCCACCTGCCTACTGGACATTTCTAGTCAGTCGACACCACCGTTCCCTCCAAACCTCCTCGTCTCCCTGGTACAGGGCCTGGCAACTGCCATCGTCCCTGGCATCCCAGCCATCCAAAAGCCTGTTGGCTCTGCCTTGCAAACAGGTCGCCAACCCAGAGACTTCTCACCTGCACTGCTAGTGCCCTGGTCCCACCCAGTGATCTCCACCTTCCTTCCGGGGGCTCTGCCGGAGCCTCCTCCCCAGCCTTCTCCCTCGCCTACCCTCGGAAGAGCACCTGTTCAGTGCAGCATTTGGGCAGCCTTTGCAAACCTCAGCGCCCGGACTTCACTCCCACCTTCCCCGCTCGGCGTGCTCCTCTTTAGCACGCCGTTATCCTTGCTCCCCAAGTATGTCAGCTCCGTGGGGAAAAGGCTTCCTGCCGGATTCCTTCCCTGTTCCGTTCCAAGTTCCCAGAACAGTGCCGGGTGCAGAGACCCTCAGGGCGAATACTTGCCCAAGGAAGCTGCTCGAGGTGGGGAGGCCTCCACCCGCAGCTCTGGCACCTGACAAACAGTGGGGGGCAGGAGCCAGCTTTTGGAAAATGACATGTTTTTATTGCTATGTTTGCAGTGGCTTTTGAGCACAGTAAGGGTGTCCCCGCTGGACCGCCGCCCTCACCCGCCCCCCACCCCTCCAGCCCACGTCAGGGTGTGAGGGAAGCCTTTCTAGGGCCCCCTCGGCTGTCTCGGGATTGGACGTGACACAGACGTGGGTTAAGTGAAGCTGCTACGCGGAGGACTTGAGACGTGGAAAGTGCGTCAGCCTTAAGCTCGCAGGTGGGAGCCGCGCGCAGGATCCCTGGGGCGGGGGACGGATGCCCACCTCAGATCCCTGCCGCAGGGGCACCCGGCCCAGGGCGCAGGGTGTGGGTCAGCCTGAGCATGCTGGGTGAGCAGCCCCAGGTCCGGATCCCCCCGCAGAACCCTGCGTTGGCTCACCCTGCCGACCTGTGGGCAGAGCAGGGAGTGTGCGGACACCCACTGAGGTCCCCACCATGCACTTTTCCCACCCCAGTCTGGGGCCAGGGACTACACGTGCATACCCACATGACAGACTCACACACTCGACAGCTTGAAGCTTCTGTTTTGCCTATGAAAATGAGATCTATAAATTCACACTCCTTGGCTGGGGCAGAGGTGTAAGAGGGGCTGAAAGGGATGGGGCGTGGCAAGGAGAGGGACGTTGGGGTGTTTCTCTTAGAAATATACAAGCAGAAATCTCCTCAAGTTTTTATAAAATGTGCAAAATACAAGCCTCATTTGCCCACAGGCACAATTTACACCTGGTATTCACCTTGGCTAAGAAATAGAGATCTATGTCTAGACCCTATGTACCCACGCACACATGCACTCAAGCTCACACAACTGCTATTGGTGGCAATTGGCTCAGGAACTGAAGGTTCCCTTGCTGGCTGGCTCTCTAAGCTTCTAGAGTAGGGATGGGGAGAGGGGTCTAGCCCAGCTGAAATATTCGCCTTGGTTCTGCTGCCCCCCCCCCCCCGCCGCCTGCCCCCTCTGCTCTCCAGTCCCCCTGTTCCCCGAGCTGCCACTGCTGCCCCTGGGGTGAGGGGCCACCCAAGGGTGTGCTGGGCAGAGCCTGGAGAGAGGCAGGCAGGGCCTGGTGGGGTCGGGTGAGACGTGACGGTAGCGGGCACTGGAGGGCGGGCGGCAGGGCTTGGGAAGCAGCGTGGGCACCAGCTTGGTTAAGGGGGGTGGGGGAGGCATCTATTTTTGGTGGGTTGTGATATTTTTGGCATTTTATTAAAAATGGAAAAAGTTATTTTAGTTATAAGCACTCTGGTGCTTCCTCCCCTCCCCCCCCCCGGCAGACCCCATAGGTGTCAGGGAAAGGCAAGCCCCCTGGGGGGGGTGGGGGGCTAGAGCAGGGGCTGCTATGGCTACGAGAGGGTGAGCTGGTGATGTGAGCCGGGGCACCTGTCACATGACGCTCTCCACCACCACCACCTTGCTGCTCTCAGACACTGGGGTCAGGGTGGTCAGGCCCCTGACATCCGAGTCCTGAGCTCTGTACTCCAAGTGGTGGAGGCCCCAGACGGGCTGCGTCAGGTGCTGCCAGCGCTGCGGGAGAGAGGGACACGTTGGGTCCCTGGGGAGGGGCACCTGCTTGTCCCTGGCCTCTCTCCGCTTCCCGCCACCTGCCACCAACTTGGGGCCCGGGGCCGCGCCCCTCCTGACCAGGCCCCGCTCCCTACGCTAGGGAAATAGGGGTTCAGTGGAGGGCCGAGTGGCTGCTAGAACAGAGGCTAGGGACAGGCCTCTCCTCCGCCGCCACCACCTGAGCGAGGCCCTGGAGGGCCAACTCTCCTCCCGTACACCCCCCTCCGAGCTGGCCCAGAGGCTCCGGCACAACGGTCTGTCCCTCCTGGCGGGTGGGAGAAGGGGCAGGGCGCTCTGGAGGTCACGTCTCCACCCAACGGGAGGGAGGGATGGTGTGCGGGAGACGGGGCGCGGGGAACTGACCTCAGCCACGGTCCCCTTGGCCCTGAGGAGGCAGCCCAGGAGGTGGAGGGGCACACACAGCATGGAGGAGAGCGCGAAGCCCCAGCCCATGGCCTCGCCCCACCACGGGTACACGTAGGTGTTGTTGTAGACCAGCGGCTTGTAGTAGACCGTGTTGAAGATGAAGATGCCCTGCGGGCGAGAAGCCTCGCGCTCAGCCGGCAGCCACCACTGCGAGCCCTCAGTGTCCCTCGCCCTGCCCAGCCTCCCCCGGCCCTTACCATGCACACCAGCGGGGTGAAGAAAGACCAGCACCATTTCATCCAGGGGCAAGGTCGGTACCCGATCATGCAGGCCACGTCGTCCATGAAGCGGTCGGCTCCTGGGGTAACGTGAGGCCGGAGGGCCAGGGCTAGAGACGCACCACCCCTGACCGCGCCGCACCCCCGGCTTGCCTGTCGGCCCAGACCTACCGTACACCCAGGCGATCACCACGCACTCCCAGAAGGCCTGCCAGAGTAGGGTGGTGCCGCTGGCTGAGTAGTAGTCGAACAGCTGGAAGACATACATCCCACCCTGGGGATGGAGCCAGGTCAGGGAAGGTGGCAGCCGGCAGCCTGAGGCCAGGGGCATCCCTCACCCTGCCCCTACTCACATCGGTCACCATGGAGAGATCAATGACAAAGCAGAGGGCGCAGCAGAGGGCCACGGAGATCTCTCTTTGGAAACGGAAGTAGTAGGAGGCCGGGAGGAGGTCCAGCAGGCCGGTGATGAAGCCTTCCACACCTACAAACTGTGGCCGGGCAACTCAGGCTGTGCCCCTCCCCACCCACCTGCCATCTCCCGTCGCCCAGTGTGCCCTCTGCTCGCCAGGCCCCCTCCGCCCCACCTCCCAGCCCCCTCTCTTGCATCCCCCCTCTCAAACCTGGCTGTCAAGGCCAAGCAGCAGCAGCATGAAGAAGAACAGAGCAGCCCAGAGCGGGGCCACAGGCATCAGCGTGACGGCCCGGGGATAGGCGATGAAAGCCAGGCCAGGCCCTGAGGGGGAAGGGGCAAGGTGTGGACACCTGGAGCCCCCCCACCCACGTCCTGTCCCCCTCCACCCTGCACCACGGTACCAGAGGATTGGACAATGCCAGGGCACCCTGTGGCCAAGGGCCTTTCGACTTCTGTCAAGACACTGCCGGGCCACTCGAGCCCTCGTGTGTGTGTGTGTGTGTGTGTGTGGGTGTGCGCGCCATACCAGGGGCTGGAAGGTTCCCGCGAGCCCTTGGTAGACCTGTACCCATTAAGAGTGGCGTGTCTGGCTCAGCCTTCTGTACCTGGGTTCCGGCAGCTACTGTGGTCGCAGATCACCACTGACCCAGAAAAGGCCGACCTTTCCCTCTACAACACTCAGGCAAGTGTGAGGGCCTACCCCGAGGCCCCTGGATACAGACGGATGGGGGCTCGGGGCTCCACGTGGCCTGGCCTGAGGTGGCTGGACAGCTGTGCCTCGCAGCTGCTCAGCCAGGCCTCCTGGCCCAGAGTGATGGGACAAATTGAGTTTGAATTGTTCTCATTTCTCAGAACGTCATTCTGTGTGCGTTTGCGTACACGGTCCGTTACGACAGCAGCTGCCGCTGCTCCGGAGGCCGGGCTGGGGCTTGGGGCGTCTTTACCTGATTCCGCCACCTTGGAGATGTGCACGCCCTGCTCTGTGGCCATGAAGCCCAGGATGGAGAAGACCACGAAGCCAGCAAAGAAGCTGGTCCCGCTGTTGATGAGTGCGAGGATGATGGCATCCCTGGGGGCAGAGGGGACCGTGTGGGCTGGTGAGACTGCCTGCTGCCCACGGGCAGGCAGGGCAGGGGTGGCAGAGCTGTAGTGCCTACTTGTAGCAGTTGTTGTTGAAGCGATTGTAGCTGCCCAGGGCCGTGAGGGCCCCCAGGCCAATGGCGTAAGAAAAGAAAATCTGGGTCCCGGCATCTATCCATACCTGGAGATGAGCGAGGGTAGAGCAGGTGTGAGGAGCCCTGCTAGACCGCCCTGCTCCCGCACCGTGTCCCCCCACCCGACCTCCACCTCACCTGAGGGGACGCCAGCTTCGACCAGTCAGGCTTGAGATAGTAGATGATGCCGTCCACGGCTCCAGGCAGCAGCACTCCACGCACGAGCAGCACAACGAGGACCACATAGGGGAATGTAGCGGTGAAATACACGACCTGGGGGGCGGGGGTGCTCAGAGGGGTCCTGTGGCACCCACCTTCCCCGCCTGCACAGGGCTGCCAGGAAGGCCACCATCCCCGCCCGCCCCCCGCCCCCCCGCTGGCTGGTGTGCTCAGTGGTGAGGAGGGAGGCCACCCAGTGGCACCCCCTTCTACTCATCAGAGCCACGACTCCTCCCAAAGGAAGCTGGGTGCTTGGCTGGGGCACCAGCAGCCCCAAGGCGAGCACAGGTCAGCTGCAGAGGGAGGGAGAGGCAGGGCCCTCCCCTGGCAGGGAGCGAGGCCACAGCCCGCAGGCAGGTCCCACGCCTCCCATGCCGACTCCAGGTCCTGGTCTGCAGAGAGGCGGGGGTCCTTGGTGCCGGGGATTAGAACTCAGCTAGCCAGAGACAGAGGCAAGATCAAGACGACAGCAAAGGCCTCTGCCTCCCACGCAAGCAGCGCCAAGCGGCTGCTCTGCGGACCCTGCTGGAACGCTCCCGCCCTCCAGAGACCTGGCCGTGTCCCGCAACCACCGGCAGGCTGTCGTATTGTGTGTCTGTTCACACAGTTGTCCCCACAACCTGACAGGGAGCCCCTGAGGGAGGGATGGGTCCACGCTCCCCGCTGGGTCCCCGAGGGCAGACAGGCAGGTGAGAGAGACAGACCGAGAAGGTCAAAAGCTGATGCAGAACCAGAACCGAGAGAAACTGGAAGGGAGGGAAGGCGAGCCAGGGAAGGCGAGCCAGGGATGCCCCCCACCCCAGGGAAGGGGCAGCCGCTGCCGGGGCCACTCCACCTCCACTCGGGAGGGAAGGCTGCCGGGCCTGGAGGCGCAGGGTGGAGAGGACTCTCCAGCCAGGGGGTGGGGATCAAGTGGTCCGGACTGAAGTCCCTGCCCCTCCTCGGGCTCTGGCCCTGGTGCCATCTCCTCCCCTGGCAGCAGTGTTTGCTGGCAGACACCCACACCCCCCAGGCAGTGCTGCCCCCAGGCCTGCCGTCACCCCAGCTGTACCTTTCCTGTTGACTTGACCCCCTTCCAGACACAGAAGTAGACCAGCACCCAGCAGGCCAGCAGACACAGGGTCACCTCCCAGTTGAGGGCCCCCGGAACCTCCAGCCCCCCGGAGAGCCTCAAGACTTTGTTCCTGGGGGAGGGAAAGCCCATGAGGGCTGTGCCAGCAAAGGGCCAGGAGACTGGGGGTGGCCCTGGGGTGGGGCACCCCGCCTTTCTCCCCACCCCACCCCCCGCCGCCACAGCCCTTGCATCCAGCCGGTCTCCCCCATGCACCAGGTCAGCCTGGGCCAAGCCTGCAGCCTGAAGTCGCTTTAGTCTGTGTCCCCGGAGCCTTGGAGCCCCTGGCGGCCCGGCCCCACGCCGTCCCCAGCGGGCCCAGCAGCAGCCCCCCGCTTCCCTCCCTAGGCGGGCAGGCACCGCCCACTCCACATCCCTGGCCTCATCCCCCCAGGGCCGGGCCCCGACACACGTGCGCGTGCACACGCACACACATGCAGACTTGAGCTACGTGTGGGAGACCAGAGAGACAGGCGGGGCCTGGCCCAGAGGTGCCTGACTCACTCCCAGAACTCGATGACAGGGGACCGGCGGTCAGCAAGTTGGTCACAAGTGAGGTTGGCCAGGGTGGCATTGGCACAGTCTTCGTGGCGGAAGATCTCCACACAGTCGGGAGTGTTCCAGGTATGGCCACACGTGGCCCAGGGCAGCGTGGTGGTGAAGGACTTCACCAAATAATAGAAGCCCCAGGCCAGCACCATGATGTAGTAGGTGTTGCAATAGAAGACGATCACCATGGAGGCGTAGCCCAGGCCTGGAGAGGAGCAGAGTTTCCGTGCAGGCTCTTTTCTGGCCAGTTCCCCACCGTCCCCACTATCTACGTGGCCAGGCACTGCCAGCGGTCCCTGCTGGACCCCAACATCCTGCTCCCTGCATCTGCCATCCTCCGCCCCCCCCCCCCCCCCCCCCCGCCATCCGTGCAACTAGATCCTTCTCTGTTGCTGTCCAACCAGACCTCTCCAAGTCCCCTTGGAGTCTCCCTTGCACTGTGTCCCCAGCGCTAGGCTAACTCCTCAATCTGTCCCCGCAAATCAGCCCCTGCTCCCTGCCCCCGCCCTGCTTCACCTCCTGCATCCTCCCCAGCCCCAAAGCAGAGCACACATCCTGCCCCCATCTGAGAGTCAAGTCCTTTTGTTTCCCTAGTCTCACATACCTGTCCCCTTCTCCTGGGTCCCACTGCCACCATGATGGTTGAAGGAAGGCCATGCCTCCACCTGCCCCCCACCCAATGGCCTCCCGTAGCAGCAGCTGGGGGGTTTTCTGGGGACCTGGGGCAGCGTGGGAGACAGTCACCCTCTCAGCAGGCAACCTCGGCCAGTCACTTACTTCATCTCTCTGTGCCCCAGCCTCCGAGGACGGTAACAGGAGGACCTACCTCCTAGGGCCTTGAGCTGATGGGGGAACACTGCCCACACACAGAAGGGGCTTGGTGGTAACCCTGCCCACTGGTCCTTCCCTTCAGACCCTGAACTTTCAATGGCTCCCGTCCCAGCTCCTTAGGATGGCCCTCTGGCTTCTCCTGCCATCGCGTCTCACACCCAGCCACCCTCTTTTCAGCCCCAGCGAGCCAAGTATACTCGGCAGGGCCTGTCCCGGGCGCTGCTGGGACTGGGCTTTCTTGCCCTGGTGGAGAGGTCCATCCCCCACTCTCGTCTCCACCTCCCCAAGGTCAGCCAGGTGGTCTGCACGTCCTCCAGGTTCTCCCTCACAGCTTGGGGGGCATCCCAGGCCTGATGCTCAGACTTGAGGTTTCTCAAGTGGGTACCAGCTTTGCCCCAGTGGCGGGAAAGGGGCGAGGCCCCGGAGGGAGAGGGTGCGAGGGGCTGCTTGGGGCTGCTCACCTTTGAACAGGGGGCAGATGTTCCACACGTTGATGCTGCCGGCCTTCATGAACTGGCCCAGCGAGATCTCCAAGAAGAAAATGGGGATTCCTCCGACCAGGGCGATCAGGATGTAGGGAATGAGGAACACACCTGGGGGATGAAGCTCAAGGTGGCCACTTGCACAGGGTGGCCCCTTAGCCATGTGGGGGCTTGACCCAAACTCCTCAGCCAGGCCAGGCCAGCCAGCCTGGCTTTCAGAAGCCCTGGGAGGCGGGTGGAGCCCCAGCTTCAGGCTCCGCCCAGGGCCCATCATAACTTCCCACTGAGTGAATCAGTGCAAGGGGTGGCTGCTGACTCAGGGGCCCAAGGTGAACAGTCTTGGGGAGGTGGAGTGTCGAGGGGCCTACGGCAGCCCCTGGGCCTTAGAGCCCTGTTTCCTGGGCTGGGGGTCCCCTACAAGGCTTCTGCCCCTACTCACCTACGGTGACCTAACTAACGGGCACGGAGGACACACGCACTTGTGGACACAAGCCACTCCGTGGCCAGCGCTCAGGCCCGGGGACATGCCGAGCTTGGGCGAGGGGAAGGGAGCCCTGGCCTGTGCCGGCACCCAGACTCTTTCCTGCAAGTGTGAAGGTGCAGGGGAGAGGGTGGGTGGGTAGGTGGGTAGCAGTCGTCTGCCAGTGGGCAGAGTGGAGGGTGCCTGAAAGGGCATATGAGCAAGGACAGGAGACAAGGTTGGGGGAGGCTGGCAGGGACCTCAGGCTGGGGGTGGGGGAGCCCTTCTCCTCTCCAGGCCCCCTACCCTTGCCCCCGCTCGGCACTCTCCACTACTCAAAAGCTGAGCTTGGTTGCAGCTTGCTCGGCTTCAGGTCTCAGCATCCTTCTTGCTTGTGACCTTGGGCAAAGGCCTTCTCTCTGGGCCTCAGTTTCCCACCCGTCATCTAGTCCCTGCGGCTTCCCACCAACCCTGGTGCCGCTTTGCAGTCACAGGACACACGCGTGCCCATCGCTGTTGCTAAGCTGGGCTGGGGCGGGCATGGGGTGTGCATGCAGTGTGTCCAGCGGCGGCGCCAGGCGGCCCAGGCTGCAGGCTTCCCAAGCCTGGCTCAGGCACCCAGTGTTCCAGGCCCAGGCTAAAGGGGAGGGAGGGGAGGGGAGGGAAGGGGAGAGAGGGGAAGAGAAGAGAGGAGGGAAGGGAGGGGAAAGCAGAGGGAGGGACAGAGTGGCCCATTGTGTGTGTGTTCGTGTGTGCACACGTGGGGGGCCCACACAATGTGCCACTTGTGTGCCTGACCTGTGGGGGCAGCCAGGGCTCCTCACCTCTGGAAGCCCCCCCAAGGGGGAGGCCTCGCCTTGCCACCTCGGTGGCCAATCACTTCGGGCCCAGAGTCTGTGGGGGCAGCTCGGCGTTTTCGGCAGGAGGCTCGCCGGCCCCCTCCCCCCACACGCTGCCAGGCACATGACCGGCCGCGCGGGGCGGGGGGGGGGGGGGGCGGAGACCGCCCGGCTGGGCCACCGCGCGGCGACGGCGGGCGAGGGGCTGCCCCCGGCCGTCCCGGGGGGGGCCTCCCCACCCCCTGGACTTCGCACGGGCGCCCCGGCGGGGCCGGCGGCAGGCGGGGGAGGGGCCCGCGCTCACCTCCGCCGTTCTTGTAGCACAGGTAGGGGAAGCGCCACACGTTGCCCAGGCCCACGGCGAAGCCCACGCAGGACATGATGAAGTCCATCTGGCGCGTCCAGGTCTCGCGCGGTGGCACGGCCAGGTGGCCGCCAGGCGCCCCCAGGCCCGCGGGGCCGTCGGCCTTGGCCGGGGCCCCGTCGGGCCCGGGCGCGATCAGGGGGCCCTTCTTCTCGTCGCCGGACACGCTGTAGATGCCGTTCTTGGCGCCCTTCTTCGCCATGGCCGGGGGCGCGGCGCCCCGCGGGAGCGGGCGGGCGGCGGGGGCGCTGGCGGCACTGGGGGGGGGCCCGAAGGCGCGGGCCCGCCGGGGGCCGGGGGCGGCCGGACCGGGGGTCGGGGCGGCGGGCGGGCGGCGGGCGGGGTGCGGGACGGCGGGGGCGGCGCGGTCAGAAGCAGTCCACGAAGCACTTGAAAGTGAGCCTGAAGAATCTCATGTGTGTCGGGGGCCCGGGGGCGCGCGGGCGGCGGCGGGGCCCGGCCGGGCGGCGGCGGCGGCTCCCGAGGCTCCTGCCCGCAGCTCCCGCGGTGGCGGCGGCGGCGCTGGCGGCGGCGGCGGCGGCTCGGCCGGCCCGAGGCTCAGCCTAACGGGGCGCGGGTGGCAGCCGGAGCCCACCGGAGCCCACTGTCTGCGAGCTGCGGCCGGAGCAGGGGCCTACGGCCCGCGCCCCCCGCCCCGGCCCGGACCCGCGCGGCTGCTCGGCTCGCCCGCGGCTCCCCCGGCGGCGGCCTAGGCGCGCTCGCCCCTCCTTCCTGGCGGCGGCGGCGGCGGCGGCTCCAGCCGCTCTCGGGGCCGCGGCGGGCTCAGCGACTCGCCACTGCGCTGCGATCCTGCTTCTCCTCCCCGGCCCGACCGGCTGCCGCTTAAGAACCGACTTCGGGATGATGTCACTGTCGCCCCACCCCCACGACTGGACTGCTCCCCCTCCCCCTCCTCCGTCCCTCCCTCCCGCCTGCCCTCCCCGTCACTCCGCCCACCTCCCCCCGCCCTCCTCCCGAGGAGGCGACGCCGCTCCAGCGGGAAGCTGGATGGCTGCTACCTGGGGCGCCGGCCAGCACCTCCTTCCCAGGAGCCGAACCGCCCCTGACCGCAGGTTCACCCGGGCCTGGTTCACGTCGACCCTCCTAACCTGCCCTTCCCGGTTCTGGGCCAGCAACTACCCTGGCTGCCTTCTCGACATCCTTGCCCCACCTCTTCCCTCCTCCTTCCAGCCTGTCCCATCTCGGGCCCTTCTCTGACTCCCAGCTGCAGCTTGGGCCACTGTTGGGTACCAAGGCCTACAGCTTTCCGGCTCCCCTGCACCAGAGGGGGTGCAGGGTGCTTCCGCCTCCTGCAGGGCTGGGCCCAGCTGGCCAAATCGGGGAACGGCTGGGGCGGGGGTGTGGGTATGCCTCCAGGTGTGTGCTGTGGGGCTTTGCCAAGACCCTGTCTCCTGCCATTCGGCCCTCCCTGAGGGACACAGCACTGGTAGCTGGGGGTCAGGGTCCCAGCTCTTGGAGTGACAGGTCTCCGTGAGTCTCCTAAGCAGGCAGAGGGGAGCCTGCCCAACCGAGGGACAATGCTACACCTTTTCACCAAAGTGGAGGGTGGTAGGGATGCCTGCCACCCCTACCCCTGCCTGACTTATGTGAGACTCTGGCAGGAGTAGGGTAAGGCTGCCCCCTGGTGCTTGGTAGGTGCACAGACCCTCCCCCAGAGGCCTCAGCTAAGAGGGCCCAGCTCCGCACCCTCTATGCTTCTCTCCCCAGGGACCTGCAGGCCTCCCCAGCAAGGGCAAGGTTGTTCAGCTGCTTCCCCATCAGCGGCTGAGCAGCCTGTTCGGAATTTTCCGGGGCCAAGAGTAGCTATAGGATGGGGAAGGAAGGGGTCATTATCCTGGCTGGAGATGTGAAGTGTGCCCACCCCCACCCCTGACCCCAGTCCCAGGCTCCCCAGTCGCCACGCTGCAGTCCCCAGATGGCTCATCCCGTTAAGCTAAACCCTCAGCCATCCGGGCGGCTTTAGGAAGAAAAGCAGTTCCGGCCTGAGCCAGCTTGAACCTGTTAGGTGAGGGAGGGGCGGCATCTGCACCCAGGCTTGCTGGAGGAGCCTTAACGGGCCTGTGTGGGAGACAGGCGGGGTCTCCAGTGTTTAGGTGGGGCGGGGGCACTGGAGGCTCGGGGACCCTCGAGGAGGCGGGGTCCCAGTGCTCCTCGGGAGACCCAATCTCGAGTCTTCCCTGGCCCAGCCTACGAGTGACCCATAGATGGCCTGGGGAAGCAGGGGCCACCCTCAGGGCAAGGACTGAGGGGGAAGGGGCCCGGCCTAGTGAACCGCAGGCACCCCTATGCAGTCTGAGAGGGGAAAGAGGATCCGGTGGAGTAAGTGGAGGGGAAGGGGCAGGGCGTGCTTGCGGCCGAGGGTGTGACGCCTGCAAGGGGAGGGCGTTCGTTAGCTGGCGGTGACCTGGTTGAGGGCTGGCTTCGATGGAGAGGCCGGATGGCGCCAGGGGAAGCTCAGGGAAGTGAGGCCGTGGCCGGGGGCAGGAGACTCAAGAATTTAAGAACTTGCTTGTCCGAGGAGCTTGGTGGGGAGAGAAGGCAGGGCCTGGGGAAGGACGTGGTGAGCTGATTGCACTTTGGGAATGGCACTTTTGAAGACGGCAGAGGGTGAACCGAGCAAGGCCGAGGGAGCTTGAGAAGCAGGGGTGGGGACCTCGGCTGCCGTGCCCAGGAGGGGAGGGGACGTGTTCCAAGGCCAGTGGCAGGACCGGGAGGGAACTGCCACCTGCGGCTGCCGTTGTCTCTGTGGGCTCAGAGGCTGCTAAGAGCGAGGTGGCTTCGCTGGAGGTGGCTGAAGAGAGCTGCGAAGGGCGAGCCGGCTGCAGAGAGCGGCTACCGCCGCTCCAGGGACCACCACCAGCCACTCGGAGCACGGGCCTCCGCATCTGGGGGTGCAACAGGCCCCCAGACCACACTCGACAGGGCCACACCCTCGCTCCCTCCCCCTCGCCAGTCTTCCCCAGTGGGCGATGAGACCACCCCCTGCCTCCGCAGCCCCCACGTGGTCTCCTCCTGTGGCCCGTGCACCACGTGCTTCTCTCAGCAGCAGAGATCTGACCGGTTCCTCCCCACGTACGCTCTTCCCTGTGCTTTCCTCTATGCTGAAGATCAACCTACATTCTCCCCCAAGGCGTGCGAGATCGGGCACGAGCTGGCCCGCGGGCTCTCCAGAGCTGGAGGGCGCTGCGCCTCCCCGCACCTCCTTCCGATCCTGTGGGATTCAGCTCACCTGCCACCTGGCCCAGGAGGCTAAAGAGGGAGACTCGGGAGCCCTCGACCCCTGCACACAAGCTGCACCGCCTCCCGTGTCCAGACGGGGTGAGCTGGGCTTTGGAGATGCATGAGGTTCACGAACCCGTCCTCGCCTCTGGCGGGATGATCAGGCAGGAGTTTCTCAAAGTGGGAGCTGGGGTCGGAACTCTGGCCTCCGATGTGTTGACCCGAGCAGTCCTTAGGAGTGTCTCAACTGATAGGGACGCCTACAGTGTTCCAACAGAGGCAGAGGGGTTCCCAGCCCTCGGTGGGTTCTCAGGGCCTCGCAAAGGTGTATTTGCCAACACCCCCTCCCCCTGCGGCAGACCCTCAGCTGAGGGCAGGAGGTTGCCCCGCGCCGGGCCCCGGTATTGATGGCCCTTCGAGGCTGGTTCCCAAGCACGTGCACGAGGGGGTGGGTGTGCCCTACCACGGCTCCCGGGTGAGAAGCAAAGCGTTGCCCAGGCAGAAGCCACAGTTAGGCTGGGGGTGAGAGTAGGAGCTGAGGAGGAAGAGGAGGGGATGAGGGGAGAGCTGGAAGGGGGGCGGGGAGGGAGGGCTCCCATTGTCCAGGGAGGCCTGGGGATTTGGGCTGGGGATTGGACCCAGTGCCTGCAGCGACCGTGGACCTCGGAGTGGGCGGGGTGGGAGGGCGTCCGGGCCCCGGGTCGACTGGTTATGCCTAGAGGACCTCGCAGCTGGAGGTGGGTGGGTGGGGGGGCCCTCCTCTTTGGAGGCTGCCAGGCATGGGGAGCTTTGCAATTAGAATTAGCTGGGAACAAAGGGACGGCTGGAGTCTACCTTGAAGGGCTTTGTGCTTCCAACCGCTGGGAAGGGGAGAAAGGCGCAGGCTGCCCGGGAGGCTGGGGGGAGGGCAACCTGAGAGGCCCGGGGCCTGCTCACCGCGGCCCCTGCACGGCACCCCTGGTCCACCGTGTCCATCCACGCAGAACCCCCAGCAGGGTTTCTGAAATTCGTTTTCTACGTTTTTCTCTTTTAAGATTTTTTTTGATGCGGACCATTTTAAAGTTTTTATTGAATTTATTACAATATTGCTTCTGGTTTTTGTTTTTCTTTTTTTATGTTTTGTTTTTTTTAGCCGCGAGGCGTGTGGGATCTTAGCTCCCCGACCAGGGATCGAAGCCGCACCCCCTGCATTGGAAGCGCGGAGTCTTAACCACTGGACCGCCAGGGAAGTCCCCGTTTTTATGTTTTAAATAAACTTTTTCTAACAGAATAGCTTTAGATGCACAACTGCAGAGATAGGAGTGAGAGTCCCCACACACCTACACACAGCTTCCCCTGTTACTAACACTCTCCATCGTGTGGTCCCTTTGTTAAAATTATCAACCAATATTATACATGATCACCAGCTAAAATCTAGAGTGTTTTTTTTTTGTTTGTTTTTGCCCTGTGTCCTGGAGCTTGGAAGCTGCCAGTACTGAAGACATGACACCGAGGGGACCGGAGTCCTTACATTACGTGGCCCAAGACCGCACGCCTGATCTCTGCCAACAAAAGGAGGGTTAAAGTCCAGAGTCTTATTCATATGTCCTTGACTTTCCCCTCACCTCTTTTTTCTGCCCCATGATCCCACACTGCATCGGCGTTGTGTCTTCTTAGGCTCTTCTGGGCCGCGACTGTCCTCGTTTTTGGTGTTGTGGCGGAGGTCCTGCAGGACCCCTCAGGGTTTTTCTGTCATGAGTAGACATGGTGATGGTTACTGAGAGGAGGACCACGGAGGTGAAGTGCCCTTCTCATCACATCCCAGCAAGACTCCATGCTTTGAACACGACTCCCACTGTCCGTGTCGACCTGGGTCACCTGGCTGAGGTCCTGTTTGTTCATCAGGTGTCTCCACTTTGAATTTAATCTTCCCCCTTTCCATCCTGTCCTCTTGGGAACAAAGTCACTATCCATGGCCCACGCCTGAGGAGCCATCGAGAGAAACAGGATCCGACAAAAACTGGTTAGAGCCAGTTAGGCCCAAGATGGTGGAAGATTCACTTCCAGTAGACCTTGAGCCCCATTGTAATGCATTAACATGCTAAATGACACCCCCACAGGTGCCACGACAGTTCCCAGGCTGACCATAAAAGGCCAAAAAGAGGGCGATGGCCCAGTTCCTGTTGCTCTCCACCCCTTCTCCAGAATAGTTGGGATAACCCTCCCACTCCCAAAGAGCTCCCCACTAAGACGCATATTAGATAATTGGGGAAAATGTAGACAGGATGGTTTAAGAAAAAAAATTAATTTTCTTTTGCAATATTGCATGGCCCTATACAAACTAGGGGTCCAAAAGATCTGGCCAGAAAATGGGTCATTGAATGACAATACCATCTTGTAGGTGGACCTGTTCTGTAAAAGGAAAGGTAGATGGGGTGGGAGTCCCATATGTTCAAATGTTCATGACCCTATTCTAAGATCCAGGTCTAAAGAACTCCTGCCGGGTGTGCCTGGCTCACATCCCTTCAAAGTGCCTTCTTCCCCCACGGGAGCCTGATGTTTTAGGTGATCCCCTTATGAGACCACCTCCCCGAGGTCCACAACTGGGAACTCCTACCCGGCCCCCCCCACCAATTCTGAGGAGGGACAGTCTTCTGGCCTGTTTACCCCTAACGCCACATCTGGGCAGCTATGGGACCCCAAACACCCCTGAATCAGCCCACAGATTTGGCCTTTGGAGTATTCAACAATAGAGATAAGGTTGAAGAGGTAAAAAGGATTCAGGGACAACAGCGAAAAGCACAGTTATTGGCGGCAGCCCTAACCCCTGCACCACCTCAGGGTTACCCTCCCTTACAGAAGCCCATGACGGGGACAGGATCCAGGAAGCCTGGATCAGGGCCACTGTCTCGCCAGGAAAGGATCTGTTTTAAGTGTGGCCAAGAGGGCCACTGGAAGGACAAATGCTCCCTGTATGGGAAAAGTCCACTGGGATCCTGCCCGACGTGCAAACGAGAGGGCCACCGGAAGTGGGACCACCCCCAGTCCCGATGGGGACTCTGAGCCCCCAAACCAATGACGGCCAAGAGGACCTAAGACTGTTGGGGCCCGGGACCCTCCCTGGCTCCCCAAGGACACCTGGTCATTTCTCTGGAGGAGCTGAAAGTGAGTGGGCCCTGTGGGGCTCCCGGGCGCGGAGGCACTTTTGTCCCTCGTTTCTTGTAGGCAAGAGTCCAGCCTCCGTGACCTTCCCTGGGTTCCAAAGGGCAGAGCTGAACAGTTGCTGATCAAGGGAGAAGCGGCCAAGAAACCACCTGAGACGAGATTAAAGGGACCCGAGAAGCTCCTCCAGGTCAGGACACACTACCTGAGGCGAGATTAAAGGGACCCGAGAAGCTCCTCCAGGTCAGGACACACTACCTGAGGCGAGATTAAGGGAGTGAAAGCCCTACACACACCCTGATCTTGTCGGGAACCCTGACTTTGAACCATTGTTATAAAACCCCTCCTCAAATCCTCGTGGGCGGGGGACACGTAGCTTTTCGAGGCAGGAGCCCGCTGTGTCCCCTTTTGTCTGGCAGAGCAGTAAAGCTCTCCTTTTCTACTTCCCCCAAAACTCTGTCTCCAAGATTTGATTGGGCACCGGTGCACAGAGACCGAGCTTTCGGTAAAGAGCCTCTGGTAACCCTTGGCGCGGACGGTAGGAAGGTTATTTTCTTACCAGCTATGGGGGCCGCCTAGTCTGTGCTGACTGATGGCTCAGGCCCCGCGTCCTCCCAATCGTGTATGATAAGACCAAGCAATTCAGCTGCTTGCTGGGAAGTGGGACCTTCACACATCAGCTCTGCTCATGCCTGAGTGCCCCGTCCCTCAGTGCCCCGTCCCCCTGCTGGGAAGGAACTTGCTCACTGAATTCCAGACAATAGTGCAAGCTGGAGACCCTCACGGAGAAGGCACCCGCCAAGAAAAATGATTTGCTCTTGCCTGTGGGAGCCTGCCTCAATCCCAAGCCAGAGGGGGTCTCCCCTCCACCCCAGGTTGTTTCTCAAGTGAACCCCGCTGCCTGGGACGCAGAGGTCCCTGGCGGAGCTGCTATCGTCAGGCTACCTTTAGAAATGGGACCACGTGAGGCTGTAGGCCAGCCTCGAGGGCCACGATCAGAGAGCTTCTTAAACCCAGGGAGGATCCTCAAAAGTGTTTATAAATAAATTACCAAAATGGGAGGCCACTGGTCTGACTAAACTAACCATCGCTGATAGGAATTTGGGGTGAAGGAGGCCTTCTCCCCTAAGCTAGATGAGGGCAAGTAAAACATTCCAACATAGGTGAATGAGTGTGTCAGTCTTTTGATATCATTGAGGTGGCCACTCAATTCTTTGAGGAAAAAAAAAACTCCTTGTTTTATAAATCTAGTCTGTACAGGATCAGAGGTGTAGCTCCAGAAATAATCCAAATACCACCAATCCTTTACCACTCCTCAAACCTCCCCTACTTATCTTAAGAGGCTTGTAGGTATGGAGGGAAAACAATTTTTTTTTCTGGCCTTAAGGGGACAAAGTCATCCTAGAAGGAACTTGCCTTTTGCTCCTCAGGCCTTTGAGATACAAATGCTCTACCTGTTCTTCTCCAGGAACCCGTAGCTCTGCCATCTCTTGAAAATGCACATCTTGAGCAGGAGAAGCTAACACATTCACCTAATGAAGGACATCTTGGTTGCTTCCAGTTTTGGCCCATTCTGAATAAAGCTGCTATGAACATTTTGTGCTGGTTTTTCTGTGGACATAAAATTTCAAATCCTTTGAGTAAAATACCAAGGAGTGCGGTTGCTGGATTGTATGGTAAGAGTATGTTTAGTTTTGTAAGAAACTGCTAGACTGTCTTCCAAAGTGGCTGCACCATTTTGCATCCCCTCCAGCAACGAATGAGAGTTCCCGTAGCTCCACATCCTCGCCAGCATTTGGTGTTGTCAGTGGTCCAGATTTTGGCCATTCTCAGAGGTGTGTAGTGGTGTCTCATCGTTGTTTTAATTTGCAATTCCCTAATGTTGTGTTGATGATGTTAAACATCTTTTCATATGCTTATTTCCTCTCTGTATTTCTTCTTTGGTCAGGTATCTGTTCAGATATTTGGCCCCCTTTTTAAAAAAATTTTCTTTGAATTTTATTTTATTTATTTTTTTATACAGCAGGTTCTTATTAGTTATCCATTTTATACATATTAGTGCATATATGTCAATCCCAATCTCCCAATTCATCCCACCACCAGCCCCCCTCCGCCACTTTCACGCCTTGGTGTCCGTACATTTGTTCTCTACATCTGTGTCTCTATTTCTGCCCTGCAAACCAGTTCATCTGTACCATTTTTCTAGGTTCCACATATATGCGTTAATACACGATATTTGTTTTTCTCTTTCTGACTTACTTCACTCTGTATGGGTCTCTAGACCCATCCACGTCTCTACAAATGACCCAATTTTGTTCCTTTTTATGTCTGAGTAATACTCCATTGTATATATGTACCACATCATCTTTTTTTTTTTTTTTTTTTTTTTTTAAACCTACATGTTTTTTTTTTTTTTTTAAATTTATTTATTCATTTATTTATTTTTGGCTGTGTTGGGTCTTCGTTTCTGTGCGAGGGCTTTCTCTAGTTGTGGCAAGCGGGGGCCACTCTTCATCGCGGTGCGCGGGCCTCTCACTGTCGCGGCCTCTCTTGCTGCAGAGCACAGGCTCCATACGCGCAGAGCTCAGTATTTGTAGCTCACGGGCCCAGCTGCTCCGTGGCACGTGGGATCTTCCCAGACCAGGGCTTGAACCCATGTCCCCTGCATTGGCAGGCAGACTCTCAACCACTGCGCCACCAGGGAAGCCCTACCACATCATCTTTATCCATTCATCTGTCGATGGGCATTTAGGTTGCTTCCATGACCTGGCTATTGTAAATAGTGCTGCAATGAACACTGGGGTGCATGTGTCTTTTTGAATTATGGTTTTCTCTGGGTATATGCCCAGTAGTGGGATTGCTGGGTCATATGGTAGTTCTATTTTTAGTTTTCTAAGGAACCTCCATACTGTTCTCCATAGTGGCTGTATCAATTTACATATCCACCAACAGAGCAAGAGGGTTCCCTTTTCTCCACACCCTCTCCAGCATTTGTTGTTTGTAGATTTTCTGATGATGCCCATTCTGACTGGTGTGAGGTGATACCTCGTAGTTTTGATTTGCATTTCTCTAATAATTAGTGATGCTGGGCAGCTTTTCATGTGCTTCTTGGCCATCTGTATGTCTTCTTTGGAGAAATGTCTATTTAGGTCTTCTGCCCATTTTTGGATTGGGTTGTTTGTTTCTTTAATACTGAGCTGCATGAGCTGTTTATATATTTTGGAGATGAATCCTTTCTCCAGTGATTCATTTGCAAATATTTTTTCCCATTCTGAGGGTTGTCTTTTCGTCTTGTTTGTAGTTTCCTTTGCTTTGCAAAAGCTTTTAAGTTATATTAGGTCCCATTTTTTAATTTTTGTTTTTACTTCCATTACTCTAGGAGGGGGATCAAAAAAGGTCTTGCTGTGATTTATGTCATAGAGTGTTCTGCCCGTGTTTTCCTCTAAGAGTTTTATAGTGTCCGGTCTTAAATTTAGGTCTTTAATCCACTTTGAGTTTATTTTTGTTCATGGTGTTAGGGAGTGCTCTAATTTCATTCTTTTACATGTAGCTGTCCAGTTTTCCCAGCACCACTTATTGAAGAGGCTGTCTTTTCTCCATTGTATATCCTTGCCTCCTTTATCAAAGGTAAGGTGACCATATGTACGTCGGTTTACCTCTGGGCTTTCTATCCTGTTCCATTGATCTGTATTTCTGTTTTTGTGCCAGTACCATATTGTCTTGATTACTGTAGCTTTGTAGTATAGTCTGAAGTCAGGGAGTCTGATTCCCCCAGCTCCATTTTTTTCCCTCAAGACTGCTTTGGCTATTTGGGGTCTTTTGTGTCTCCATACAAATTTTAAGATATTTTGTTCTAGTTCTGTAAAAAAATGCCACTGGTAATTTGATAGAGATTGCATGAAATCTGTAGATTGCTTTGGGTAGTATAGTCATTTTCACAATATTGATTCTTCCAATCCAAGAACATGGTATATCTCTCCATCTGTTTGTGTCATCTTTGATTTCTTTCATCAGTGTCTTATAGTTTTCTGCATACAGGTCTTTTACCTCCTTAGGTAGGTTTATTCCTAGGTATTTTATTCTTTTTGTTGCAATGGTGAATGGGATTGTTTCCTTAATTTATCTTCCTGATCTTTTGTTGTTAGTGTATAGGAATGCAAGTGATTTCTGTGCATTAATTTTGTATCCTGCAACTTTACCAAATTCATTGATTAGCTCTAGTAGTTTTCTGGTGGCATCTTTAGGATTTTCTATTTATAGTATCATGTCATCTGCAAACCGTGACAGTTTTACTTCTTCTTTTCCAATTTGTATTCCTTTTAGTTCTTTTTCTTCTCTGATTGCTTTGGCCCATTTTTAAATTGGGTTGTTTGTGTTGTTACTGAGTTTTAGGAATTCCTTATATATTTTAGGTGCCAGTCCTATATCAGATATGTGTTTTGCAAAGATTTCCCCCCAAGCTGTGGCTTGTCTTCTCATTCTCTCTCGTTTTTTCTCATTCTCTTAACAGTGTTGTTTACAGAGCTAACATGTCACATTGTGATACAGTCCAATTTATCATTTCTTCTTTAATGGACCATGCTTTTCATATTGCATCCCCAAACTCATCACCAAGCCCAAGGTAAGACAGATTTTCTCCTATGTTTTCTTCTAGAAGTTTGGCGTTTTACATTTAGGTCTGTGATCCACTTTGCGTTCATTTTTCTGAACGAAAAATGGCATCCCCTGAAAGGATTTTGAAAAGCTCTGCATCCACCACCATCTAACACACACACATGTGTTTTTTGAAATTGACATCTACAGTATTTCAACGGATGTTTCAACAGTCGTGAAGGGTGTCATTTCCAGTGTATTGTAAATACTGATCTAAAACAAAAACCGTGAGATCACTTTTTACACTTCCACTTCCTGATTTTGATGCCACAGGCTCACTTTGGAAGTGGGTCCTTTTCCTCCTGCCTCCGCTTTCCATCTGCTGCCCCCCAGAGCAGTCTCCTTTGCTGTCCTTCTCCACGTGGGAAGCCTTTTGTTACTCATGCATCAGCGTACTTCTCCAAAACACCAATTACATTTCTTGTTAGGACCTGTGACCGCAGGGCAGTGGATTAGACGTGTGGATGCAAATAAGATGGGGCTTTGGTTTGTGTCAATTTGTCCAAGTGTCCATAAACAAATAGGACTTACCGCCAGCATGAGATGGGGTTCACTGTCGGTTCCATTCCTATTTTTTTTCTCTCTTTTAGATGTAAAATCTAGGAAACCCTGTTCACAGGTTTGAGCAGTCGGGAGTGGGGCCCATGCTTCCGAGTGCTGAGGCCCCTGGAGCCTTCTCGAAGGAACTGGGAGGGGTGGTTGGGAAAGGGAACCTGATGGGGCCTTCTCAGACCCGCCATTTTGAACAGAGGACATGTAGGAGCTGAGGTCTGGAGAGATGATTTTTAAAAACCTTTGCCTGCCCCGTAGACCCTCTTGAAGACTTTGTGTCAGCCCTGCGAAGATAGAGCCAGCAGGTTACTCCCGGGCCCTGAGATTCCATGGAGCCCCTGCAACAATGGCCTGTGTGGATGTGCTCTTGGTAACAGCCAGGACACCTGTCGCCCCCATCCTTGGTGGGACCTGGGCTCCCTGGGAGGGGCGCCAGGACCGAGATGGGGCTGGATGGGACAAATCCACTGATTGTTGGATGAAGGATTGGATTCATTCACCAAACACGTATTTCCTGAGTGATTCTCCTGGGCCAAGTTGACAGAGACACTCTCTGGGGGTGGATGCTTTGCTGAGGAAGACCAGCCAACGAAGGTGATTTTGCAGAGATGCATGCTTTTCAGACAGGGCAGGCGGGGTGACTACTGTATAGAATGTGTTGGAGGGGGACAGCTGAGGCCTCTTTGAGGAGGTGACATTTGAGTTGAGACCTGATGGAGTGAGGGAGCAAGCCAAACAGATACTTGAGTGAAGAGTGTTCCAGGCAGAGAGGCAGTGAGTGCAAAGGCCCTGGGGCGGGTGCATGTGTGGCGTGCTTGAGGACCAGTTAAGAAGCCAGTGTGGCTGGAGCTGCTTGAGCAAGGGGTGGGGGGGAGTGGGTGGAGAGGGGCCAAAGCAATGATGGGGAAGAGGGACCAATCACGCAGAGCTCTTAGGCCCCTGTAAGGACTCATGCTTTGGTTTGGAGTGACACGAAGAGCCGTGGGAGGGTTTGGAGCTCAGGGGTGACGTGATCTCAATAAAAGGAATGCTCTGGCTGCTGGGTGGGGAAGAAACTACCGGTTGGAGAGGTTAAGGGTGCAGGCAGAGGGCAGGGGGAGGCCAGCGAGGACGCTTTTGCTGTCCTCCAACTGAGTGCTGATGGGGGTTCAGGCCAAGGTGGCAGAAGCGGCAGTGGCAGGGCTGGGGCTAGGGAAGGAGGCTGTTTTAGGTCAAGTGGCCTGGATGCCCTGTCTGCAGAGAGGACATTAGAGCAGAGACCCGAAGGCACCCAGAGAGCCAGGTCAACATGTGGGTGAAAAGACTTCTGTGTGGAGGACACCGGTGGTGCAAAGGCCCTGGGGCCGGCCCAGTCAGGCCGCCGGGAGGAGCTGGAGCCGGCGGGAACCCGCACGAATGACAAAGGAGGGAGGCGGGGGCGGCCGGCGCCGGCCGATTGCCTTACAAGGCGCCCTGCAGTGCCGCGGCCGCGCTCGGCCACCGCGTGCTCGGTCGCCAGCGGGCGGCGGGGGCGCGCGCGGAGGGGGGCGGGGCCGCCGAGGCGCGGGCGGGGGGCTCGGCGCGGTGGCTACTGCGCTAGGCGACGCTGCGGCTTCGCCTCGGCTCCAGGTCCGCACCCGGCGCTCCGGGGCGCGGGCGCGCGCTGGCGGGGGCGTGCAGTGTCCCGGGCCACGGCAGGCCCCGCGCACACCTGTCACGCCCGGCGCGCCCCCGGCCGGCACGCGCGCGGCTCACGCAGCTCGGGACGCGGGAGGCCCGGGCTGCCGAGTCCCTCCCGCCGCGAGGCGCCGAGGGCTGGGCTGAGCCGGGCGGCCGCGTGGGTGGCCGTGGCGGGCGGCTGTGCGCGGGGGTCGCAGGTGCATCTAGGGCGGGTCGGTGGCCTGGGGGGCGCGTGCCTGTGGGCGCTGGGCCGTGGGTGGCAGGTCTAGGCTTGGGGGCGGCCGGGGGCGCCTCTGGGCGCTGCGGATGGGGGTGAGCCTGGAGGGGCCCGGGGGTGGGCACGGAGCCTTCTGGAAGGCGGCCAATCGCGGCTGACTAGGTAGTGTGGGGGCGGAGAGGGGGTCTCTGGGCGCTGATCGTCGTCGGGGTGCCAGGTCGCGGGGCGTCGGATCGTGGCCGTATCTGGGAGGGGGAGGAGTTTATTCGGCGGCCTCGCTGGAGGCGTCCACCTGGGAGTGCGGACCTGGACAGTGGGGGAGGGGCGAGATGTAACGGGCTGGGGGAGGGTGTGTGGGACCTGTGTTCCTGAGTGGGGCTGTGGCTGAGGGTGGCTGAGGCACTGCCGGATCTGGGCTTTGGGGGACGGGGCTGCCCCTCGCTCAGGGAGCTTCCCTCCACCTCTCCCTGCACCCCCAGACATGCTGCTGCTCAAGAAACAGACGGAGGACATCAGCAGCGTCTATGAGATCCGGGAGAAGCTCGGCTCGTGAGTGTGTGTGTGTGTGTGTGTGTGTGTGTGTGTGCGCGCGCGCGCGTGAGTGAGAGTGAATGTGTGTATCTGTGGGGGGATGGGTGGCATGGGACAGGGAGGGCTTCCCCATCTCCTTCGGCTAAGGGGGCCCTTCTCCCTCCCCGCCTCTGCTCTCGCGCCCCGCCCTCCTCCTCGCCTTTCCCCTCCCTTCCTGCCTCCCCCTCTGCCTCAGGGGCGCTTTCTCCGAGGTGGTGCTGGCCCAGGAGCGGGGCTCCTCACACCTTGTCGCCCTCAAGTGCATCCCCAAGAAGGCCCTTCGAGGCAAGGAGGCCCTGGTAGAGAACGAGATCGCGGTGCTCCGCAGGTGTGCGCCCCGCAGTGGCTGGGAGCCTCCTCCGTGTCCCCAGAAAGGCCTGGCCGGGGGCTCTGCCTTGCTGGACCGGCAGGGGCGGCCCGTGGTAGGGTAGGGGGCAGGGGCGGGAGGAAGAGAAGAGGGTGAAGGGCTTCCCTGGGGGTCCAGAGGGGGCCGTGGCGGCCCATAAGGGGCTTTTTCTTGCCGTTGCAGGGTCAGCCACCCCAACATCGTGGCTCTGGAGGACGTCCACGAGAGCCCTTCCCACCTCTATCTGGCCATGGAGCTGTGAGGAGGGCGGGGTCAGGCGGGGGTGGGCGGGGCCGGGGGGCCGGGTCAGCTGAGCCCCTGCCCCCCCAGGGTGACGGGGGGCGAGCTGTTCGATCGCATCATGGAGCGCGGCTCGTACACGGAGAAGGACGCCAGCCACCTGGTGGGCCAGGTCCTTGGTGCCGTCTCCTACCTGCACAGCCTGGGCATCGTGCACCGAGACCTCAAGGTGCCTCTGCCCTCCTGCCCGCCCACCCAGGCCTTGACCCACGTCCCTGTGCACCACGGGTCTGGGGGACTTGCGGGCGCCCAGCCCCGGGGACCACGCCACGGCTGACCCGGTGTTCTCTCTGACATCGGTGTGTCACAGCCTGAAAACCTCCTCTATGCCACGCCCTTCGAGGACTCCAAGATCATGGTCTCTGACTTTGGCCTCTCCAAAATCCAGGCTGGCAACATGCTAGGCACCGCCTGTGGGACCCCAGGCTATGTGGGTAAGTGAGGGGGGCGCCCCGAGGCTCGCCGGGGGCCGGGGTACCCAGTGGGAGCTGAGGTGCCAGGGGCAGGGCAGGCGGTGGGCCACTCCTGGGGTGTACTAGGCTGAGCCCGGCAGCACTGAAGGCGTGCTGTGCGTGTGCGCGGGCGTGCGTCTGTCTGTCTCTGGCCCCCAGCCCCGGAGCTCTTGGAGCAGAAACCCTACGGGAAGGCCGTAGATGTGTGGGCCCTGGGTGTCATCTCCTACATCCTGTGAGTGACCACTGGGAAGGCTCTTCTTCTGCCTGCCTGCCCCCTGCTGGGTTGGGGAGGTTTGGACAGCTGGGTGATTCATCTGTGGGTGCCAGGCTGTGTGGGTACCCCCCCTTCTATGATGAGAGCGACCCCGAACTCTTCAGCCAGATCCTGAGGGCCAGCTACGAGTTTGACTCTCCCTTTTGGGATGACATCTCAGAATCAGGTGAACTTGAGGCTGACCCCAAGCTCAGGGAGCGGGGAGGGCCGTGGGGCCGTGGGGATGGGGCGGGCTGACCTGGTTTCCCTGTCCCAGCCAAAGACTTCATCCGACACCTTCTGGAGCGAGATCCCCAGAAAAGGTTCACCTGCCAGCAGGCCTTACAGCATCTTTGGTGAGCGGGACCCCTGCTGAGCTGTCCTGGGACCAGAGGGTCCACACCCTCAGAGACCCCCAACCCTCACTGACCTTTGGCCTTGCCCTAGGATCTCCGGGGATACAGCCTTTGACAAGGACATCCTGGGCTCAGTTAGTGAGCAGATCCAGAAGAATTTTGCCCGGACCCACTGGAAGGTCAGTGTGGGGAGGGGCCTGGGGACCCGGCTCAAGGCTGCCCGCCCTGTCCGTCAGCCTCAGGAGGATGGTCTGGGCTGCCAGTGGTCTTTATGGTCCTCGAAGTCTTGGGACCAGGGCTGGGACACGGCCTGACACCCCTCTCTCCCTGCAGCGAGCGTTCAATGCTACCTCCTTCCTGCGCCACATCCGCAAGCTGGGGCAGACCCCGGAGGGGGTGGACGCCTCGGGACGGAGGATGATGAGCCACAGCCACCCGGGGCTCCGCACTGGCCAGCCCCCCAAGTGGTGACACCCAGGTGCGTGGGGGTGAGCCCTGCGCCCGCTGGGACCTGGCTCCTCGCTGAGCTCAGGGGGTGGCAGGCCCCATGTGGCCAAGAGCTCAGCAGGGTGGACCCCACAGAGTAGCGGGCTGAGGGCGGAGAGCACCGACAGAGGGGAGGAGCCGGGGTCCCCAAGAAGTGGATGAGACAGAGAGGTGGGGGGCAGGCTGTGCTGCTGGCGTGAGGGTTCTCGAGGGGCCCGGTGAGCACCTCTGCTGAGAGCCTGGGCTGGGAGCAGGGGGCGCAGGGCAGGCCAGGGGCGCCTCCTGACTGCCCCCTTCCCTGTGCTTCTCTCTTCTTCTCCACCCTAGGCTGAGCGCACGGACCCCCAGACTCCCTTCCAATGGACCCTTTCAGTCCCCCCCATCTCCCCCTCCCACCCCAGGGCACCTCTGCGGTAGAGCTTGAGCCCTGTGGGTGTGGTGCAGGGCACTGGGGTGGGCGCTGTTGGGGCGCGTCCACAGACTTCCCTCCCCTGTCGCTGCCACACCCAGTCTAGAGACCAAGAGGCCCAGGGGCTGTCCTTCCCGTGCTGTTCTGTGCTTTGCTGACTGTGGGTGGTCCTGCTTGTGTCGTGGCCCTCCAGCCTCCCTCCAGTCTTCCCCAAATCAATAAAGACAGACAGAGCAATGGGCAGTGGTGAGCTGGGGGGAGGGATGAGGGCTGGGAAGGAAACCAAGGAGGCAGGCCACCTCGCCCGTCACCACCCGAACTTCTGCTCCCCCCCGTCACAGCAGACAAGCTCCGGGTTGTCCAAGAACTTCCTGTCCCCACTCCCCGACGTGCCGGCAAGAGGCAGCCGAGCCGGCCAGCTCTGCCACCCTCGAGGTTGGCCTGCGTGTGGCTCTGGGGCCCTGGGCCGGGCTCAGGGGCGAGTGGAGCCCTGGGTGCTGTAGCCAGGAAGGCAACCAGAGTTCCGGGCTGTCTTCACCCCCCTCCCCGCCCCCACTCCGTCTCCCTTCCTTCCCCTGCTTCCCGTGGCCGTGGCCGGACAGAGCATTCCCAGAGCACGCCTTGCACCGAAAGGCTCTGCAGCCCGTCTCTGAGGCTGGAGGAGGGGCCCCTCGGCCAGGAGAGGGCGCTGCTGGGGCCTCAACTCCTGTGCTGGGTCGTGGCTTTGGCACCGCTGGTCTCCAGGCCCTGGGGAACCCGGGCTGGGTGGGTCGTGGCTTCCGGTGTGAAGAACGGTGGCTGGTCTTCTGGTCTGTGCAGCCCCTGCCCCTCACACCCCCATTGTGGATCGGGTAGGGCTCCAGAGCCCGGCCTTGCTGGGCGCCAGGCCTTTACTGACTCCGCTCGGCCTTTGTCCCGCGCCCATGAGGGGAAGGCTCCTAGGGCCTCTCCTTGGCCCCGGTCAGGGCAGAAGCAACACCCTCACGGTTCTGGCTGAGCTGGCCACCCCTTTGTCCCACCGTCACCCCTGCCCACTGGCCCCTGCCAGCCTGCATCGCAGAGCCTCTGCTGGAGAAGACACCTCTCCACGTCCACCTTTGGGACCTGAAGGGAGATGGCGAGGCCCAGAGCAGGGCTGGCCTGGGTCTCGGGGGTGGGGCTGGAGCAGGGGCCGGGCTTCCGCCGAGGAGGGTAGCCATGCACAAGTCCCTCTCCGGAGTTCTCCTCCCAGCATCCTCCCACCCCTTTCCGTGCACAGCCGCGCAGGCCCCTGAGCCCGAGGCAAGTCCCGAGGGGTAGGCAGCTTCCCCCTCTGTCCCCACGGCCAATTCTAGGCCATCCTTTGCTCTAGGCTTTGGTGTCACACAATGCGGTCCCACCACGCCAGCTCCCCTTTCTCTGTCCATAGCCCGGGGGACCTCAGGCTGCCATAACCTTGGCCCGGTCTCTACAGCTTGGCCTCTTCACCTCCAACGACCTGTCCTGCCTCCCCTTAGCCCCCCACGCAGGGCCTTGTCATCTCCTGTCCTGCCACCTCAGACGTCCCCTTCTCTGGCTCTCCTCCCCTCTTTTGGTTGTTCGCGTTGGCCTCCCAGCACACTCACGTTTTCTCGCTTTGCCATCAACATTGATTGGGCCTCTACTCTGTGCCAAGGCGCTGAGCCCACCAGCCAAGGTGCCCACTGTCACGCAGGAGCTCCTGCAGTGGAGGGAGTGGGCTTACTCAGGCGGTGGGAGTGATCCGCCGGGGGAAGGTAGCAGCTGGCTGCTCAGGGAGGCCTGATCAGGAGTGCCAGAGCCAGCCTTCCAGAAGGAACCAAACTCCTTCGGAGACAGCCAGCTCTTCCAGCCCAGGCTGCAGCCACATCCTCGCTGCGGAGTCAGAGTCCGGCCGCAGCTTCGGCCGCAGTGACACAGGGCGCAATTTGATCTTCCGCCAGCAGGAGGCGCCACAGTCACATTTTTCCACGTTCATCAGCCACCTGTTGATCCTTCAGCACCTGGGGCAGCTGCTCAAAACCATTTCTCCTCCACCCCACCCCCCCAAAATCCTGCCCCAGGGACGTCCTAGCCTGGGGGAGAGGCCTACCCTGCCCACCTGGGAGCAGGGAGACGGGGGACCCCCAGGTCGGGCAGCGGCGTCACCGTTCATCCCTCTGAGCCCTTCCCATCTGGGGGGGGGGCAGTTTGCAAGAAGAAAGCTTTGGGTGACTCAGGCCGTGGGAGCATTTCGGGCTCAGGGAAGAGCAGGTGCTCAGGTACTGAGGCTGCGCCGGAGGGACGGGTCAGACTGGAGCCCGGTGAGGTGAGAGCTGGGCCTTAGTCTTTGAGCTGCGATGAGCCGCTGGCAGGGTGGGGGCCTGAGAGCGCCCTTGTCTGGGCTGGGGAGGTGCTGAGCTGCTGTGAGTCTGGAGCGGGGGCCAGAGGACTGGCCTTCCCAGGTGTCAGGGACCAGACTGGATTTGAGGGGGGAGCCCCTGTGGGCGTCACGAGAAGCTGTCTCCCTCATTCTGGGCCACACAGGGTGGGTCACACGCTCTGTCCTGGAGCGAATCTGTGGGTGTCAGAAGGGTTAGCTCAGTGGTGAGTCTTTTTAAAAATGCTTTGGCTGCGCTGCCTGGCATGCGGGATCTAGTTCCCAGACCACGGATTGAAACCCTGCCCCCTTCAGTGGAAGCGCGGAGTCTTAACCACTGCACCGCCAGGGAAGTCCCAGTGGTGAGTGTTTATTGAGCACTTACTGTGTGCCAGGCACCCGTATCAACTCCAACCTCGACTATGAGGTAGCGACTCTCATCATCATCATCCCCACTTTGGATACTGGGAGGCGGGGGCATAGAGGCCGCATAACTGAGCCAAGGCCACGCAGCCTTGGGCTCTGCCTCCTGCCGGTCTCTGTGTAAGTGAGGAGGGCTCGCTGGGAACAGGAAGGTCATGTGGGGACTTGGGGAGAAGGCAGGGGAGCTCTTCTCCACCCTTCTCTTGCTGAGCGCAGCCTTGCAGGTGGTTTTGTTGCCTTTGACACTCCCTGTGCCTCTAGCTCATTGAGTCAATTCCCTGTGAAATGGGAACCTGGCTGATGGGGCGAACCCCTCTGGGATTCAGTGTGAGGGCCTGGGCTGACGGCAGGGGCACGTCTGGGGGCCATGTTGGAGGGCAAGGTGAGAGAGATGTGCTGACGGAGGGAGCTGAAGAGGGACTGGAAAGATGGACATTGGTCGTGGTGGACTGAGCAGGGGGACTGTGAGGGAGTCTGGGAGAGAAGCAGGCCTATTCAGGGCCCGTGGCAGCCATGTTCTCCGCCCAACCCCACCTCCACCCAGGCACCCCTGTCTCCATCCCTGTCTCTTCAGGTGGGCAAGACACGAAGTACGGAGTGTTTGGGAAAAAACCGAATAACCCGATTTGGTTGATTGAGGGTTGTTGGGACAAGTGGTTAGAGATTGCCCAGAAAGGTGAACTTTCTCAAGACGGCACTGGGGAGCCACTGGAGGGCTGTAGGGAGGATGGTGGCCAGATGAGATTTTTGCTTTAAGACAGTTTCCAAGTATTTTTCAACCCTATCTGGCCTCTCTTGATAAATACAAAAATCTCATCTCTTGATGCTGCCCCACCCAAGCCCGATAGAGATTTCAATAGTTCCCCTCATGCCAGGGAGCCCAGCCTGCCTCAAGTGATGTCCCGCATAGAGGCCCAGTTGTTTTTTCTCAGTTTATCCTTCTAGCTCTTTCAATTATTGCCTTATGTTGTGTTTTTTTTTTTTTTTTCTTCTGTACGCGGGCCTCTCACTGCTGTGGCCTCTCCCGTTGCGGAGCACAGGCTCCAGACGCGCAGGCTCAGCAGCCATGGCTCACGGGCCCAGCCGCTCCGTGGCATGTGGGATCTTCCCGGACCGGGGCACGAACCCGTGTCCCCTGCATCGGCAGGCGGACTCCCAACCGCTGCGCCACCAGGGAAGCCCCTGCCTTATGTATTTTTAAGTTAGGTTATTAAGTGCAGATGAGTTTAGGATTGCTACGTATTTCGTAAGTTGCACATTTGGTCAAAATGGAGCAACACGCATTAATACTAGTAATGCTTTTGCCTTATAGTCGACTTATACAGTGATAGTAGCATAGCAGCTATATCTTTCTTTTCGTGAATACTTGCCTGTCATATCCTGTTCAATTCCTTTTCTTTCAAACTTAAATTTTTTTACTGAGATATAATTCACACGCCATAAACCTCACCCTTTAAAATGTACAATTTATTGTTGTTTTGGTATACAAATGTCCCTGACTTACAATGGTTTGACTTACGACTTTTCGACTTTTACAACGCTGCAAAAGCAATACGCGTTCAGTGGAAACTGTGCTTCGGATTTTGGATTTTGATCCTTCTCCAGGTTAGTAATATGCGGTGCAGTCCTTGTGATGCTGGGCAGTGGCAGCCACCCGAAGCTCCCACTCAGCCACTTGATCACGAGGGTAAACAATGGATACACTTATGACCATTCTATACCCAGACAGCCATTCTGTTTTTCACTTTCGGTACAGTATTCAAGTACATGACATACTCAACACTTTATGATACAAGAGGCTTTGTGTTAGATGATTTTGTCAAACTGTAGGCTAATATGACTGTTCTGAGCATGCTGAAGGCTAAGCTCTGATGTTTGGTAAGTTAAGTGTATTACGTGCATTTCCGACTTAGGATGTTTTCAACTTATGATGGGTTTATTGGGATGTAACCCCATCAGAAGTTGAGGAAGATCTGTGTTTACAGTTTACGTGATCACGATCTCATTCCAGAATATTTTCATCACCCCAAGGGAAAACCCTGTACCCGTTAGCGGTAACTCCCCATCTGGCCCCCACCCCCCAGCCCCTGGCAACCACTAATCTACCTTCTGTCTCTGTGGACTTCCCTATTCTGCGATTTTATATAAATGGAATCACGACGTGTGGCTCTTTGTGTCTGGCTTATTTCATTAAGCATGTTTTCAAGGTTCATCCATGTTGTAGCATGTATCAGTACCTCATTCATTTGTATAGCTGAACAATGTTCCATTGTACGGATAGACCATGTTCTATCTATCCATGCATCCACTGATGGACATTTGGGTTGTTTCCACCTTTTGGCTGTTGTGAATAACGCTGCTATGATTATTTCTGTGCAAGTTTTTGTGTGGACATACGTTTTCAGTTGCATTATTTGATAGAATTCACCAGTGAAGACTTCTGGGTTTGGATTTTCTTTGTGGGAAGATTTTCAATTACTAATTCAACTTATTTGCTTGTTATATGTCTATTCAGATTTTCTTTCTTTTAAAGTCAATTGAGGTCATTTTTGTCTTTCCAGGAGTTTGCCCATTTCATCTGAATTGTCTAATTTGTTGGCATAAACTTGTTCAAAACATTGCCTTATAACCCTTAACATTTTTATAGGTCAGTAGCAATGCCCCTCTTTTCATTCTTTTTGAAAAAAAATTTATTTATTTATGGCTGCATTGGGTCTTTTTTGCTGTGCGCGGGCTTCCTCTAGTTGTGGCGAGAGGAGCCTACTCTTCGTTGCGGTGCGCGGGCTTCTCATTGCAGTGGCTTCTCTTGTCGTGGAGCACGGGCTCTAGGCACTCGGGCTCAGTAGTTGTGGCACGCGGGCTCAGTAGTTTGTGGCACGCGGGCTTCAGTAGTTGTGGCTTGCTGGATCTAGAGGGCAGGTTCAGTAGTTGTGGTGCACAGGCTTAGTTGCTCCGCAGCATGTGGGATCTTCCCGGCACAGGGCTCGAACCCGTGTCCCCTGCATTGGCAGGCGGATTCTTACCCACTGCGCCACCAGGGAAGTCCCCTCATTTCATTTCTGATCTTGGTAATCTTTTTTTTTTTTTTTGGCCGTGTTGTGCAGTTTGTGGAGTCTTAGTTCCCCTACCAGGGATTGAGCCCTGGCCCACGGCAGTGAAAGCACTGAGTCCTAACCACTGGACCGCCAGAGAAAAGAACAGGTAATCTTTTTTCTTGATCAGTCTAAGTAAGATCAACTTTGCTGGTCTTTTCAAAGAACCAACTTTTCACTCATCTTCTGTATTGTTTTCCTGTTTTCTATTTCATTCATTTCTGCACTAATCTTCCATCTGCTTGCTTTGCATTTAGTTTGCTTTTCTTTTTCTAGTTTATTAAGGTATATCACTTGGCCATTGATTTGAGACCTTTTCTTGTTGTTGTTGGTATAGGCATTTAAAGATAAATTTCTCTTGTAAACAATATATAGTTAGCTGAATCTTGCTTTTTTGAATCTCTGATTTTTGATTGGGGTGTTTAGACCCTGCATATTTAATGTAGTGATTGATATGGTTGGATTTACATTTGCCATTTTGCTATTGGTTTCTCTATATTGCCTGTCTTTTCGTTCCTCTCTTCCTCCTTGACTGCCTTCTCTTGTGTTAAATATTTTTTAGTGTACCATTTTATTTCTGCTGCTGATTTTTTAACTATATATTTTTGAATTACAGTTGCATTACAGGGACTCCCCCGGTGGTCTAGTGATAAAGAATCCTCCTTCCAATGCAGGGGACGTGGGTTCGATCTCTGGTCGGGGAGCTAAGATCCCACATGCTGCAGGGCAACTAAGCCCGCACACCACGCATGACTACTGAGCTCACACGCCTCAACGAGAGAGCCAACGTGCCGCAAACTACAGAGCCCACGCGCTCTGGAGCCCACGTGCCACAACTACAGAGCCCACGCGCCCTGGAGCCTATGCGCCACAACTAGAGAGAGGAAACCCACAGGCCACAACTAGAGAGAAGCCCGAGCAGACTGTGCGCTGTAACGAAAAAGATCTCGCATCCCTCAACAAAGATCCTGTGTGCAGCAACTAAGACCTGATGCAGCCCCAAAAATAAGGAAAATAAATAAATAAAATAAATATTAAAACCCCCCACAAAGAACAATTGCATTACAATATGGATCTTAACTAATCACAATCTACTTCATACTAGTACTCATTTAATTTTCGGTAAAATGTAGAGACTTTGCTCCAGTAGAGCTCCATTCCTTCCTTCCTCTTTTGTGCTATTAAGGTCATGTATATTACATCTATATATGTTATAATATAAACTCAACCGTACAGTGTTATAGCTATTGCTTTATACAATCTTATGTCTTCTAAAGAAGTTGAGAAGAAATAAGGAAAAATATATTAAGAGAGACACTTATATTAACCCAGATATTAATCATTTTTGCTGCTCTTCATTTCTTCTTGTGAATTCAAGTCACTAAATGGTGTCAGCCTGAAGGACTTCTTTTAGTATTTCTTGTAAAGAAGTATACTAGCAGTGACTTCTCCTAGTCTTTGTTTATCTGGAAATGTCTTTTTTAAACCTTCAGTTTTTTTAAAGGATAGTTTTGCTAGATATAGAATTTTTGATGGACAGTGTTTTTTTCTTTCAGCTCTTTGATTATGTCATTTCACTGTCTTTGGCCTTCATTGTTTCTGATGTGAATTTTATTGTGGTTTTCTTCTAAGTGGGTCATTTGTCTCCTATTGCTTTCAAAATTTTCTATCTTTGGCTTTCAACAATTTGACTGTGAAGTGTCTATGACTCACTCTCTTTGTTTTTATCCTATTCGGGGTTCATTGAACTTCTCGGACCTGATTAACGTTTCTCATAAAATTTTGGACATTTCTGTCATTGTTTCTTTAAATATTTATTCTGAGCCTTTCTGTCCTCTTCTTCAAAACCTCCCATTACACATATTTTAGAATGTTTGATGTTGTTCCACAGGTCTCTGAAGCGCAATCATTTTTCTCTCTTTTCTCCAGATTGGATAATTTATATTATTGATCTATTTTCAAGTTCAGTAATAATTTCTTATGACATCTGGAACTTACTCTTTAATACTTCTAGAGGACTTTCCTTTCAGTTATTGTACTCTTTAAATCCATTGTTTCCATTTAGTTATCGTTTCATAATTTCTGTATCCCTATTGAGAATCTCTATTTGTTGATTCTTTGTTGTCCTACTTTCCTTTAACTCTTTAAAAATATTTATTTATTTTCTTTATTTTTTGGCTGCACAGGGTCTTAGTTGCGGCATGTGGGATCTTTGTTGAGGCATGCAGGATCTTTCATTGTGGCATGGGCTCTGCACTGTGGCGTGCGGGCTTCTCTCTAGTTGTGGTGTGCCAGTTTTCTCTCCCTAGTTGTGGCGCATGGGCTCCAGGGCGTGTGGGCTGTGTAGTTTGCGGCACGCGGGCTCTCTTGTTGAGGCACACTAGCTCAGTAGTTGTGGCACGTGGGCTTAGTTGCCCCGCGGCATATGGGCTCTTAGTTCCCTGACCAGGGATCGAACCCGTGTCCCCTGCATTGGAAGGCAGATTCTTTACCACTGGACCACCAGGGAAGTCCCATTTTCCTTTAACTCTTTAAACATGGTTTCTGTTAGCACTTTGAACGTAATTATAATAAGTGCTTTGAAGTTTTCCTCTGTTAGTTCCAACATCTGGGAACACTCAGAGACAGTTTCTTTTCTTTCTTTCTTTTTTTAAAAAATATTTATTTATTTGGCTGCGCCGGGTCTTAGCTGTGGCATGCGGGATCTTTGTTGCTACGTGCAGGATCTTCTTTGCGGCATGCAGGATCTTTAGTTGCAGCGTGTGGGATCTAGTTCCCTGACCAGGGATTGAACCCGGGCCCCCTGTATTGGGAGCGTGGAGTCTTAGCCACTGGACCACCAAGGAAGTCCCCAGAGACAAACAGTTTCTATTGACTGTTTTCCCTAATGTGCGTCACACTTTGCTGTTTCTTTGCATGTCTTGTAATTATTTTTTGCTGAAAAGTGAACATTTTATTTTATTTTAAAAAAACCATTTCATAGTTTTAAAAAATTAATTAATGAATTAATTTATTTTTGTCTGCGTTGGGTCTTCGTTGCTGTGCTCGGGCTTTCTCTAGTTGTGGCGAGCGGGGCTACTCTTTGTTGTGGTGCGCGGGCTTCTCATTGCGGTGGCTTCTCTTGTTGCGGAGCACGGGCTCTAGGTGCGGAGGCTTCAGTAGTTGTGGCTCGTGGGCTCTAGAGCGCAGGCTCAGTAGGTGTGGCGCATGGGCTTAGTAGCTCCACGGCCTGTGGGATCTTCCCAAACCAGGGCTCCAACCCGTGTCCCCTGCGTTGGCAGGCGGATTCCTAACCACTGCGCCACCAGGGAAGTCCGAAAATTGAACATTTTAGATAATATTTTTCATCAACTCTGGATTCTGATATTCCCTTTCCCCCTAGAAGTAGTTGTTTTGGCGTGTGTGTGTGTGTGTGTGTGTGTGTGTGTGTGTTTTAACTTGTTTCTTTGTTGTGTGACTTTTCTGGGCTAAGTCTGTGAAATCTGTCCCCTCTCCGCCCCACAGTGTGCAGTCGGTGGTGTTTCTGCTGAGTTAAAAAAGAAATAGTCCAGTTTAAAATTTAAGCCTTGTTCTCTAGGGGCTGCCCCTGTATCTGCCTAGCTTAGAGGCCAGACAATGATTGGACAGAAACCGTGCTCAAACATCTCAAGCCACTAAGGCTTGTGTGCTCTGCTGATGGATCTGTGTGTGGGAAGGGGAGTTCTTTCAATCTTCAGGCTATTTTCAGGCCTTCCCGGGTTTTTTTCCACTGACCCTTTTGAGTCTTCTACATACATGTGCACAGCCTCAAGGTAGTCAGGAGAGTGTGGATGGCTTGGGACCTCTCCTTTCTCCAGCTAGGCAGGAATATGCTTGTCCCAATGAACCACTTTCACAACCTGTCTAGTAGAACCGAGCTGTTGGCCCTTCCCTGTTGTCTGCCCCTGAGAAGTTACTTCAGTTGACAATGCCCCCTGCAAACCTAGGCAGAGAAGCTGCTGGCCTTCATGAGCTGCCTTGTCCTGGGAGAACCTCCACGCAGTGTAGTATCTTCAAATCTCTCTGGCTCCGACCCATGTCCATCACCACATCTCATCTCACTCTCCCGCCTCTCTCTTTCCCTTATAAAGATGCATATGATGGCATTTAGGGCCCACCTGGAGAATCCAGGACTATTTCCCCATCTCAAGTATCCTCATTGTTTCTGACCTTGGAGACTTTCTCTTATTTTCCCACGAGCTCAGCCGTTCATTCAAAAATGTTTTTAGACTTCATCCTACGTTTTAGAGGTTCCGGACCAGGAGGGTTGCTCTGGACACGTGGTCCACATTGCTCACAAAGCCTCCACTGCCTTCTCACACTGTGCTTGTCTCCACCCACCCTCTAGCCTCCTGTCACTTCCTGCCGTGTCTCCATCACCGGGAATCACGTCTTTAGAGCGACCTCTCCGGCTAGTGTGCAGAAGGCACTGGAGGCGGCCAGAGCTGAGGCTGGGAGGCCGGAAGGAGCAGGTCACTGCAGGTGGCCCAGTGGCCTCTGCAGACTCTCCCTGCCCCCAACCGAGGCCTTTGGAGGCCAAATTCCACAGTGTCAGCCAGAGGGACACATGCTTGGATGTGCAGTTTTCCCGTGTCCCTCACCAGCTTGGGTCCTTCTGCAGCTCCATCTCCTCACACTGGGGCTTGGGTTGGACTCTGCGCTGAGTCTCAGGGCTCAGCTACCAACCCCCCATGGTCACTTCTGGGTCCCTGCATCGTTTGCTGCTTCACAGGGTCCTGGTCCTGAGCCATGGGGCACAGAGTAGGAGCTCAGTGAGTGAATGGGCGGCTCAGCCAGAGGTCGGGCCGACAGGCAGTGTGGATGCCAGATGGGAAGTGACGTGGGGGCGGGTGGTACGCGAGTGCCCCAGCAGCCCAGCACACCCCCTCCCCAGGTCTCCCTCCCTGCCTTCTCCTCCAAACTCTCCAAGGTGCTCAGGAAGCTGCTTCCCGCTGTTTAGAATCTCACAGAAACCATTTATTCAGGAACAATTAAGGAAAGCAGCCGTGGTGTGCATTCCCAAGGGTGAGATGGCCCTGCTGCGGGGACTGCTGGCCCTGGGCCGGGTCCGTAAGCGGGCTGGTGTGTGTGTGAGTGTTGACACATAGACACACGCACACACGCCGCCCGTGAGGGGTATGTACTGCAATGAATGACCGTGTGTGTGTGCAGCTCGGCCCCTTCCCCGCCCTCCAAACCCACCACGGCTGTGTGGGACCCACAGCAGCAAAATCCAGGCCTGCTTCTTCCCCTCCCCCACCGCAGCTCCTGCTTTGAGACCCCATCTCCTCTGGCGGCAGCTTGACCACCCTCAGTCACAAAGAGCCCCAGTGATCCTGTCAGGACATCTGGGGGAAGAGGAAGAAAAGCATCTTTTCAAATGTCAAGTGGATAAATAGTCAGGGCGCCAGATGTGCGGCCGGGAGCCGCCCAGCGGCTCCCAGGCCGGCGCCCTCCCCTCTAGCGCTGCCCAGCAAGGAGCCACCCAGAAAGGGGCTGTCCCTGCGGACGCTGGGTGGCCGCTGCGCCTCCAAGGCCATGTCCCCGGGGAGGCCCCCGGTCCCAGGAGGCCCAAGCCCTCTGCGGAGGAGTAGTGGGTGACTATGCTGGTGGCGGCGGTGCACCCCTCCCCATAAGTAGCCATTTGGGAAGAGGGATGGGACAGGGAGTGGGTCCCTGTGGCAGACCCGGAACGGGCCCACGGCCCTCCCAAAAGGGGAAGCCGCAGGGGGCTCGGCGCCGGGCCAGCTTGGCCGAGTGCAGCCACCTGGAATGGTCTCTGGGGATGGGAATCCCCAACCCCTCCCCCCGAAGGAAAAAGGAACAGTCGCAGAAGAGGCAGGTTCTGGAGCGGGGTTCCGCCCACAAGCAGCGCGGGTCAGGCTGGCGGCCCCAGGCCCGGCCCATAGGCACGTTTAATAGGATTCCCGTGGATGTTTCAAGTGGGTAGGACAGGCCTGTCCCCACCGCCACCCTGGAGGGGCTCCCGGCTCCTGCCTCGTCCCACAGCTCCACATGAGGTATTGTGCTCTCCCCGCCCCCCCAGGCCGAGCCCCCTCCCTCCTCTTCCCCAGCACGCGGGTGGCTGGGCTGGGCGCACCCGCTGGGGGGCGGCCCGGGGCCCTATGTGGCGTCCAGCTCAAAGACACCATCGCTGGTCGGCGTGGTGAAGAAGGAGGGTGGGTCGGAGGCGGCCGACTCCTGCCCCCCGCTGCCCCCATCCCGGGCGCGCCGCTCCTCCAGACGCAGGCTGCGCTCGAAGTCCAGCAGCTGCCCCATGAAGTTGAAATTGGGCGAGATGTTGGACTTCTTCCGCTTGACCAGGTCGTAGGCGTCGTTGAGCGAGAGGTGGCGCTTCTGCATGAGGTAGGCCACGGTGACGGTGACGGAGCGGCTGACGCCCGCCAGGCAGTGAACGAGCACCCCGCAGTTCTGGGACAAGGCCTCGTCTAGGTGGGGGCAGAGGGGGGCCCGCGTGAGGTGCGGGTGGTGGCCTTCCGGGGGGGTCCCTGGCAGTCCCCGCCCCATCCTCCGAGCTGGGGAGCTGCTCCAGTGGTGCCCGGCCCCCGCAGGGCCATCCCGGCTCGGGGCTCTGGGGAGGCAGCTGAGCCTGGAGGAGCCCAGGTGAGGGACAGGGAAGACGTGGGAGAGGCCAGCAGCCAGGCCCGGGGCTGGGGAGGGAGGGGGGAGTGCAGAGCGGCCTCACCAATGAACGCGATGGCCTCCGGGAAGAACTGGGACAAGTTCTGGCTCCAGTGGTCCGAGATGGGGATCTGCTTGTAGTGAAAGTCGCCGTTCTTCTCGAAGAGGTTAGGCAGGTTTGGGGTGACATTGAGGATGTAGCGGATGCCCAGCTTGGCCAAGCTCTCCACGTTGGCCGAATCCCGGGCACTGCCCAGGTAGAGGTTGGGCAGGATCTGGACGGGGAAGGATGGCAGCAGCCCCGCTGGGGGGGGCGTGGCACCCTCCGAATCCAGGCCACAGCTCATGGAGTCTCGGTCAGGCTCGGATTCCGCGTCGGAGCAGTCGGAGCCCAGGCACAGGCCACCGAGCCCCACCACTGGGCTGGGCACCGGAGCTGTGCTTGGGCCCCCACGGCTGTCAAGGCTGGTCTCACATAGGTGAGGGCACTCGGCCTGGAATCTGCTGAAGCCACCTGGGAGGGGACAAGGGGAGGATCCCGTTGATCTGGCCTCCTGGGTAGCCGAGTGCCCTGGCTGGGGATAGGGACCCCGACCCTGGACAATTCCGATGCCTGAGGGGGCTGGCAGATGTCTCCAAAGGGAACTCGAAAGCCAGCAGTCTGACCTATACTGGTCTCCCGTGTGGTGTGCTCAGCACTGGTGGCAGCTGCAAGGCGCCAGGCTGGGGCAGAGCCACCAAAGGGGATCTTACACCCCCCCAGGGCCAAGCCAAGGCAGGCACGAGGGCTCAACAGAGTTTAGATGTACTGCCAGCCTTGGGGAGGACAGCGGCCATCAGTTAAAGGAGAGGAAAGATTCAGATGTGAGTTCTCTGCCTGGGGGGTCTCCTGACCCAGGTCTACCAGGAGCACCCCGAGGCCAGGGGCTGGGTTACAGCCGTGTCTGCGCTCTCCTCAGGGATGAGGTCGACCCCAAGGGGCAGAGAGCCTGGGAGAGAGTGCAACGCTCCACCTGGATGGTCCCAAAGTCCCAAGAAGTGAACATCTCCATCTACAAACAACTACTATTTCCCTGGGGATGGGGGTGGGGGCCTGGAAATTTGACACTTTATGTATTTCTACGTCCCTGTGCATTCAGAATGGAGCAACGGACGACAGGCCAATGACCCTCCTGGATGGGGAGGTGGGGACAACTGGCTCTGTAGGTTCATGGGAATCTCGTCCCTACCCTGGATCTCTGGGGGTGTTTGGCTTGGCAAGGAGCCAACATGCCTGTATCAGCCCATCTCCCCTCCACCCCCAAGCCCTGCCATGACCATGGCAGGCAGGGGAGGGGGGAGCTCTCTGCCTCCTCCTGCCTTCACTGCTTCTCTCCCTCTCTCTTCCCCTCCCCCTTCCAGACCCTTTGCTGAGCGGGATTTGTCCTCTTGTGGCTCCAGCCTCCTTCACCCATGGCTGAGCAGCTGGGGGAGGGGGTGATATGATGGGATGGGGGCTGGGAGCCCGATCTGGGTATTCCATTCTTGAGCATCCAGGGAGCCAGGTCAGGGCAGATTCTCCCCATTTTCCAGACTCAGAAACTGGGGCTCCCAAGAGTGAAGGACTTCCCCAAGGTCATGCTCAGGGGAGGGAAACCTCACCTCCACTTTAGACAAAATGAGGCTGGGCCTGCCCAAGGTCAAATGAATCATGAATGTCCTCAGAAGGTGGGGCCCGGCCCTCCCTGGGCTGGGGTCCTCCCCGGGCTGGTGCCCGCCGGCCACCACCCGCACCTACCCTGTAGGTAGTAGGCCAGGTAGCCTTCCTCCCGCAGCTTCTGGAGCAGGGTGCCCAGCACCGACTCGGCCTCCCACTCCTCGGCCTCGGCCTCAGCCTCCCCGCGCCGGTGCCGGCCCCCGCCCTGGTCGTACAGGAGCACCGGAGCGGGCGGGGGCGGCTGCAGCGGCGGCCCAGGCAGGAGCGCGCGCACCGACAGGCTCCCCCGCCGCAGGCGGCGCAGCAGCAGCGCGGGCAGGGCCACGCTCAGCGCCCCACCGATGCGCGCCGACTCGTACAGCTCGCGGCTGCGGCAGTCCAGGAGCAGCAGCCGCGGCCGCGGGGGCGACAGCTCCCGGCGCAGCCACAGGCACGAGCGGCCCAGACCCTCCATGGGCTCGCGGCTGCTGGCACGTCGGGCCCCGAGAGCTGCAGAGAGAGGGAAGGCGCGCGACGTGAGCTCGCGTCCTTCGCGCCCGGCCGCCAACGGGCGCGGGCCCGGGGGCCAAGACGGGAAGCCAGGCCCGGGTCCTGAAGGCGGGCGCCGAGGGTCCCGCAGGGACGCCCCTCTACTGCCTGATTCTCTTCTCGTACCCCTCCTACAGTAAGGATACGCAGAAAGGCGCCCCTTGCACCCCAGGCAGCCACTCGGCGTTGCTTCCCGTCCCAGGAAGGGAAGTGAGAGGTCCCCCAGAAGAGGAAGGCTGGGGGTCCAACGGCCCCTTCGAGAGCCGCCGTGGGTCCCTTCCTGGCCACTCCTGGGGGCCCAAGGCCGCGGCCATCTCCCCCCACACCCCCTTTCTGCGTCCGTCTCTCACTCTGCCTGCCCGCAGTCACTCCCCACGTTCGAGCTTCCGACTTGGGGGGCGTGTGCGCGTGAGAGGGGGTCCAGGCCGAGATCTCCCGCATGGCCAGGCGGGCCCGGGTAATAGAGGTGGTGCCGAGGTGCTGGACCTCGGCCGGCCGGACCTTTCGGAGCTGCCCTCCTCCCCCCCGTAGAAAACAAAAGGAGAGAGACCTGGAGCGTGATCCCGCGGCGAGCGGCCGCGCGCGGACGTCCCAGCCACGGCCACCGCGGGACGAGGGGCGCCGTCCGCGGGCAGGGAGTCCCCGAGCCCGGCCACCGGGAAGAGGGCGGGGCAGCGGAGCAGGCGCGCACGTGGAGGCCGAGTCCACTGCCGCCCGCGCACCAGCCGCTTCCTGGCAGTGGGACCCAGCTTCCACCTTGGAAGCTGCTGCCTTTGGACGTGGAGTTGCCGTTTGGAGGGGCGGGGCGGCGGGGGCGGGCTCAGGGGGGCCAGCGAGCCAACGGGTGCCCTCGAAAGCAGTTGAGTGGGCCCTGCAAGTGGCGCGCTGAGCCGGGGCTTCCACCGAAGCGGGACTGGGCCAGGGCAGAGGCCAAGGGCAGGTCAGGGGCCCAGCAGGGGACCAGCTGCAGCTCCCCTGGCCGGCGCCAGTCAGGCCCCTGGAGGCAGGGGGAGGGGTGGGGACAAGAGCCCAGTGGCCCTGCCCCAGAGGCTGCCTCCAGCCCTACTCATTTGGGGTGACCATCGCGTGCCCTGACTGGACTTCAGCGGCCCCATCTATATAACAGGCCCCTCACAGCCACCGCCTTGGCTACCATGGGATGCCAGTGAAATCGTGGAGGGGAGGGGGAAGCGGGACCAGAAACCCGCTGCTGTCTCCTGGCCAGAACCCTGCCCAAGGCTAGCTGGAGGGCTGGGCAGGCAGAGGGCAGCTTCTGGGCACCACAATGGCTTCCTTCGGACAGGCCAGGCCAAAGGCCCCGGGAGCTCTGTGCTCTCAGCCCTGAAGTGGGGTGCTCTGTTCTTACCACATTATTGATCCTGGGAGCCACCCCTGGCTCCTCGTTTTGTCAAGAGCTGAGTCATTTCCACTTAAATGTCTCTCACATCTGGACATTCCCCTCTGCCCCCTGCACCGGCCTGGGTCACCATCATAGCTTCCAAAGGCCTCTCCCTACCTCCAGGCCTGTCTGCCTCAACCCCCCTCAGCCCTGCCCTGCAGCAAAGGCCCACGGTGTCCTCCATACCTTCCATGGACACAGGATGGCGAACGGGCAGGACACACCGGGCCGCTGCTTGCACAGCACTCCCAGGCCTGCAGGACAGGTCAGTAATAAACCGAGGGACCGGACAAGATAATACCAGGTGTGATAAGTGCTGAGACAATGAAACGAGGTGGGGGAGGTTTCTGAAAAGTCTGGTCTTGTCCCTTCTCTGCTTCAAGCCCATCTAAAGCAAATAGCAGAGTTGAAGGAAAATGTACAGCAGATAAGATAAAGCTCATACAGCTCAATCAAAAGGTTAAGACTCCTATAGATAAATGGGCAAAGGAAGCAGAAAAGACTGCACGAGGGAGGAAATGCAGTCGGTCCAAGGCGCTTGGGGGAAGGTTCAACCTCAGTCGTGGAAGGAAAGTAAATTTAAAAAAACAAGGTAACAACGACAGAAAACAAGGTAACACTTCCCACCTGTCACATTAGCGAAATGTTCTCAAAATGAGAGCTCCCAGTGCTGGCAAGGGTGCTGTGAAACTGGCCTGCTGCTCCATTGCTGGTTGCTAGAGGGTTCTCTGTTGGTATGGCCCTTTTGGAAATTAACTTGGTACTACGCATCCACAGCTGGGAAGAACACCACACCCTCTGGCCACTTTTGGGAATCCACCCCAAGGAACTAAGTAAAAGAAGGCAGAGCTATGCACACAGGATGAGCACCACAAGACAGGTAACTAAGGAGTGAAGGGTGCAGAGCCACTGGAGGGCCACTCTCTGGGACGGTTCAGTCCAGTGTGGCTGCCAGAGACTCCTCTCACGGACCACAAAGTAAGATGAGAAAACTTGGGAGGTAACGCTGGGGAGAGGGCAGCTTACAGAGAGCCAGGTTGCCTCGAAGGGGCCTCCAGTTGCCCCCTTCCTCCCTCCCTCCTTCCCTCCCTCCCTTCCGGGCTCAGTGGGCCTCCAGCCTGGGACATGTCTAGGTCTCTGGGCTGAGTCCCACCACATGCATCCAGGGGCCCCAGACAGCTGGGCTGGGTCCCCTTGCCCCTAGTCCCAGCCTCCTCTGCAGCCTGTCCTGATTCTGCTCCTTCTTCAGCCATCCCCCCTCCCCACAAGGTTTCTGTCTCCCTCCTCTGTGCTCCAGGGCTCAGTTCCCAGAGGTTGCCAGCTGGGCCGGAGCGGAGTGGGGGGCATTTCCTTTCCCTCACATCCTAGCTCCCAGAGACAGAGGTTGGCTGCCACCTGCCCATGGGCCCCAAGCCTGGGGACTCCCTCCAGGCCTGCCGCAGCTGTGGGCAGGAGCCTGGGGTGGGCAGGGGTTGAAGGCACCAAGGGGTTCTGCAACATGCCAGCCTGGGGTGTCTGGCTTGGCAGAGTCGTGGGCAGTGGGGGTGGCAGCACCCGACAGGGAGGTGGAGAGATACGTGTCCCCACCCGCCCTGTCCTGAGGGCTCAGCGTGGTTGGAGAGACGGTCGCCAACCCCGCTGGAGGTAGGAGCTCCTGAGGTGCCTAGCCCTGCTTTCTGGAGAGGGCTCCCTGGGGGAGGTGACCGGAGCCGGGCTGGGAAGCTGAGGATGAGAAGGGAGGCAACTTCTGCAAGGGTGAGGGGAGAGGAAACTAGGCTCCAAGAAACCCTAACCCCCGCCCCCGGGCTGGGGTTCTGCGGGGCCTGCGCCTCGCAACGCCCGAGGAGGGGCTCCCCTGAGCCTCGCTCCGGACCCCTGCCGGCCAGCCCTCCCGCCGGGAGAGAGCGCTCAGGAGGGGGATTCAATCTCGAAAGTGAGCGCTCGCTGCCTGGCGCCAGCAGCGCCCGCTGCGCCAGCAGCAGGACAGACTGGAACCTGTTGCCACCTCCGCACTGCAGGGCTGAACGCAGCCAAGCCCCCCTCCCCCGACCCTCGCCCGGCCCGCCCGCGCTCGGGCCCCCGCAGCGCCGGCCCCGCCCCGCACCCGCTCCCCGGGCCGCGCCGGGCAGGGGGAGGCAGCGCCGCGCGCCGGGGCCTCGGCAGGCCCCCTCCGGCGGGCGGAGCCAGGCAGCGCGCTTCCCGTAGGGTGGGCGCTGCGCCCGCCGCCCCAGCTCCCGCCGGGCGCCCCCGGCCCCCCGCCCGGCCCAGCCAGTGCCCCTCGGAGGCCGCGGAAACGCCGCTTCCCGTAGGCCTCGCGCGCGCCGCGTGCGCCTTCTGGTCCCTGGAGCCTCCCGAGAGCGGCGCCCCGCCTCCCCCTCCATCCCCCCCCCCCGCCCCCCCGAAACACACGGTTCCCGCCGGGCCGAGTGGCAGAATTTCGGCTCTCGCGGCCGGGTCACATGGCCAGGGGCAGAACTCCCAGCGACAGCGTTCCTGCCAAATCCACTGTCTTTTCCACCAAATCCACTTTCCGCTGGGGATGGCTTTCTGCTTTTCCCGGTCGGTCTCCTCGCGGGACTGGGAGTTCCTCCAAGGCAGGAGCGGGCGTGTGCCCGGCCCCCAGCTGGCCCCAGCCCCCAGTGAAGGGCCTGGCACGCGGCGCTCATGGAAGAAATGCTCGTTAACAAAAGAAGGCATGAATGAATGAAACCAATTGTTGCGTGAGGGAGCCCAGGAGGGGACCGCTCCTGCTTGTTTCCTCAGCGGGTCACACACTCGCCCCCAACAGACACGCACAAGCACACGTGCACACACGGCCCTCCCCCCACCGCACAGGCAGACGGGCACACGCGGCACTCCGACTCATGCCCCCAGGAAACCCACCTACTACGTGCGTGCCAGCAACTGGGGCCCCTTTGGTCCCAGCTGGGCCGCCTCCATTTCAGTGCCTGCCTCTCCCTTCCTCTTCCCCGCCCCCTCCCCCCCATCTAAGTACGGTACCTTGCACCCCAACTGCCTTCCTTATCTCTTGGGGAAGAGGCCAAGCCAGTCGCTGGGGAGCCTCAGGGTCTGTTTAGGGAGGCACCTGGGGGGTCTCAGGATGGTGAGCTGCTGCTGCGAAGACGAGCCAGAGGCGCCTGGCAGAGATGCCACCAAATGCTGCAGCCTCTAGAGCCCGCGTGCCAGGTGTTGGGGAGTGGTGGTGGGAGGGACTCGGGATGTGCTGGGGGATGTTGAGGGCTATTTGCGATGGGGGCGGGGCAGGGTGCTGGAGAGCATGAATCCAGCAGGTGTGCATACATGTTGGGGTGTATGGGAGTGCGTGCTGGGGATGCTAGAGGTGTGTGCCTGGGGAGCGGGCCTGGCTTCAGGGAGTGGGGAAGGTCGGCCTCTGGGGTGGGGGTTAGTGTTGGGGTTTGTTCAGGGCTGGGCGGATTGCAGTGTCTCTGGGCTGGGAACGTGGGTGGGGTGTCTGTAATGAGCATATGGGGAGTTGGAGATGGTGGGGCACGGTGAGGAGAGCTATGTTAGTGCAGACATCACAGGGATGTGTTTGGCATGTGTGTGTGTGTGTGTGTGTGTGTGTGAACGCGCGCGCGCGCTCGCGCGCCTGGGTGTGTACTGAGGCGTGGCAGCGTCTGGGATGGGTGCTGGCCTGAGTTGGGGACAGTAGTGGATGGTGACTTAGCGGCTGCTGGTGTGTGCACTGCAGGGACCTGGGTCCGCGGTGCATGGTTTGTGCACGCGCGTGTGTCGGGGGGTGTGCGTGGCCATGGACACGGGAGGTGCACGGGCGGGATGTGCACGGGGGGTGTGCGGTGGTAGCACTGAGTGGATCTCCCAGGGGCGCGTGCCTGGGTCTCCTAGGGGCGCGTGCGTTGGCCCTGTGGGGTGCGCTCTGGCAAGACTTTGGGGGTGCAGGGTGGAGGAGCGCACGTCGGGGGGCGGCCAGGCAGGGTGGGGGTGGGGTGGGTGCCCGGGCGCCGCGTGCTCCGCTCACCTCCGCTCACCTCCGTTCCGCTCGGCTTTCTGCGCCGGCTCCGCGCGTCGCGGCCGGGAAGTTTCCGAAGCCCGGGCGGCGGGAAGCGCCACAGCCTCTGCCGCCGAGCGCCACCGGAGCCTCGGGCGGCGGCCTCGCTTGGAGCCGAGGGGCCGCCGCCGCCGCCGCCGCTGCGGAGGGAAACTCCAAATCCCGCCTCCGCCGCCGCCTCCTCCTCTCCCGTCGCCGTCTTCTCCGCCCCCTGCCCAGGAGGGGCAATGTCGCCGGCGGCGCGCAGGGAGGGAGCGGGGAGGGGCCGCGGCCTGCCCGGCGTCTCCCTCCACCTCCCCCGCCCGCCTTCCTCCCACCTGCAAGCCTCTGCCCGCTCTGCCCAATGTGGCCCCTCTCCGGGAGGTCCCCTGCAGCCCCCGGCCCCCAACGGCCCCGCTGCCTGGGGTCTCCGAGCTTGGGGTGCCGGAGTGGGGTGGGGGCCCTGACCTAGGTAGGGCCTGGGCTGGGAGACGGTTGCACCGAAGAGTCTCTGCTGGCACCCCTGCCACCCTCAAGAGAAGCGAAGGGACCCATCGAGGACCAGGCACAGCTTGGCCCCCAGAGCCACCTCCTGCCGCCACAGGGGATAGGGCATAAGGTCCAGCTGACGGCCCTGCAAGTGCCCCCAACCACCGGTCCCCCTGGCACTATCTTCTCCCTTTTTCATGTATCGGTCATAGCATTTTGGCTTCAGTGCCTGGAAGGGGTGGAGGCTGGACATTGGGGGTGGGGCTGGGAGGGGGTGCTGTCACCAGGCCCGGTTTGCTTTCCTCCGGACCCAAGGCCACCAGCACCTCATTTGGTCCTTATACCGGTCTGGGAGTCGGAGGAGACCTTTCCCATGCTATAAGTAGGGAAACCGAGGCAGCGGTTTCCTGGCGATCACACAGGAGTGCAGGGACAGGGCCCGAGCGGGCTCAAGGCCGGGAGAGCGTGGAGAAGAAGGTAGGCAGAGCCGGGATGCCAGCCGCCACACGGATGAGGGGCAGCCGAGGGAGGCCAGGCTTCCTGGCTAGTGTCTGCAGCAGCCTTGAGCTCCCGAGTCAGCTCCCCTGGAAAAGAGAGGAGAGGGGCCGCTTTGTTTCCTAATCCGTACATTTGGGGAAAGGCGCAGACCTCATGATCTCCAAGGGCCCTGCTAAGCTTTGCTGCAGTTTCTCTCCAGGTTGTGGGAGCTTGGCATGCCCACCCTGCCCTTTGCCCCTTTCCGGCCTCAGCAGGTGCCCACCCTTACAACCCTCCCCCTGCTCGAGCCCCTGGGCCTTTCTGGGCTGCACCCACTGGCAGGTGCATCTGACAGGCAGGCCTAAGGTGCCCTGGGCTGGGCTGACCTTTCACCTCCTCTTCAGCATCAGGGCCCCGGGGTCCAGCGTGGAATCGAACTGCCAAAACCACACCGCACGAGCGAGCAAATGAAACTGTGTGTGGGTCGTGCCGCTCGACGCCGTGCTTCTGTGACACTCCACAGTGCCAGCTGTCCTCAAGTCAGGGGGCCTTTGCTAAGAAATCAACATGTACCAAAAGCCGTGCCGTTTATCAGTAGGACCATTTTATCTGTCAAAACGTGAAAATACATGGAAACCGAAAAAGATGGGGCTGGCTTCCCTGGTGATCCTCCCATTTGGGGAAGACATACGACAGCCGTGTCGTGGCCCTGGGCACTCAGTTGGCCCCCTGCAAAGGCTTGGTGAGCTGACTCACAGAGGAGTATCTGGAAAGGCTGAATAACCAGCCCCCCGCCTCCCGCAATCCTGCACTTTAGTGACTCAGGGCTGAACGGCTGGAGGAGGAACATTTGGATTGAATGATACTGCCCCCCACCCCTGCAAAGCTCCTACCCCAGCCCTCCCACAGGGCCTCTGCTCTCCAGGCAACAAGACCCACCCAGCTCTGGGAGAGAAGACCAACACAAACGGCCGGGCCAGTCCTGGGAGCTCCCGAGGCACAGGTCTGCTCCGCCTCGGGAAACGGTGCCTCCCTCCTCGTCCCCAGGGACTTGTCTTAGGTAGCCAGGCCTGACCTGTTCCCTCTTGAGGAATAAAAGGGAGAATCTTCTCGAAGAGCGCTCGACTGAGAGGCCAACCGTGTTGGAATCGAGGTTGTTCTGAAGACGCAGCTGGGCCTCCGTCTCCGAAGCAGCCAAGCCCACGTGCTCAGATCCTGTCTGCTCCTAACAGAAATCTCGGGGTGGGCTGACGGGCCAGCTCCAGCCCTCACCCTCTCCTCTGTGGCCCTGCCCCCTCGCCCACCAGAACCTCCACCGGCAGAAAGCTGGGCGGTGCTCCGAATGTGCCAGGGGCGTGCCACTGTGGGCCTTGGGCTGAAGGCGGCCATAGCTGCGCAGGTGCAGCTTTCTTCCGGTCCGACTCTGGGTCCCTTTCCAGGCAGTCGGAGCTTTGAGGAGAGGCGCATCCCACCTGGTCCTTGCATGGAGACCCTGCTCCCCACGGGCACCGGCATTTGGGTGCACACACACGTGAGGCGTTATTTCTGGGCAACCATTGGGTCCCACTGAGAGCGATATCCGCCGCTGAATCCGCGTGCTCACGTGACAACACCCCCCACCCCAGGCTGCCGTCGTCCCTCCACCACTGGGTAACAGGCCCCACTCTGCCCCTCCTCCATCAGAGGCGCTTTAGCCAGCATCCTTTAGACGCATCTCACTACCAGTTGCCTTGCCTTCAGGAACACATTCTAGGCCCTGTTCCGGAGCCCCACCTGCCTGCAGCAGCCCCTGACAGAACCGCATCCGGACATTTGAAACCGAGTGGCCCAGTGGTTGCTCTCAGATCGGCACTTGCAGCCCAGGTGAAAGGGTGAGGGTGAGAGGCAGGCGGGGCCGGGAGGGAGCTGAGGGGAGAGGAGGGGGCGGGGCCAAGAGGCAGCTTGCGTAGTGCAGCAGCGATTGATTTCCGAGGGTCCGGGACCTCGGGAGCCATTAACAGCCCCATTCCGGGAGGGCTCAGGTTCAGGTTCAATAACCTGGTTATAAACCCCCTCCGGCCAGCTGCGCGGGCTCCCTCTCCTTGCCTTGTCCTCCCAAGAAGCAGCGCGCGCGTGTGTCTGGATATACATTACAGATGATATAATCCTTTTACCAGGAGAGAGCCAGACACCCACGCCCGTTGGCTGGACAGGCAAAGGGAGGTGAGAGGGAAGAGGCGGGAGAGCGGTGGAAGGGGAGGAGAGAGAGGGCTGAACGGGGCCAGGAGAGGGGAGCCACCACGGCTGGAAGGATAGGCCAGGAGGTTGGGAGCCAATGGCTCCAGTGAAGGCCTCTGTGAGTGGCCCACCCAGCTCCCCGGCCACAGCTCTCCGTTCCCCCACCAGGAGCGTGTCTCCTGAGTTAGGCCATCTCGTCACAGGAAGGGATGCGTGAAACAGGCAGTGCGGCCAGACCAAGGTGGGGGCTCACTTCAGCTCCCTGGCCCTGGCTCAGTTGTCTTTGGGGGGCGGGGAGGGGTCCTGGGGATGCTGAGGGTCTTTCTCATCTCTGCCCTCAGGGGTCGCCTCCCTGTATGACAGACTGAGCGCCTTGCTTCCTGCTCCGCCTTGCAGCACTGCGAGGCCCAGCTGGCTCCTGGCGCGCAGACCAAGGCCTAACACCAGGCTGGCTGGGTCACTGCTACTCTGGGGTCACTGAACACCTCTCTGCACCTCTCCTCCCACTGCAGGAGCTTTCCACCCTCTGGCCTGGTCTGGGAGCACTTCTGCAGGCCCAGCTCTGGGCCCCGGAAGCCCTAGTCAGCCCCTGACAGTGACTGGGCTAAGGGAAGACAGGAGGGAGACAAGAGCCCAGGGCGGGGACTCGCCCATGGCCTGATGGCGGTGGCGGCGGCGGCGGTGAAGCTGCAGGACGCAGGAACCGCCGTCCAGGGCAGGCGGCCGCGGCAGAGCAGGCACTGTGGGTGGGCCCCCAGGGCCCAGGCCAGCTCACAGAGCCACTTGGCCACTGGCAGGGAGACTCGGGTGGCGCCCCACCACGTGAAGCCACACAGCCAACTTGCCGCCCTTTGGAGCCCTGCTGTCGCCGAGGGACCCTTAAATAATGAAAACAGTAGCTCCTGGTTACCGTGCCAGGAACAAGGGCCATGAGCCTTCTGTATGAGGAAACCGAGGCACAGAGAGACGAGGCGGAGGACCCCAGCCTCCAGAGCGAGCACTGCCTCTGCTGTCGGGGCTCAGGTCCAGGTTGCTCTTCCTCGTAGGTTTGGGGGTGGCAGGAGCGGGGCCAGCGACCCAGCCAGAGCAAGGAAGGACAGAGCTCCCGGTTGCAGAGGGGCCCTGGGGAGCCGTCCACACAGGCCGAGGTGGAGCCCCAGGCTGTGGCCCCAAGTGCGCCCCGGCCCAGGTGAGGACTCCTCTTCCGTCACTGTCCCTTAGCCTCAACGTTGTCCCCATGCAGCGCCCCCTCGCTGCCCCCTTGGGCATTTTCCCCCTCTAAATTTAGAGAGTAGCTATTACCCCTCAGTACCTGCTTCCCACAGAGAGGAGAGCACCCCCAGGCAGAGAGACGGGGAGAAGAGGGAGGGGAAGGCCAGGGCCCGGTGGCAGCAGAGCCAGAGGGATTGGTCTCCGCCCCGAGACGCCGCGCGCAGGAAGGGGACAGCCACAGACCTGCACTTGGAGCCGGGCCCCTTGGCCGGAGGCTGTGGGGAGTCGGGAGCTCCTTGCAGGGGTCCTCAGAGCTGCCTCCCTCCATCACCATGTGCCTGGGCATTGTGGCGGGTCCCTTCTCCTGTCGGGCCTCGCCCAGTACCTAGCAGGTGCTTAGCGCTCAGTACCTGCCAGTTGGGTGCCCCCTCCCCCTGCCAGCGCCATTTCATTATCACGGAGAGAAAGGGCAGGACCCGGGGTGGGGGGCACAGAGGGTCACGGTTCAGTATGAGTCACTCCGGGGTCCCATTTGTCTCTGCTGTTAGAAACCTGGAGCAGTGGCCTGAGGCTGGTTTTCTAGCAGTGGCAGCCTCTCTTCACTACACCTCCACCTTGGGGACGTCTGTTGGGGCTGGTGTGGGCGGGGACCAGGAGGGTAACACAGAGCCCAATGTGTCAACCTGCAAGGCTTGGCTACTGGGACCTGGCCAGAGCCACAGGGAATGTGACCGTGACATCGGCCTCCCCATGGCACCCCTGACCTGAGCTGCCTGTTCTCTGCAGCCCCAGAGGAGAAAGGGGTGATCAAAGATGGAGTCCCCAAGTCTATAAGCGTTCCCAGTCATCAGAACGGAGTCACCAAGGCCCAGATGCAAACGTCCTGTGCTCCGGCTCTCAGTGACGGCCCCATTCTCCACGGCAACAGGGAGACAAGTGTCCAGAAGCTGTCTTCATCTTCAGGAAGGGGCACTTGGGGCGCTCGGAATGCTGTCTCCTTCTTAGCCTCACGGCTCCCATCACCGTGTCCTCTCCTCCACCACTGGCCCCTGTCCTTTCAGCACCACCCTTGCCTCTGCCCAAGTCCCTGAACAGCTCTCAAAAGTCCTTCCATGGGGGCTCCCCTGGTGGCGCAGTGGTTAAGAATCCACCTGCCAATGCAGGGGACACGGGTTCGAGCCCTGGTCCGGGAAGATCCCACATGCCGTGGAGCAACGAAGCCCGTGCGCCACAACTACTGAGCCCACGTGACACAACTACTGAGCCTACACTCTAGAGCCCTTGAGCCACAACTACTGAGACCATGTGACACAACTACTGAGCCTGCACTCTAGAGCCTGTGAGCCACAACTGCTGAGCCCACATGCCACAACTACTGAAGCCCGCACGCCTAGAGCCCGTGCTCTGCAACAAGAGAAGCCACTGCAATGAGAAGCCCACGCACTGCAAGGAAGAGCAGCCCCCGCTAGCCCCAACTAGAGAAAGCCCACGCGCAGCAACGAAGACCCAACGTAGCCAAAAAAAAAAAAAAAAAGTCCTTCCATGATATTTTGTAATAACCTATAAGGGAGAAGAATCTGAAAAAGAATATATATATAACTGAATCACTGTGCTGTACACGTGAAACTAACACAACTAGTAAATCAACTGTACTTCAATAAAATGAATGAATGAATAAATAAATGCTTTTTAAAAAAATGTATTTATTTTATTTTATTTATTTATTTTTGGCTGTGTTGGGTCTTCGTTGTGGTGCGCGGGCTTCTCACTGTGGTGGCTTCTCTTGTTGCGGAGCACGGGCTGTAGGTGCATGGGCTTCAGTAGTTGCAGCACATGGGCTCAGGAGTTGTGGCTCGTGGACTCTAGAGCACAGGCTCAGTAGTTGTGGCGCACGGGCTTAGTTGCTCCACGGCATGTGGGATCTTCCCGGACCAGGGCTCAAACCCGTGTCCCCTGCATTGGCAGGTGGATTCTTAACCCCTGGGCCACCAGGGAAGTCCCTAAATGCTTTGTTAAATTAAAAAAAAATCTGTGGCAAATAACACAAAATGTCAAAAAAAAAAAATCCTTCCACGACGCTTTGTGCCTTCAGAGCGGACACACCGCTGCGCGCTCTCCCACACCCTCTCCCGGAGCCCAAGGCCTCTTGGCATCACCTTGCCTCACAAGGTGGTGGCTTCTAGATGTGACTAGTCCACCTTCCTGTCAAACTCCAGGGCCTTCAAGGCTCTTCCTCTCAGCCACCCCACCTCTCACTCCCCGGTTTCGAATCCACTCCTGGGGCCTTGGGTCTGGGCGGCCCATTCGAACCCCTGCTTCTCAGTGCTTCTCTGGTGACCCCGGCCCCTTCTCCACTTGGTACCCTGCTTTCCACCTGTCGAATCCCTTACTTGCACCTGGCTACCTTCCTTCCCACGATCCTCAGTGGACAGTCCCAAGCTCCATCGGTCTCCTGGAGCCCAGCTGAGGCCTCACCCTCCCAGCGGGTGCCTTTGCCACCCAAGTGACCAAGCACGTTCCGGCCCGTCAGGGGAGAGCTCCCTGGACTTCCTGACCTTCCTGAGTCAAAGCCACCAACAGCTGTAGTCCCGGGCCCCTGGCGTCCAGGCTCAGAGGAGGTGGGGTCCTCTTCCCTCCCAGGTCAGCCTGCTGTCCCATGCCTTCAGCTGCTGCCCCGGATGCCGCCGGCCGAGGTGCCCTCTTGTCTTGCTGTCCCTCAGACCTTGGAAACCCTCCCCTCTCTGCCTTTCCCGGTTTCCTTCCCACCACTCTGGCCGTTTCTCTCAAGTGTGTCTCAGGCTCTGAGGTCCTCCTCTCCCTCTGTGTGTCCCCGGATGACCTCGGCTCCTCTCCTGGGTGACGACTGTGACGTCAGTGTCTCCACTGCCACCGGGATGACCCATGGCCCCTCAGGTGCACTGTGTGCCACAGGGAAACTCACTGTCTGCCCTCAGCTACCCAAATCCTGGCCTCGGGGGTGGCACCCAATTCACCTTTCTCTCCACCACCCCTTCGCATTGCTGGTTTCTGCTGAGTTTCCCTCCTGTCCCTGGCCAGGCCCTGGCCCCTCTTCACTGTCCGCAGCCTCAGGGCTCCGTCCTCCCCTCGTCCCCCACATGGTGGACGTGGTGATTGTCCTAAAGCAGAGGCTATTGGCGCGCCTCCTCTCAGGACCCTTCGATGGCCCCAAGTGACCCTGAGGACAAAGTGCAAGCACTTCAGCCGCTCACACCCCCTCTCTCCCAGGACACCCCTCCGGCCCCATCTCACTGCTGGCAGTCGCCAGAATGTACCAGCTGTCTCGTGCCTGTTTGCCTTATTCAAGATAAGCTCGTACCCTGAGGCTCCGGCACACACATTTTCCGGGGCCACTCTTCAGTCCGCCATGGCCGGCCCCCACCCCCAATTCACGTCAGCTCACGTGCAAGATAAATCCCGCCACGCTGCCGTCCCCTAAAGTCTTCACCTGCCACGCCACCACCACTTACTGTCACAGCCCACCGTCAGCCTGGTGAGGTCACACCCTCTTTCTTCCCTTCGCTGGGCCCACCTGGCACGGGTGGGCTGTGTACTCCCAGGCCTGGACCACTGCAGCTCTTGGACGGGAAGCCATCTCTTTGGGTTGACAGAACATTTGGAGGACAGGGACCATGATGCGTTGGTGTCTCTGTCCAATGCTTACCACCTAGCCTGGCTCTGGGATGGGGCTCCAGTAATGTGTCTAGACCCCAGGAGCAAACACATCCAAGAGCCTGGCTAGAATTGCCAGACAGCCCAGGATCGCCAGACCCTCCTGATTAACAGGCAGGAGAGCAAAGCCGGCAACCAAGGGAGGGGCAGGGAGACGCAGGCGTCACTGCCGGCCATCTCCGTCCCGGCCGCGGGGACCTCAGAGCGCGGGGCCTTGGTCCTCGTGCTGTGCTTTGGAGTCACCTCTCTGGCCGGCCCGGAACGAAGGTGGATGCCACCGGGCCTCTGCGAGCGCTTCTTCCCCATTGTCCTGGGAACGTCCTCAGCCCCCAGGACCACGGGTCCTCAGCCCCCAGGACCACGGGACGCTGGTAATCCCGGCACGCCCGCGTCCCGACACAAACCCCAGACCGGGGAGCGGTGGTGGCCTCCCTGCCAAACGTCTGTGCACACGATCACTGGGCACGATGGTGGCCACCGCGCAGGGAGGGCCCTTCTCCGCGAAAGGACCAGCCCCCGACCGCAAGCGCTGGGCGCCCTCGGCGGCGGCCGTGCACAGCGTGGGGAGGGCCAGGCGCCCGCTTCCCCGCCGTGAGCGGGCCTCCACCTGCCACGCCAGGCCCGGGGGAACCTTCCCTGGCACCCCCTCCCCACTTCTGGGCCTCAGCTCTGTTCCTCCTGGAAGAAGCTGGGCAGTGTCCCATCTTGGTTTGGAGCCAGGGGCCTGGGAGGGAGGCACGTGGCCCGGGGCCGGGCGGTCCGGTCCCCTCGGTGCTGGGTTCCCGAGCGCTGCCCTGCGAGCGGGCGGCCCTTCCTCCGAGGGAGGCTCCCGCCTGATGTGGCCCAGTGCCCGCAACAGGCCCGGAGGGAGGGGCTGGGACGCAGGCGCCGGCCATCCTGGGCGCCCCCCAGCCCACCTGATCCCTCCCTCCTGGGCCCCGGCTGCACGGCCCGTAGCGCCACGGCCGGTGGCCGGGCTCTTTCTCGCGGACACCTCTGTCCCGGGGAGCGGAGCGGAGCGAGAGTCCCTCCGACCCTGCCATCCATGTGTGCGGTCAGAGGGCTGCTGCCCGGGACCCCTGCCCTGGCGGCCCCCAGAGGGGCCCACGTGGCTGCGCCTGCGGGTGGCACGGGGACAGCACTTTCATCGCGTTGCATGTGGCGGCAGGCCCGCCCCCCATCTTCTCCCCCATCGTCCCCCACCCCCTTCCTGGCTCTCGGCCTCACTGGGCATCTGGTCGTGAGCAGGCCAGGGAGGGGGTGCGGGGCACTAGGAAGGAGAGGGTTTGGGACCCAGCGGAGGGGCCGGCCTGGGTCCCTGATGGGCCGTGGCATGGGGCACACTGAGGGAGCCACTCAGGCCCTGCGTGTTGTCGCTGGGGCGTTGCCTCCACACGACCTGCCCCTGCCCCAAGCTGCTTCTCGGCTTGGGCATACAGCTCGGAGCACATCCCTCAGGTGTCAGCCTCCTGCCCTCATGCGTTGCAGGGCTTCCCTGTTTGTCGTCTCCTTCTGTGCCCGGCAGCTGGCGAGCCCAGCAATACTGAGGATGTCTCTGGGCTCCTACTCGCCTGGCATCGGGCCTGGGCACCGCAGGCACTCCACCGACGTCTCCTGAGTGAACGATGTTGAGTCAGGGCAGCTGTGTAACCCCGCAGGGACCTTCCAGGCACCGCACCCTGTTAGGGCACAGAGAGGACAGGGCCCCGGCCAGCCTCTGGGAGACCCCTGCCCATGTGTGGGACTCCAGGCACATCCTGGCGCCCCCTCCCTGCCAGGGGTTGCCCTTCACTTTTGGCATACGCGTCACGCAGCCTCCAAACAGGGACTGTGAATTCCTGGGGCTGAGCTTGGCTGACTGCCTCGATTCCTTCTGTGTGCTCAGGTGTACCCCACAGCCTGCAGGCACCGTCAGAGAGCCCCCCAGCCTTCTCTCCCACTGCCCCTCACCTGCCCACCCAGCCCTCAGAGGGCCGAGTGGGTGCCTTCTGAGGACAGGGCCGGCCATGCCTGCCCCGCTCCGAGGAGCTGGCTGGGCATACGCTGAAGAGGAAAGGTGGGCAGGGCGGGAGGGGGACGAGCTGCCATGTCATCCCGTTGGCATCCCTGGGACACCTCTGCTGCAGGTTCCGTGACCAGTCAGCCACAGGCCTTGGTTACTGTGGAAACCAGAGCCTCGTGTGAGTTCTCGTCATCAAGGGATGAGGGACAGGGCGCCCATGAGGCTGCACGGAATCCCACTGGACGGCCCCAAAGATGTGCACCCGGAGCCTGGCTGAGAAGGCTGGGTGCACCTGCTGGCTCCCTGCGTCGGTGCTAAAACTTGCTCCATCAGCAGTGCTATGGCAGCGCAGATCCAGACCTGGGGTAGCCACGTGGTGTCCACACATGAACGTGCACGAGCCTTCACGTGGCATAAATTCACCTCTCCAGCCATCCAGGCACATTGGCAGGGAGTCTGCCAAGGTTGAAGCACACGCTCATATGCACACACCCATACATATCCAATTAAGATTTAATTGGACCACATAAGGTGTAGCCAACAAAACAGACAATAATCAAAAAGACCGAACTATTCTAATACAAGATTAGTATAGACCTGGTTATGGGATGGATTGTCTTCCCCCCCCGCCACCCCACTCACATGTTGAAGTCCTAACGTCCCTGTACTTGTGAATGTGACCTTATTTGGAAATAGGGCCATTGTAGATGTAATTAAGATGAGGTCATACCGGAGTGGGGTGAGCCTCTAATTCACTATGACTGGTGTCCTTATGAAAAGGGGCCATTTATTTAGTTATAGGCCATGCCGTGCAGCGTGCGGGATCTTAGCTCCCCGACCAGGGATCGAACCCACAACCCCTGCAGTGGAAGCGCAGGGTCTTAAGCCCTGGACCGCCAGGGGAATCCCAAAAGGGGACATTTAGACACAGACACACACAGAATGCCACGTGAAGATGGAGGCAGACCTGTAAAACCAAGGACATCAAAGGTCACCCGGCAGAAGTCAGGGACGGCCCCCGGAGCAGACCTTTCCCCAGTGCCTTCAGAAGGAGCAGGACCCTGCAGACAACTTGATCCAGGACTTCTGGCCTCCAGAGCTGTGACACAATAAAGATCTGTTATTTTAAGCCACCTAGTTTGTGCTACTTGGTTATGGCAGCTCTCTCATCTGTTGTATCATTTAAAGCTAAAATATCCCTACAAGGTAGATAGTCTTAGCATTTCACAGATGAAGAGACTAAGACTCGGAGCATTTGAGTGACTTTCTCAGAGTAATTTGGTCAGTTTGAAGCAGACCCGGGACTCAGTGCAACTCATCTGGTTTAAAATCTATATCCAGTGAAACATAAGGCACTAAAGTCTCCCAGCTTCCTGATATAGTCAGGTTTTTAATTTTATTTTAAAGGGTATATTTCTGAAGCTTTGGGCCTGACAGGTATTGTTGATTGAATGAGTCGAGGCAAATTGTCCATCCATACTCCTTCTTTTGGGGGTGCACTGCACGTCTTATGGGATCTTAGTTCCCCGACCAGGGATCGAACCCGGTCCCCCTGCAGTGGAAGTGCAGAGCGTTAACCACTGGAGCGCCAGGGAAGTCCCCTTAGTTTACTCTTGATTAATGGCATTCCTTTAAACCCTGCTCTAAATTATAGCTTTTCCTAAATACGCATCCCAACCTAGTAATTGATAATTAGTTATGTTAGCTAACAGCTTATCTTTAGGAAGGAAGCATAATTTAGTTGGCATCTAACAAATCTCTGTGGAATGAATGAATGAACCAATTTGATTGGTTTCCGGGGGTAATCTAGGTCTGGTAGTAGTTACTGAGATGGCAGCTGAGAACCCAGGAGGAAGTGGACTGCCTTCAACTGGTGGCCAGCAAAATCCACAGATTGCGGAGGACCAAGGGAAAGCTCTATAGAGGGTGGGCGCTGGAGCTGAGTCTTTTTTTTTGTTTTTTAATAAATTTATTTATTTATTTATTTATGGCTGCGTTGGGTCTTCGTTGCTGCATGGGGGCTTTCTCTAGTTACAGCGAGCGGGGGCTACTCTTCATTATGGTGTGTGGGCTTCTCATCGCGGTGGCTTCTCTTGTTGCGGAGCATGGGCTCTAGAGCACAGGCTCAGCAGTTGTGGCACTTGGGTTCAGTAGTTGTGGCTCGTGGGCTCTAGAGCGCAGGCTCAGTAGTTGTGGCGCACGGGCTTAGTTGCTCCACAGCATGTGGGATCTTCCCTGACCGGGGCTCGAACCCGTGTCCCCTGTACTGGCAGGCGGATTATTAACCACTGCGCCACCAGGGAAGCCCCTGGAGCTGAGTCTTGAAGTAGGACTTCACCAGGTGGAGCAGGGAAGAAAGTGGTACCATGCGGACACAGCATGGGTGAGAGTGTGGAGTCATGAAAATGCTTCACCTCTTCAGGGACCCAGAAAGACTCCCTGTGGCACGTATGCATGTCTGTCTATTTGGGGTAAAAATGAAGCTGGAGAATTGGACGTGCACAGCCACACGGCTGCCTCATCGGGGAGGGGGCTATGGGGAGGCCAATGGCCAAGGCTGCCCGCTTTATTCAAGATCCCAAGGGTGCTTCCCGGATGCCAGCTTGTCTTCCAGAGCCCCTGGGACACACACACACACAGCTCTTGGCCTCCGCTTAGTGGAAAGCAGCCACGGTTGCCCTTGGGGGTGCCCCTTTTAGCTAGCTGCCTCCGGCAGAGCCTTCCCTTTCCCCCTCCTATGCCAGCTCCTGGCTCTCTGTACCCTCCCAGTGGTGGGTGAGGGGAGGCTGGGCGAGGCAGGGCAGGCCCAGCAGGTCTGGTCTTGATGGAGTGGGAAAGGGTGGGCCTACTGGAGGAGGGACGGAGGGAGGGAGGGAGGGAGGCTTCCACCGACCCACAGCAGTGCCTGCTGCGGCCCTGCCAGCTGAGTCCTCACCTGGGAAGCTCACCTCTGGGACCAGACACCTTCCCGGGCCAAAAGGAAGGTGACCACTGGACAGACCCCTTGATGTGCTAGTCTTCCAAGATCTGGCTGTGCAGAGAGCCCCGGGGCTGCAGGGCCCAGCCTCCTGGCCGGCCTGCCCAGGGGAGCCAATGATTTTCACCCGTATGTGCAAGGCAAAGGCAGGTGTGTGTGCGTGCGTGTGTGTGTGAACCTGCACTCAGCCCCCTCAGAGGACTGCTGGAGGGGAAAGGGCCAGAGCCTTTCAGAACCCCCAAACAGCCTGTATGTGTACTAAAGGGAGTGGGCCTTTGCGACACCACGGCCATCGCCCAGCCTCCAGGCAGGAGGCCTGTGTGTATGCTCGTGGGCCAGTCTGGAAGGAAGAGAGGTGGACAGGCCAGGAAGATATCTGGTAGGAAGAAGCGATTGCACCTCGAGCTGCATCAGACATGGCGGCTGGGCGGTTGGGCCCATGGATCTGAGGCTTGGTGGCAAGCCTGGGCCAGGCACAGCCGGTCGCGGACAGTGGGGGGAGAGCCCCGGGCTCGGTGCACCTGGCCCCCTTCCTGCCCGCCCCTCGAGGCTCCGGCTCCGGTCACACCTGACCTTTGCACTGAGTTGACGCACATTCTCTCTCTTCTGGTTATGACCTGTTTCCCCTTGACTCTCCCTCCTTGTGAGGGAGACGCCTGGGGCGATTTCTGTCTGGGCCGCTCCCATCCCAGGACCCTGCTTTCCGCGTGCAGCCCTGGTAGACACCTCCCACTCTCACTGGCTTTGACCTGGTCCCACCCATGGGGCACCAGGGGCTGATTTGTGAACTCAGAGTTCCTGGGCACCCCCACTCGGCAGCCGGAGCCCAGCGTAGGGCACCCCTGCGGGCCAGTCCCCTGCCCTGGCTGGCAAAGGCATGGGCCGAAGTTCCCAGGGGGTGCCGTCCCTGCCTGTAGCGGGTGAGGCCACCTCTCTCAGAGGCCACAAGAAGGGCAGGCGGACGGAGCAGAGGTGGAGAAGGACAGCCCTGCATGGAGCTGGCTGGTGCATCCACGGTCTCTCGGCAGTACCCCCACTCTCCTTCTACCGCCCAGCCCACGTGGCACCGACAGTCACTTTCTGCCCTCTGCAAAGTCGGCCCATGGCCTCCTTGGGCCTGCCTCTCACTGCTGGCTCGGACTCTCCCTCCTTCCCAAGGGTCTGGCTCACTTCCCACTGATGGCTTGGCTTCACCCAGAACACTTTATCTAGGTTCCTTCCCCACTGGGGTCCCGGGGACCTGCCCCCAGGAGGAAGCTACGTCCGGTCCAGCCAGTGCCCCAAGCGCCCGCACCCCCGTGCCTCAACTACCTGGACTGCCTGTCCTGGGCCAGCCTCAGACACGGGGAGGAGGTTGGGGAGAGTGTCAGCCAGGGGCGCCAGGGGCAACCTCCCCCTGCCCCTCTCCCTGCCTCGGCTCCTTGTCAGCACTGCCCCCTCCCTCCTTCGGGACCGCCAGCCTGTTGGGCCATGGCCCCTTGGCGCGTGGCCTCCGTGCCTGGTGAGCGATAGCTCAGAGGCCAGTGGCGTGGCAGGTGGCCAGACAGCCTCCTATGGGGAAGAGACCTGGATCCAGGGGCAGTGAGCACCTGGCACAGGGCTTTGGTGGGAGTGATGGGCCCTTTCATTCATTGAAAAAATAGTGAAGCACCTCTGACGTGTCACGTGCTGTGCTAGGTGCTGGTAGAAAGGGGAACAAAGCCAAGTGACCGTTGTTAAGGCGCTGACATTCAAGCAGGGCAGCCGGACGGTTACCCGGATGAAAGGCACGTTTTCCAAAGCTCAGGGTGTACCTGTGGCAGGTCCCCTCTGGTGACTGGTGGGCCCTGGGTGGCAATGGCCCAGCAGCCGTGAAGGGAGGGGACTGGGCTCAGGCTGGCACGCCGCCCCCTGAAGCCCCCGCCCCTGCGGGGGAACCTCTGGGGCTCTCCCCTCCTTTTGCCTCTGGTTGAATGAACATTCTGTCTCACCTGGGTACGACGTTCACTCCTGCCTGCAGTGCCGTCCCCGGGTCTCCACAGTCTCCCCGTATTGACACGTAAACCCAAGGATGCCTCGGAGAACTGGCCTGTCGGGCTGTCCTGGGTCTCTACTGCTCCCCCCGCCCCCCGTCAAGGCCAGAGACCATGGAGCTAAAACTGCAGACAGACAGATAGATGGGCCATCAGGCCTGCAGGGAGGAAGGTCATTGCTGAAAGAAAGGAAAGGGCGGAGGCCAGTGGGTTTGGTGACACGGAGGGCCTTGGCCAGAGCAGTGTCAGAAGAGGGGTGGGTGGCCACTGAATGGGCAGAAGTCTTGGAGCAAGGGGGTGGTGGCTGCAGGCGTGCCTCGGTGCTGACTCCCAGTCACCCAGCCTCGTGGTCGTGGGAGCGTACGGGGTGCCGCGCTGGGTCCAGGACCCTCACTGCTCGAAGGCCGCCGGCCCTGCCCCTTGCTTGGGAGTAGCACCCCGAGTGAAGCCCCGCTGGGCTTGCCGGGGCCAGCAGCCCTCACCACCCGGTGCTTCGAGGGGCTTCCTCACACGCCTGTCTCCCCCAGAGGAGTGTCCTGGAGCTGCCCTCACAGGCAGCACGCCGGGGTACCGACCTTCCTTCTATTTCTCTTCTGTCACTTCTAAGGACTCTTGCCATTGGATGTGGGCCCACCCTCATAACCCAGAATGATCTCATCTCCAGAGCCTTAACTTTATTCCATCTGCAAAGACCCTTTGTCCTAATAAGGGCACATTCACAGGGGCCAGGATGTGGACCTATCTTTTGGAGGCTACTCTTCACCCCGCCACACCCATGGTGTGTCGCACTCTCGAGCACCCAACTTCTGAGGCCAACGGCTTGTGGTGTTCCTGGGTGGCCCCAGCCAGGCCGGAGGGCAGGGGCCTCAGTGAGGCTGTGTCGTGCTCTACGGTGGGCTGTCACCTTGCCACTGTCCAGCACGCAGCCAGATGGGAGTTCAGCCCCCAGAGGGGCCTGGTGTGTCTGCAGCTGGGCACGTCCACAGTTTGCTGTTTGAGCGGTCTCAGCGTGTGACTGAGAGAAGGCCGGTGGGGAGGGGCCCGGTGCCCCGCGGAGGGGCTGGCCTCACATGGGAACAAGGACAGGCCATCTGGAGGGACGGGAGGGAGTGAAGGGCAGGGTGGGTCACGGAGACGGCCAGGGTGGGGGAAGAGCAGGCCTTCTGGAAGAGGGACCAGCTACATCTTGAGAACCTTCTCGTAGGCTTTCCACCGTCCTGCCCCCAAACCTTTGCTCACGAGGTCGCCCGACCCCGAGGCCCTGTGCCCTTGCACCCCCATCTGCTTCAGGGCTTCTCTGAAGGACGAGGGTTCTGCTCTCCACCCCCAGCTCCAATCCCACCAGCCTTGAAAATTATGCGGCCACGTAAATGCCATTCACAGTTAAGTCAAGCAAGCCATGGTTACTTTTCTTCTCTGCACAGCATTTTGTTTTCCCAGGAGTTAATAATTGTCCTCTGGCTGACTGTTTGCTTAGCTTCCCATGCACTTATCACTAATTCAACCCTAGACTCGTCCTGGTGTGTAAATGTTCTCTCAAGACGTTCAAACACACCACGCATTCAAGTGATTTCATCTTAAAGAAAATCCCTTGCAGCACAGCACCCCGGGTTTCCCTTTGCTGTCTCCTGGGAAGCCCCCCACGTTGCAGCCCTCAGTTTATGGTCAATTCCCCCCACCTTCCTTTTTTTTTTTTTTTTTTAAAACAACAAGCGCGTGCTTATGTACTGCTTGTGTAAAGTTTAAAAAATATATTTTCAAAGAGTGAGACTGGAGATCAGAAGCCCTGGCTTTGAGGCCTGCCCTCTGTGATCCCACGTGGCCTTGAGTAGGCCTCCCTGAGTCTTGCTTCCATGATCTATAGAACCGCAGGTTTTGACTGTGGTTATTCATTAATCCTTCATGTATTCATTCAACAGACATTGGTTTAGCAGTGACTCTTAAGAAAACTGTTTATTGCGGAAAATGTCAGCCGTTAAGCAAAGGTGGAGAGAATCGTTAATGAGGCCCTGGGGACTGACCAGCCAGTGTCAACAGTTATCAACTGGCTTGTAATTTTCCTTTAGACCCTTCTTTTTGCATGTAGTATTTTGGGGAATTTATTTATTTTATTTTTATTAAAGAAGATGTTGGGCGTAGGAGTTTATTAATTAATTAATTTATTTTTGCCGTGTTGGGTCTTCGTTTCTGTGCGAGGGCTTTCTCTAGTTGTGGCAAGCGGGGGCCACTCTTCATCGCGGTGCGCGGGCCTCTCACTATCGCGGCCTCTCTTGTTGCAGAGCACAGGCTCCAGACGCACAGGCTCAGCAGTTGTGGCGCACGGGCCTAGTTGTTCCGCGGCATGTGGGATCCTCCCAGACCAGGGCTCGAACCCGTGTCCCCTGCATTGGCAGGCAGATTCTCAACCACTGCGCCACCAGGGAAGCCCTGGGGACTTTATTATTTTGAAATAATTAGATTTACAGGAAGTTGCAAAGAAACGGACAGGAGGCCGGTGTCCCACTCCCCAGTTCTGTGTTGATTTCTGCTGTACAGCAAAGTGACTCAGTTATATGTGTGTGTGTGTGTGTGTGTGTGTGTATATATATATATATATATATTCTTTTTTATATTCTTTTCTATTATGCTTTATCACAGGATATTGAATATAGTTCCCTGTGCTGTACAGTAGGACCTTATTGTTTATCCATTCTGTATATACTCGTTTGCATCTGCTAATCCCAAACTGTCCCCCCATCCCTCCCCCACCCCTCTCCCCCTTGGCAACCACAGGTCTATTCTCTATGTCTGTGAGTTTGTTTCTTAGATAAGGTCATTTGTGTCATATTTTAGATTCCACACAGAAGTGATATCATATGGTATTTGTCTTTCTCTTTATGACTTACTTCACTTACTATGATAATCTCTGGTTGCATCCACGTTGCTGCAAATGACGTTATTTCCTTCTTTTTATGGCTGAGTGATATTCCATTGTATGTATGTACCACGTCTTCTTTATCCATTCATCTGTCGATGGACATTTAGGTTGCTTCCATGTCTTGGTCATTGTGAATACTGATGCTATGAACACTGGGGTGCATGTATCTTTTTGAATTAGAGTTTTCTGCAAGTATATACCCAGGAGTAGGATTGCTGGATCATTTGGTAGCTCTATTTTTAGTTTTTCAAGGAACCTCCATACTGCTCTCCATAGTCGCTGCGCCAACTTACATTCCCACCAAAGGTGTAGGAGGGTTCCTCCAAAGTGAACTTTTGACTGTGGAATAATTTTACTTTTATGCAAAAGTTGCAAAGATAGTAGAGAAGCTCCTGGGTGCCCTTCACTCAGCTTCCCCTAATGTTAACACCTGGCCTTCCCAAGGTACGTTTGTCAAAACTGAGAAATGAACATTGGTACAATGCCAGTAACTAAACTCCAGACTTCATTTAGATTTCACCAGTTATTCTACTCATGTCCTTTTCTGTTCCAGGATCCCATCCAGGATCCCACATTGTTTTTAGTCTGGCATTTGAAAATAAATTGTAGGGCTTCCCTGGTGGCGCAGTGGTTAAGAATCCGCCTGCCAATGAAGGGGACACAGGTTCGAGCCCTGGTCCGGGCAGATCCCACATGCCGCAGAGCAACGAAGCCCGTGCGCCACAACTACTGAGCCTGTGCTCTAGAGCCTGCGTGCCACAACTACTGAGCCCGCGTGACCAGAGCCTGTGCTCTGCAACAAAAGAAGCCACCGCAATGAGAAGCCCGCACACTGTGAAGAAGAGTAGCCCCCGCTCGCCACAACTAGAGAAAGCCCGTGTGTAGCAACGAACACCCAATGCAGCCAAAAATAAATAAATAAATTTATAAAAAAGAAAAAAGAAAATAAATTGTAGACATCATGTCATTTCACACATAAAGACATAACTATGGATTTCTAACAGATAAGGGCTTCTAAAAACAACCCCACAAATCATGATCACACTTAATGACTGATATTGGAAATAGTCCTTAATGTCACTTAATACACACTTTCCTTGATTGTCTGAAAGATGCCTTCTTATAGCTGGTTTGTTCAGGTATGAACACTAGCAAGGTGCCCACTTAGCTTGGGGTTGATTCACCTCTCATGTCTTTTAAAATCTTGAAGAGGGCTTCCCTGGTGGCGCAGTGGTTGAGAGTCCGCCTGCCGATGCAGGGAACACGGGTTCGTGCCCCGGTCCGGGAGGATCCCACATGCCGCGGAGCGGCTGGGCCCGTGAGCCATGGCCGCTGAGCCTGCGCGTCCGGAGCCTGTGCTCCGCAGTGGGAGAGGCCGCAGCGGTGAGAGGCCCATGTACCGCAAAAAAAAAAAAAAAAAAAAAAAAAAAAAAAAAATCTTGAAGAAGCCAACTCCTTCCTGAAGCATTCCTCACAGCCTAGATGTGGCTGATGGCATCCCTGTGGTGTCTACTGTGTTCCTTTGCCCCCTGAATTTCCTATAAACTGATAGAGCGAGAGGCGTGATCAGATTCAGGTTAAATTTTCTTTTTTTGCGGTACGCGGGCCTCTCACTGTTGTGGCCTCTCCCGTTGCGGAGCACAGGCTCCGGACGCGCAGGCTCAGCGGCCACTGCTCACGGGCCCAACCGCTCCGCGGCATGTGGGATCTTCCCGGACCGGGGCACGAACCCGCGTCCCCTGCATCGGCAGGTGGACTGTCAACCACTGTGCCACCAGGGAAGCCCTCAGGTTAAATTTTGTTGGTAAGACGACTCCTCAGGTGGGGCTGAGCTCTTCCCATCCTATGCCAGGAGACACACCTCATCCAGTTGCCCACTTTCAAAGTCAAGATGGATTGGTAGGTGCACGTGGGGTCAGCCTGATACAGCAAATGTACACCTAGCAGTTTTAGTAGGCATTGATGATCTCCATCTAGGGCCATTATTTTGGGTTACAAACGGTGATTTTCTGATTCTATAATTCTTCCTGCATTTTCTATTTGGCTCTCTGGATGCAGTGATTATGGTGGAGACTGCTGGTTGCTTCTCTGTTGACAGATCCTTAGCTGGGCCCATGACCGCCTGAGTAAAGACTACACTTCTGAGCCCCCTTTACAACTGGGTATGGCCACGTGGCCAGTTCTGGCCAGTGAGATTAACTGGGAGTCTTGTATAGCTCCTTCTGGGAGACACTTTTCAGAGATGCTGGTATTCTCCTTGTTCACCCCTTCCCCTATTTTCTTCCTCATCTCCGTTCTGGTGCTATGGCTGGATCTCTGACTGCCATCTTGGATCAAGGCAATGAAGGCCACACTCTGGGAATTACGGAGCAGTGAGTTGGAATGATCTGGAAGGAATCTATTTTATTTAAAATTTATTTTATTTTTATTTATTTATTATTTTTCGCTGGGTTGGGTCTTCGTGGCTGCGTGCGGGCTTTCTCTAGTTGCAACGAGCGGGGGCTACTCTTTGTTGCGGTGTGTGGGCTTCTCATTTTGGTGGCTTCTCTTGTTGCAGAGCACAGGCTCTAGAGCGTGCGGACTTCAGTAGGCACGGCACGCGGGCTCAGTAGTTGTGGCTCGTGGGCTCTAGAGCGCAGGCTCCATAGTTGTGGCACATGGGCTTAGTTGCTCTGCGGCATGTGGGATCTTCCCGGACCAGGGCTCGAACCCGTGTCCCCTGCATTGGCAGGTGGATTCTTAACCACTGTGCCACCAGGGAAGCCCCTCTGGAAGGACTCTTGATCCCTAGTGATTTTGTGGAATATCCATGCTAGTCCTGAGCGTTTTACCTCTGGACTTCATTAACACATGAGACAAATAAATGTCTCTTGGTTAAGCCACTATTATTATGAGTTTTTTCTCATGAGTGTAACTGAACCCAATCCTAACTGACAGAGGAGAAAACAAAACAGATGTGGTCCCTGTTCTTACCTATTGTGGGGACAGCTATTTGATGGCACATTATTATTATTAATATTATTATTATTATTGCAAAACTATCTATTAAAGAAAAACACAAGGCCACCCCTCAACAAAAAACCAATGAGAGAAAGAGAAATTCATCTTAGATGAATGTATCCAGATGTTTGCAATCAGAAAACCAAGTAGGAAGCCGTTTTTATGTCAGTGTGGATGCAAGGTTTGTGACCTTTCAAAACGTACACATTTATTTCTTCTGTTTCTTTCAGCATTGTAAACTAGATGCATGACCTTTCTGATGAAAATAACTAAAATTGCTGAATAAAAGGTTTAAAAATCATCCTTTTAAATGAACCAGTTCGATGGTGAAAAAGTAAGGAATCCCAGAGTCCAAAAATTCAATCAAGACAAAAACCCAGAGAGGTAAACAGAATGCTGAGGCCAATCTTGAGAGCATTTGTGGACCCTGGTGACCTTGAGCTTCAGTTTTCATGGCCTCATAGATTGTGACTCCAGATATTGGAATGATCACATATAATGATATTGGAATGATCACATATAAACTTTAAAATAACTAAGCATACGCTGTTCAAAGATATAAATGACAGCATTGATAATTATGGCAGAGAACTGGAGCTATAAAAAGGAGTTACTTAAAAATTCTAGAACTAAAAATGACACTAACCAAAATTAATAAACAAATGGATGGGCATAATAGCAGAATACAGCTAAAGAGAGTATCAATGGACTGGAAGATAAGTCAGAAGGAACTATGCAGAATAAAGCAGGGAGAGACAAATGGATGGAAACTAAAAAAAGGGAGAAAGAGACAGGATATGTGAGAGCTCAACATATGTGTAATTAGAAGAAGAGAGACGAAGGGGGCATAACCAGTATTAAAAGGCATAATAGCTGAGAACTTTCCAAAAATGGGGGGCAGAACCTCAAACCACAAATTAAAGAGGGCTTAGAAACTACACGCAGAATATATGAAGAGAAATGCACACTTACAGATATCAGGGTAAAATAGCTAAAAACCAAATTACTGAATTGTGAAATGTTGAAAGCATTACGTTTGAGATCAGGTACAAGATAAGATTACCAGCTAATTCTATTTGACATTGTACTTGAGTTCCTGGCTAGTGAAGTAGGGCAAGCCAAATTAAAAAAAAAGAAGATTTAGAAATTATTTGCAGGTGGTGTGGTAGTCTATGTAAAAAACCTGAAGATTCTACAGATAAGTTATTCAAATTAATAAGAAAATTTAGCATAGTTTCTGGATACAAAATTAATATCTAAAAATAAACAGGGACAGAATTTATAAACAAAAGAAACATATTTACAATCGCATAAAATATCTATCTAGGAATAAATATAAAAAAGGGCATGCAATAATGTCTAAATTATGTAGAAATTTACAATAATTTGAAAGACATTGAAGGAAAGATTAAAAAAAACAATAGAAATATATGCTATGTTCATGGATTAGAACACATAATTTTTTCCCTTTAACTTCTTTTTTTTAAACGTAATTTCAAATTTGTGAAAGATTACAAGAATAGTAGAAATAAATGGAGGGGGATCATCTTCAACCTGATGAAGGGCATGTAGGAAAAACCCGGAGCTAACATTATACTTTGTGGTGAAATACTGAAAACTTTCCCCCTAATATCAGGAACAATACAAAGTTGTCTGCTCTTGTCACTTCCAGTCAACATTGTGCTGGACGTTCTAGCCAAGGAAATTATGCAAGAAAAAGAAACACAAGGCATCCAGATTGGAAAGGAAGAAGTAAAACTATCTCTAGTCACAGATGACATCATTTCGTATCCTAAAGACTCCTAAGGAATCCACTAAAAAACTGTTAGAACGAATAAATGAGTTGAGCAAGGTTGTAGGATACAAGGTCAAGGTACAAAAATCAATTGTGTTTCTATACACAGCAATAAACAATGGGAATGAAATTAAGAAAACGTTTTAGGGCTTCCCTGGTGGCGCAGTGGTTGAGAGTCCGCCTGCCGATGCAGGGGACGCGGGTTCGTGCCCCAGTCCGGGAGGATCCCACGTGCCGGGGAGCGGCTGGGCCTGTGAGCCATGGCCGCTGCGCCTGCGCGTTCGGAGCCTGTGCTCTGCAACGGGAGAGGCCACAGCAGTGAGAGGCCCGCGTACCGAAGAAAGAAAAAGAAAAAAAGAAAAAAAAACGTTTTATTTATAAATCACAAAAAAGAATAAAATACTTAGGGATAAATTTAACAAAAGAAGGGCAAAGCTTGTACAACAGTATTTTGTTGGAGGACATTAAAGAATATCGAAATAAGTAGAAAGACATCCTATGTTCATGGATCAAAGGACTGATATTAAAGTGGCAATACTCTTCAAATTGATCTACAGATTCAATACAATGCTTATCAAAATTCCAGCTGGGATTTTCTCAGAAATCGACAAGCCAACCCTAAAACTCACATGGAAATGCAAGGGATCCAGAACAACCAAAGCAAGCATCTTGAGAAAGAACAGATTTAGAACACTCACACTTCCTTATTTCAAAACGTCTAACAAAGCTTCAGGAATCAAGACTGTATGGCACTGGCATAGGGATAGACTTATAAATTAATGTAATAAAATCAAGAGTCCAGAAATAAACCCTTACATTTATGGTGAATTAATTTTTCGACAAGGAAGTCAAGACAATTCAATGGGAGAAAAAAATGTGCTTACAACAAATGGTGCCAGGACAACTGGATATCCACCTGCCAGAAAATAAAGTTGGATTCCTACGTCACACCATACACAAAAAGTAACTCAAAATGGATCAGAGACCTGAATATGAGAGCCGAGACTATAAAACTCAGAAGAAAACATAGGTGTAAATCTTCATGACCTTGGGCCAGGCAATGGTTCCTTAGACATGACACCAAAAGCAGGAGTGACAAAAGATAAAATACGTAAACTGGACTTCTTTTAAATAGTTGTGTGCTGCAAATGATACTATCGAGAAAGTGAAAAGACAGTCCACAGAATGAGGGAAAATGTTTGCAAATCTTATATTGGATAAAAGGGGGTATAGCGCAGGGGAAGAGCATTTGACTGTATATATTGGATAAAGGACTTGTGTCTAGAATACAAAAAGAAATCTTACAACTCCACGACAAAAAGACAAATTACTCAAATCTAAAAATGGCAAAGAATTTGAATAGATGTTTCTCCAGAGAAGATGTACAAGTGGCCAATGAGCACATGGAAGATGCTCAACATCATTAATCACCAGGGAAATGCAAATCAAAACCATCATGAGATACCACTCCATACCCACTAGAGTGTCTGCAATCAAAAAGGTGAACAGGGACTTCCCTGGTGGTCCAGGGGTTAAGATTCCTTGCTTCCAGTGCAGGGGACACGGGTTCGATCCCTGGTCGAAGAACTAAGATCCCACATGCCCGCAGTGCAGCCAAAAGAAAAAAAAAAAAAAAGACGAACAAAACATGTTAGTGAGAAAGTGGAGAAATTGAAACCCTCATACATTGCACTGCTGATGGAAGTTTAGCAGCTTCTCAAAATGTTGAACATAGAGTTACCATATGACCCAGCAATTTTACCCCAAGTATAGTCCCAATAGGTAACTTGTATGGCATGTGAATTATATCTCACTATAGCTGTTAAAAAAGAATAGTAGGTCTTCCCTGGTGGCACATTAGTTAAGAATCTGCCTGCCAGTGCAGGGGACACGGGTTTGAGCCCTGGTCCGGGAAGATCCCACATGCCGCGGAGCAACTAAGCCCGTGCGCCACAACTACTGAGCCTGCGCTCTAGAGCCCGTGAGCCACAACTACTGAGCCCGCGTGCCACAACTACCGAAGCCCATGTGCCTAGAGCCCGTGCTCTGCAACAAGAGAAGCCACTGCGATGAGAAGCTGCTCACGCACCTCAACGAAGAGTAGCTCTAGCTCACCACAACGAGAGAAAGCCCTGCAGGCAGCAACGAAGACCCAACGCAGCCAAAAAAAGAAAAAAAAGAAAAAAAAAAGAATAGTAGATAGATTTCTTGTATACCTTTTGTGTAGATTCCCCAAATGTTGACATTTTACTCTCTTTGCTTTTCAGTGTGTATTTCCTAAAAACAAGGAACATTCTCTAAGCACAGTGCAATTATAAAAATCAGGAAATTAACATTGATACAACACCATAATCTTAGCCTTGTCCAGAGTTTGCCAATTGTCCCAATAATGCCTTTTCTAGAAAAGGAGCATCTCTGATCATGAATGGCATTCAGTTACCATACCCCTGGAGCAGTTCTTTGGTCTTTGTGTTCATGGCATTGACATTTTTCAAGGGCGTAGGTCAATTATTTGATAGAATATCCTCTGTTTTGGTTGGTCTGACGTTTCCTCGTCATTAGATTTAGGTTTTGCACTTTTGCTAAATCTGGAGGCACACAGTGGTGGTTTGTCCCGTTACTGGTGAAGGTAACTCTGATGACTTAGTTAAGGTGGCGTCTGCCAGGTTTCTCCCCTGGTGAGTTGCTACTGTTTTCCATTTGTGTGTGTGTGAGGGGGACATTTTGAGCCTACTTAAACATCCTGGTCCTTGTCAAACTTTCACCCACTGGTTTTTTCAGTCATTGATCATTCTTGCTCGAATCAATCATTACTACAATGGTTGCCAAATGGTGCCTTTCCGGTTCTATCATTCCTTCTACATTTATTCTTTGGCTTCTACTGCGAGGAAGAGCTTCCCTTCTCCCCACGTACTTATTTATTTATATCAACGTGGACTCATGGATTCCTTACCTTCTGGAGGAACAAGATGTTCCAAGCTCTTCCAGACCTTTCCTGGCCCCCATTCTTACAATCAGCCATTTATCCTAGGATCCTTAGTTCATTTTGAGTGGATAGTTATTGCATTTAGAAACCTATTAGGAAATTGACACACACATACCCCACGTGCATATAAGTATATATGCACACATTCATGCATATACGTAGATGTATATCTATGGATATATGTCCACTTCCACACATCTGTATTTATTATCTATCATCTATTATCATTTAATGTCTATCTGTCTCTCTCTCTCTATGAGTTCATACTGACATCTCTAATTCCAGATTCATTCTAGCCTTCTTCCCACATGCTTACTTGTAACTTCTATCATTGAGAAAAGCTGGCTCCCATCACCCACAGTTCATTTATGTATTTACTCAACCCTCGAATACTCAGAAAGCAGTTTCAGAATTGTCAACTCATGTCTCTGCAAACAAGAAAACTGCTCTCTGGAGTTCAATATTTGTTTCTAGTTCTTTGTCTTTAGCTTAAGGGCAGATATAGGCCAAGGACTCCGTTCAAAGGTTACCCGGCTTAGTTTCTTCCCCTCCGGAGTGGTTATACATTGTCTGATGTATGGTTTGGTTCATTGGTTTTTGTTTGTATTCCATTTTTAGGATATTTCCCCCTCCCCTGTCCTTGTGATTTTATTTATTTTAGGTAATTTGAAGTTTGGATGCTGTCTGTTTTCTAGTTATGCTGAGGGCATGGGTTTTGTGTGGTTTTATTTGTTCTTGTTTTTTTAATTGATTTTTGTTTGGAAGCTATGCTGAGAGTTCCAGATATATGGACCCCTCTGCCATTATCTCGGCTACCCAGAATGCTCCAAAAAAATCAATGTTTTGAATATGCCAGTCCTTTCCCATTTGATTTATAGATCGAATACAGTAGTAATCTAAATGCCATTAAAAAAGTAAAAACTAAATGCTATGTTTAAAATGGAGCTTGACAAGGTAGTTCTTAAGAGCAAATGGCCGGGCAGAGCTGAGACGCTCCCGAGGAAGGAGGTGGAGGGAGCTGCCTTAGCAGATTCTGAGACGGATTCTAAAGGTACAGCATTTAAGCCGCTGCGGTGTTAGCAAAAGGAGGGACAAACAGACCAAGGGGGCAGAATAGGGAAAGTGGAAGCAGACGAGCCACGTGGAGAAATTCAATGTATGACAAAGCTGGCATTGCAGGTCGGTGGAGAGAGGAGATGTTTTTCAATGAATAATCCTGGGACAATTGGCTGTCCACGTGGAGAATGAAGTCTGGCAACGTTAGGTGTTGGCAAGCCTGGGGAGCCGCGAGCAAAGTCAGATACGCAGGTCGGCCTGGCAATCGGTGCAAGCCTTGGGAATGCGATTTGTCCTTCCTTAGCAGGGTGGAGGACGCATGTGGCCTGTGGCCCAGGGGCCTCCGCCTGCGTGTCATCACCAGAGAAACCTGTGCTGAGCGTAAGGACGCCTGTCCACAGATGTGCGGAGCAGCCCTGTTTGTGACAGCACGAAAGGTGGAATCAACCCCACCGTCCATTAAGCTGACGATGGGACGCAACAGGTGGAGGTTAGTCCCGCAAGAGAGTGAGTACGCAGGGGCTGGTGGCACCGTTCTTCCTACTCACACACGTTTTGTCAATATTCTTTTGTGTCTTCTCTACATCTACTAGAAACAATTTTAAAGACTAAGAGTTCTGCTGAATTACCTCTGCTGAGGCACGGGGATCCTGTCCTGGCTGGAAACCTCAGAAGCTGCCCTCAGGCCCTGGCGTCTTCCCAGGGAGGAGGGCCCGGTGCTGTGACCCTGCAGTCCTGGTCACAGCAGCTGGAACCCCGGGTAAGGCGGTACCCGCGGTTAAAGTGCTGAAGGACTCCTGCACCCGTCCGCTCCCTGCCTGCTGCCCCCCTACCCCCACCTTGATGCTGTAACTGGCGCTTGTGCCCGGCCCAGCAGAGGCCCCCCGAGACCCTGCTCTCGCCCTGCCCCCATGCCTGGCGCCCCCCCACCCCAGGTCGAGTGCGAGGAACATTGGAACCGCCCCTGGGGCCTCTGCTGTGCAAGGGCCCAGCACCCCTGCTCTGGGAGGAGGGAAGAGTCAAGGTTACCTCCGCCCACCGGATCCATTTGCCACCCTGTTCACAGCCAGTTTACCTAAAGACCAGTTCACCGGTTCGCCTAATTACCAGGTCACCTCCAAGCCTGAATTTGGAATTCAAATGAAGGAATTTATTTCCACCCTTTATTCGAACAGTGGCTCCAGCTTAATCAATTCTCTAATGATCAATTTGCCTAATTAAAAAAAATTAAGCATTTTGAAACCAGTTCACCGACGGCCCTTCTGTCTCTGTGGTGTGTTTCCAAGGATTGTTTTGCGCTGGGTTAGGGGTGACTGGCTCCCCTGGGGGCTCTTCTGGTTCTTCTTTCAAAAGTAGACGTGTCTAGCTGTAAAGTGTTTCCTAGAGCTGCCCGGCCCGGGTCTGTCCAGTGAAGGGGCAAGTTGCTGCCTGTGAACGTCTCACTATATCTAATCCACAAAGGAAAAGAGGATCAGAGGACAGGAGGTGATGTACAAAGTACCTTAATAAAATATACTTATTCCTAGAACAAAACAACTTTAGGGAAAGATCCTTATATCAAAAGGCAAAAAAGTCCTTAAAGTAACTCCAGAGATAAGAAAAGAGAAAAGGACCGGTCTGGACCCAACGGCTTCACTGTCCCTGGCCCTTGACCCTGGGCAGGTCACACCAGCCTCCTCCATAAAATGGGGCAAGAATGGTGTGTCCTTCACACAGGTGAGGAGTTAATCGGGTTAATCCATTTCCTGTTTACCGTGGAGCTGGCCTGGAGATCCACTTTAACTGCTGTAGAAACACAGATTAACGCAAGCTACTCTTAGAGAAATGCTTTGCTTTCTTTCCTTTTTAAAAATTCTTAAAATGCTAAAAATCTGGGAGGAAATCAGGCCCGATAGCCGCAGATGCAGCCTCACAGCAGCTTCCAAATGCAACCTCGCTGCCTCCCCATGACTTGTTTCTGCTTTTCCCTCAGCCTGAAGAGCTCCACCCAGGCCTCTAGATCCTTCTCTCCATCAGCAACCCCCCTCGGAAGCCTTCCTTGAGTCCCCTGCTCCGCACCCCACCATGAGCCTCTGCCATCTTTGGAGGGCAGGGCCTGTGCCCCTCTTGCAGCCTCCCCCCTCCCTCACTCAGAAGCTGTTAATGGTCTAATGGTGGGAGGGATAATCCCTAGTCCAGGGAGGGGTGGCTCAAAGGGTGTCATTTGGGGAGAAGGGCCCCCCTGCTCTTCCCAGCTGCCTTCCAAGCAGGAAGTGAGGTGTGGGGAGGGCTGGGTACGTGGCCCCGGGAATGGGGGTGCACACTGGACTCGCAGCGGGCACCTCTATCTCTCCACTGGGATTTCTGGAGGCAGGAGGCTGGCTGGAGGGGCCCCCAGCTGGACCAGGAGGGACTGAGGGTGTGTGCTGAGAAGGAAAGCCTGGGTCACCTGTACCCCGCTCTCCTCTGCCTTGAGAGCAGGAAGCTTGGGGGCCAGAGGGCCGAGGTTGGGAGAGGAGGCTGGGCTGTGGACACGGGTGGGACCCCAAGAGGACAGGGCTGGCTGGCCCCAGACGGTCCTTAGCAAGGAGGGGCTGAGCCCGCCCTGGGAAAGGGGTGACCCCCTCGGCAGGAGCCACAGTCAGGGATGGAGCACCCTTCCCCCCTCGACCTTGGGCTGGTGGTGCAAGACAAAGCTGGTTGGCCCCAGCCTCAGGACGGGGGGTTAGGACCGGAAGGGAGGTCAGAGTGCCCTTGTCTCCATTCCGGTCCGTTCCAGTCCTGGGGGTGGGCATGGGGAGCTTCAAATGGGATGTGAGGCTGGGCTGAATTTTAATTGCCCAAAAGGACCAGAAAAGTTAATGGTCAGGGGTGAGGGGCTGGGGGTGGGGGGAGGTGCCAGAACACACTGTGAGCAGCATAAACAAACCCTTATAGTGAGTTACACCAGCGGGGAAAGGTCTGCAATTGCCGGTGGAGCCCCAAGAAGTGCCAGAGGGGCTGCAGGCCCAGGTGGGATTCCTGTTCCGGGCTCTGGGTGCCCAGCCCCAGGCCAGGCCTTGAGGTGGCCTCCTCCGCCTTCCCTTTAGATGGGGCCAGCGGGTGGGCCTCGCCTGGCGTTGGCACAGGGCAGAGCAGGGAGCAGCAGGCAGGACGGGGGCCCGGGGGCAGGATGGCGGCACCCCAACGGGCCCTCTAGTTTCTGAAAGCCAAGCCTGGTTGACCGCGATCCCTTCCTACCCCAAGAGACCTTTCCCAGAACTGAGGCTATGGGGGCAGGGTGGGACCCCTGAGTAGTCTCAGGAAACTGAGTAGAGAGAGGGTCCCTGAGTCAGCACGGTGGCTGCCTGCAGGTTTGGAGACCAGAGGGGCTCAAATTCTTACCTATTTTCCTGAGACGGTGGCGGGCTACCATGGGTGGGCAGGCCTACAGGGCATCCTTGGGCCCGTGGAGAACAGACCGGGCCCAGCAGGGAAGCTGCAGCCTATGGGGCTCCCAGCTCAGAGGTACTAGCGATTTCCTAGGTTCCAAACTGCAGGGTGCAGAGGAGCGGGACCCCGGAGTCTGTGGTGCTGTGCAGTCTGGGGACCCCCAAGATGTCCCTCCGTGGGGAGGACAACCGAGGGGCTCTCCCCCTCACTGTGTTCTTCTGGCCAACAGAGAAATGGGTTCCTCCGTCCCAAGAGCCCAGGCCCAGGGCCCAAACCAGCGGCGCCTTCTGCCCAAGCATGTGTTGGCTTTAACATTTCCAGTTTTTTCTGTGTACTCTTGCAAGGCGCCTCGATCTGGGTGCTCAAGGAGTATATCATGCCCTGACGCTTACTCTCTGCTGCAGGGGGAGGTCTCTGGGACGGGGTTTTTCTCGCCGTCTCGCTCGCTTTTGGCTGCCACAGCTGCACACCCAGGCAGCACCAGTATCCCATTGCGGGAAATGGCTTCCACCGCACCCGCTGCCTGGTAGCCTGGTAGCCGAGTGGAAACCATGGCAACAGGAAGCAGGGAGGATCTTCCCGTCACCCCGTGGAAAGGGCAGCCTATTTCTGGGACCTGAGCCCAGTTATTCACTAGTTCTGCATTTTGATGTGCATTTCAATTCTCGAGAGCTGGCTTTGAGGGTGCTGGGCCTGAGTTTGGGGGGGCTGGGAGCAGGTGACCTGCTCCCCTTGTTTCTCTGAAGGAGACTGAGCTCCTGGCCACCAACAGGGCCGTTTGTGCCGCCACAAGACTCAGTCTGTAGCGTCCAATCGGATCCCTTCTTCTGCCTGAACAGGGGGAGATGGGTGCTTTGGGCATGACTGGGGTGGAACCAGGACCCACTGAGGGGTCCCCTCACTGCATGACCTCTTCCTGTTCTGAGAGCCTGCTTCCCTGTTTCCATCAGAGAGGAACCTTTTTTTTTTTTTTTTTTTTTTTTTTGCAGTACGTGGGCCTCTCACTGTTGCGGCCTCTCCCGTTGCGGAGCACGGGCTCCGGACGCGCAGGCCCAGCGGCCGTGGCTCACGGGCCCAGCCACTCCGCGGCATGTGGGATCTTCCCGGACCGGGGCACGAACCCGTGTTCCCCGCCTCGGCAGGCGGACTCTCAACCACTGCGCCAGCAGGGAAGCCCAGAGAGGAACTTTTGAGTCGCCCTGGCAGCGGGCAGGAAGCTCCGACACGGTTGGGGAAGAGAGTCGAGTTTCTTCAAGCCAGCAGTGAGCATGTCCCCAGTACTCCTGCACACACACACGCACACGCACACGCACACACGCACATGCACACGCACACACGCACATGCACACACACGCACACGCACACGCACACGCACACGCACACATGCATACTCCAGCGGTGTGGTCTTTGGTGTAGTCGACTCTGCCCCCTAGCGGCAGTCTGTGGCCAGCACACTGGGCTCGGGGGCGGGGCAGGCTGCCACCCGACTCACTGGGATTCCTTCCAGCCTTGACTTAGGAGGGGGGTCTTTGGAGATGAAGGAGACAGAGAGGAGACTGGTCCTTTGATGCTAGGTTCAAGGAGAAAACTGCAGGCTACACTTGGGGTGAGAGCACTTTCGAGAACATCCCAGGAGGGGATCGCAGCTGGCCTCCACCAGGCCATTCTTTCCACCTGCCACCTGCCACCCTCTCCTTGGGTGATCACCTGCCCTCTCGTGGCTGTCCAGGCCTTTCCCCTGGGCTGCCCCAAGCTGGGGACAGCTTCTTGCTGGCTCCCCGCCTCCTCCCCAGTACCCAACTCCTCACCCATCCTGGGGGGTTACATCCCAAATAGACTTTAAATAATCTACTGCGATAGGCAGAATTTGGGCTTTTGTGACCTTGGTCCTCTGATGTCACGCCCATGAATATGTTAAACTGCACGGCTGAGGGGACTTTGCAGGTGTAATTAATGCTAGTAACCAGTTGACCCGAACATAGGGAGATTAGCCTGGACTACTGGCTGGGCCCAGTGTCATCACAGGAGCCCTTAACAGCTTCGCCGGCTAAGGCCAGAGGGGAGGCAGAAAGATTCAGAGATAACGAGGACTCCACTCGCCACTGCCAGCTTGAAGATGAAGGGGCCACGCGTCAAGGAAGCAGTGAACGCCGTCCTTCAGCCTCAAGGAGATGGATTCTGCCAACAACCTGAATGAACCTGGAAACAGAGCCTCCAGATGAGAGCCCAGCCCCATCGGACATCTTTTGTTTTTATTTTGAAATTATTATAGATTCGCAGGAAGTTCCAAGGACAGTACAGGGAGGTCCTCCATACCTTTCCCCCAGCTTCCTCCATGCTGACATCTTACATAACTACACTGCGGTAGCCAACTGGCTCCGAGGTCAGGGTCGGGGGTCTTCACTCAGGACAACCTCCTCTACTTTCCAGGCAGAGTTGCCCTAGGGCAGTAACAATTTCAGGGTTCTCTTCTGCCTTTCATTTTTAAAAAATACAGCTTTATTGAGGTATAATTTACATACCAACTCACCCATCTAAAGTGTACAGTTCAATGGTTTTAGAATCTTCACCACCATCACCATGTGCAAACATTACCACCCTCTTAGCCCAGAACATTTCCATCACTCGCAAAAGGAAGCCCACGCTCACTTCCTAGTCCCTCCTGCCGCAGCCCCTGGCAGCCATGACTCTCCTTTCTGTCTCTATGGATTTGCCTATTCTGACCCTTCATATACATGGAATCATACAGTATGTGACCTTTTGTGTTTGGCTTCTTTCACTTACAATGCTTTCAAAGTTCATCCATGCTGTAGCCTGTATCAGTATTTCACTCCTTTTCATGGCCCAATAATACTCCATTGTATGGATAGACCACGTTTTATTTATCCAGTCATCTGTTAATGGACATTTGGGTTGTTTCCACTTTTTTTTTTTTTTTCGGTACGTGGGCCTCTCACTGTTGTGGCCTCTCCCGTTGCGGAGCACAGGCTCCGGACGCGCAGGCTCAGTGGCCATGGCTCACGGGCCCAGCCGCTCCGCGGCATGTGGGATCTTCCCGGACCGGGGCACGAACCTGTGTCCCCTGCATCGGCAGGCGGACGCTCAACCACTGCGCCACCAGGGAAGCCCCATGTACAAGATTTTGTGTGGCCATATGCTTTCATTTCTCTGGGGTAGATACCTTGGAGTGGAATTGCTGTGTCGTACGGTAGCTGTGTTTAATCTTTTGAGGAATTACCAAACTTTTCCGTATTGGCTGCACCGTTTTACATTCTCACCAGCAATGTATGAGAGTTCCAATTTCTCCACATCCTTGACAATTCTTGTTATTATCTCTTTTTATTTATAGCTACCCTAGTTGGTGTGGAGTCGTATCTGGTGGTTTTGAGTTGCTTTTCCTTAATGTCAAGTGATGAGCATCTTTTCATAAACTCATGGCACACTGGATATAGTCTTCAGAGAAATGTCTATTCAGACCCTTTGCCCCTTTTTAATTGGGCTATTTGCCTTTTTATTATTGAGTTGTAATCGTTCTTTATATATTCTAGACTCAAGCCTCTTACTGCTGTCTGACTTGCAGATAGGTTCTCTCATTCGGTGCACTGTCTCTTCACTTTCTTAGTGGTGTCCTTTGAAGCGCAGTACTGTTTGATTTTGATGAAGTACAATTTATCTACTTTTTCTTTTGTTGCTTTAATTTTTATGAACAATGTAGCTACTTTTTCTTTTGTTACTCATGTTATTTATTGGTATCATATCTAGGAAACCACTGCCTCATCCAAGTTCACGAAGATTTATGGCTCTGTTTTTAAAAAGAGTTTTACAGTTTCAGCTCTTACATTTGGGTTTATGATCCACTTTGAGTTAATTTTTCTACATGGTATGAGTCTGGGCTCCAGCTTCATTCTTTTGCATGTGGCTACTATCCAGTTGTCCCAGCACCATTTGTTGAAGAGACTATTCTTTACCCATTGAATGTCTTATCACTCTTGTTGACAATCGCTGAACCAAAGCAGCATGGGTTTCTTTCTATTCCATGGATCTATATCTCCATCTTTGTGCCTGTACTACATAGTCTTGATTCCTGTAGCTTTGTGGTAAGTTTTAAAATCAGGAAGTGTGAGTCCTCCAACTTTGTTCTTTTTCGAGATTGTGTTGGCTAGTTTGGGTCCTTTGCATTTCCATATGAATTTTAAGATGGGCTCGTCAATTTCTGCAAAAAAGCCAGCTGGAATTTTGATAGGGGTTGCATTGAATTTGTAGATCAATTTGAAGAATATTACCATTTTAACAATTTAAATCTTTTTATATATGAGCATAAGATGTCTTTCTATTTAGGTCTTTTTTTTTTGGCTGCGTTTGGTCTTCATTGCTGTGCGCGGGCTTTCCCTAGTTGTGGCGAGCAGGGGCTACTCTTCGTTGCGGTGAGTGGGCTTCTCATTGCGGGTGGCTTCTCTTGTTGTGGAGCACAGGCTCTAGGCACATGGGCTTCAGTAGCTGTGGCATGCAGGCTCAGTAGTCGTGGCGCACGGGCTTAGCTGCTCCTCAGCATGTGGGATCTTCCCGGACCAGGGCTCGAACCTGTGAACTCTGCATTGGCAGGCGGATTCTTAACCACTGTGCCACCAGGGAAGTCCCTAAATCCTCTTTAATGTCTTTCAAGAGTATGTTGTAGTACAAGTCTTGCCCTCCTTTTGTTAAATGTATTCCTAGGTATGTTATTCACCTGATGCTTTTATAAATAGAACTGTTGTCTTAATTTCATTTTGGTTTGTTCATCGATAGTGTATAGAAATACAGTTGATTCTTATATACTGATCTTGTATACTACAAGTTTGCTGGACTCATTTATTAGCTCTAATAGTTGTGTGTGTGTGTGTGTGTGTGTGTGTGTGTGTCTTTCTTAGGATTTGCTCTATATAAGATTGTGTCATCTGTGCATACAGGTAGTTTTATCGCTCCCTTTCCAGCCTGGATGCGCTTTGTCATTACTTCATTTGCTTTTGCCTTCAGCCTAATACCGTAACTCTTCTGATAGTTGCCTCCACATCACCAGACAACTGGCTTCCCCAGCTATTTCTTCATCTAGCAATTTAGACCATCTCTATTGACTGTCTGCCAAGAGAGTTGAGGGCTTGATTTCCTTGCCCAGTGAACAAATAGCAAAGACAAGATCTCTGGCTGACCTCACCTCATCCTTTTCCCTGAGTCCCTTTCTGGGTGTATGGGGGCGGTGCACAAAGTGTGACACCTGAGGCCGTGGGCTCGGGTGCCCTTAGAGTGACCCTGCCAAATGGGTGTCCCACACTCCTTCCAACGTGAACAGACATTGGACACCTCCCTGCACCCCTGCAGCTGATTTGACCAAAGGTGGCTTCCTGTTTCGGAAGGGTGTGTTCATAAATGAGGCTCATCCAGCCAGATTCTCCCTCTGGACTTAGACCCTTAGAGACAGACTTGGTCAAATGATGGTGGGCACGTGAGTAAAATCTGGGCTGCGCTCTCCCTATGGCCAAAAATATGGCAGTGAGGAAGCCAGCTGGAGGGTGGGGATGGCAATGGGTCTGGCCCTGAGCCTTGGCGATCCCAAACACAGGAAGGGCTCTGCTGGAGCTAGAGAGGCACACAGGAGAGAGGGGCCTAGCAAGGACGAGAAAAGTGGTGAGAATTTCACTTTCTAACCTCAGTGGGGGCCACTCAGGATGGCAGGGAAAAAACTGCTCCAGGAGCTAAAAGCCCCCCGTTTGGAGTGGCACTCACGTGTTGCGTGGCCTTGAGAAGCCACCTGACCTTCTTGGATCTGATTCCTTCATCTACAGTCTTTTCATCTCTTTTATTTCCCGACTCCCTGGGGTAGAGGTTATGCCTCCTCAGGCCCTCTTCCCTCCACCAGCAGAGCCTGTGAGGGGCCCACAGATGCTCACAAACTCGGTGACTTCAACAACAGAAATGGATTCTCTGCCATCTGGAGGCCAGACATCTGAAATCAAGGGGTTGGCAGGGCTGTGCTCCTTCTGGAGGCTCTAGGGAAGGACCCTTCTGCGTCTCTCCCAGCATCTGGTGGTTCCAGGCATCACTCGGCCGCGGCCACATCACTCTAAGCCCTGCCTCCGCCTTCATATGGCCTGTGGGTTAAGGAGGTCACCTGTGAGACGGACTCGGGTCAAGATGTCCCCATAAGCCCCCACTCTGGCTGGCGGATCCTGGGTGTGTGGGAGCGTGAGCATCCCCAGGCCTGGGTGCTCCCCTATCTCCAACAATCCACCAAGCTCCCCTCCCCAAGGAGAAGCAGAGTGCCGTGGTTCAAAACTGACATCATAAACCCCACTTCGGGACTTTGAGGGTCTGTGAGTTCACTTGTCTTTGAAGAGCTCCCTGGCTCCAGAAACAGGGCACGGTCCTTCCGCCGGCTCTGCTCCACCCTCTGACTTTCTTTGCTGGCCCGTCTTCTGGCTCTTCTTTGAAACCCCTTTTACCCACCAGAGGGTTTTGTCCTTGCTGGCACAGTTGTGCATGGTAATTTTTAAATTTTATTTTATTTTATTTTTTTCATTTTAACATCTTTATTGGTGTATAACTGCTTTACAATGGTGTGTTAGTTTCTGCTTTATAACAAAGTGAATCAGTTATACATATACATATGTTCCCATATCTCTTCCCTCTTGTGTCTCCCTCCCTCCCACCCTCCCTATCCCACCCCTCCAGGCGGTCACAAAGCACTGAGCTGATCTCCCTGTGCTATGCGGCTGCTTCCCACTAGCTATCTACCTTACGTTTGGTCGTGTATATATGTCCATGCCTCTCTCTCACTGTCACAGCTTACCCTTCCCCCTCCCCATAGCCTCAAGTCCATTCTCTAGTAAGTCTGTGTCTTTATTCCTGTTTCACCCCTAGGTTTTTCATGACATTTTTTCCCCTTAAATTCCATATATATGTGTTAGCATACGGTATTTGTCTCTCTCTTTCTGACTTACTTCACTCTGTATGACAGACTCTAGGTCTATCCACCTCATTACAAATAGCTCAATTTCGTTTCGTTTTATGGCTGAGTAATATTCCATTGTATATATGTGCCACGTCTTCTTTATCCATTCATCCGATGATGGACACTTAGGTTGTTTCCATCTCTGGGCTATTGTAAATAGAGCTGCAATGAACATTTTGGTACATGACTCTTTTTGAATTATGGTTTTCTCAGGGTATATGCCCAGTAGTGGGATCGCTGGGTCATATGGTAGTTCTATTTGTAGTTTTTTAAGGAACCTCCATACTGTTCTCCACAGTGGCTGTATCAATTTCCATTCCCACCAACAATGCAGGAGGGTTTCCTTTTCTCCCCACCCTCTCCAGCATTTATTGTTTGTAGATTTTTTGTTGATGGCCATTCTGACTGGTGTGAGATGATATCTCATTGTAGTTTTGATGTGCATTTCTCTAATGATTAGTGATGTTGAGCATTCTTTCATGTGTTTGTTGGCAGTCTGTATATCTTCTTTGGAGAAATGTCTATTTAGGTCTTCTGCCCATTTTTGGATCGCGTTGTTTGTTTTTTTGTTATTAATCTGCATGAGCTGCTTATAAATTTTGGAGATTAATCCTTTGTCAGTTGCTTCATTAGCAAATATTTTCTCCATTCTGAGGGTTGTCTTTTGGTCTTGTTTACGGTTTTCTTTGCTGTGCAAAAGCTTTGCAGTTTCATTAGGTCCCATTTGTTTATTTTTGTTTTTATTTCCATTTCTCTAGGAGGTGGGTCAGAAAGGATCTTGCTGTGATTTATGTCATAGAGTGTCCTTCCTATGTTTTCCTCTAAGAGTTTGATAGTTTCTGGTCTTACATTTAGGTCTTTAATCCATTTTGAGCTTATTTTTGTGTATGGTGTTAGGGAGTGATCTAATCTCATACTTTTACATGTACCTGTCCAGTTTTCCCAGCACCACTTATTGAAGAGGCTGTCCTTTCTCCACTGTACATTCCTGCCTCCTTTATCAAAGATAAGGTGGCCATATGTGCGTGGGTTTATCTCTGGGCTTTCTATCCTGTTCCATTGATCTATCTTTCTGTTTTTGTGCCAGTACCACACTGTCTTGATTACTGTAGCTTTGTAGTATAGTCTGAAGTCAGGAAGCCTGATTCGTCCAGCTCCGTTTTTCGTTCTCAAGATTGCTTTGGCTATTCGGGGTCTTTTGTGTTTCCATACAAATTGTGAAATCTTTTGTTCTAGTTCTGTGAAAAATGCCAGTGGTAGTTTGATAGGGATTGCATTGAATCTGTAGATTGCTTTGGGTAGTAGAGTCATTTTCACAGTGTTGATTCTTCCAATCCAAGAACATGGTATGTCTCTCCATCTATTTGTATCATCTTTAATTTCTTTCATCAGTGTCTTATAATTTTCTGCATACAGGTCTTTTGTCTCCTTAGGTAGGTTTATTCCTAGATATTTTATTCTTTTTGTTGCAATGGTAAATGGGAGTGTTTTCTTGATTTCACTTTCAGATTTTTCATCCTTAGTGTATAAGAATGCCAGAGATTTCGGTGCATTAATTTTGTATCCTGCTACTTTACCAAATTCATTGATTAGCTCTAGTAGTTTTCTGGTAGCATCTTTAGGATTCTCTATGTATAGTATCATGTCATCTGCAAACAGTGACAGCTTTACTTCTTCTTTTCCGATTTGGATTCCTTTTATTTCCTTTTCTTCTCTTTTAGCTGTGGCTAAAACTTCCAAAACTATGTTGAATAAGAGTGGTGAGAGTGGGCAACCTTGTCTTGTTCCTGATCTTAGTGGAAATGCTTTCAGTTTTTCACCATTGAGGACGATGTTGGCTGTGGGTTTGTCATATATGGCCTTTATTATGTTGAGGAAAGTTCCCTCTGTGCCTACTTTCTGCAGGGTTTTTATCATAAATGGGTGTTGAATTTTGTCAAAAGCTTTCTCTGCATCTATTGAGATGATCACATGGTTTTTCTCCTTCAGTTTGTTAATATGGTGTATCACGTTGATTGATTTGCATATATTGAAGAATCCTTGCATTCCTGGAATAAAACCCACTTGATCATGATGTATGATCCGTTTAATGTGCTGTTGGATTCTGTTTGCTAGTATTTTGTTGAGGATTTTTGCATCTATGTTCATCAGTGATATTGGCCTGTAGTTTTCTTTCTTTGTGACATCCTTGTCTGGTTTTGGTATCAGGGTGATGGTGGCCTCGTAGAATGAGTTGGGGAGTGTTCCTCCCTCTGCTATATTTTGGAAGAGTTTGAGAAGGATAGGTGATAGCTCTTCTCTGAATGTTTGATAGAATTCGCCTGTGAAGCCACCTGGTCCTGGGCTTTTGCTTGTTGGAAGATTTTTAATCACAGTTTCAATTTCAGTGCTTGTGATTGGTCTGTTCATATTTTCTATTTCTTCTTGATTCAGTCTTAGCACGTTGTGCCTTTCTAAGAATTTGTCCATTTCTTCCAGGTTGTCCATTTTATTGGCATAGAGTTGCTTGTAGTGATCTCTCGTGATCTTTTGTATTTCTGCAGTGTCAGTTGTTACTTCTCCTTTTTCATTTCTAATTCTATTGATTTCAGTCTTCTCCCTTTTTTTCTTGATGAGTCTGGCTAATGGTTTATCAATTTTGTTTATCCTTTCAAAGAACAAGCTTTTCGTTTTATTGATCTTTGCTATCGTTTCCTTCATTTCTTTTTCATTTATTTCTGATCTGATTTTTATGATTTCTTTCCTTCCGCTAACTTTGGGGTTTTTTTGTTCTTCTTTCTCTAATTGCTTTAGGTGCAAGGTTAGGTTGTTTATTCGAGATGTTTCCTGTTTTTTAAGGTAGGATTGTATTGCTATAAACTTCCCTCTTAGAACTGCTTTTGCTGCATCCCATAGATTTTGAGTCGATGTGTCTCCACTGTCATTTGTTTCTAGGTATTTTTTGATTTCCTCTTTGACTTCTTCAGTGATCACTTCGTTATTAAGGAGTGTATTGTTTAGCCTCCATGTGTTTGTATTTTTTACAGATCTTTTCCTGTAATTGATATCTAGTCTCATAGCGTTGTGGTCAGAAAAGATACTTGACACAATTTCAATTTTCTTAAATTTACCAAGGCTTGATTTGTGACCCAAGATATGATCTATCCTGGAGAATGTTCCATGAGCACTTGAGAAAAATGTGTATTCTGTTGTTTTTGGATGGAATGTCCTATAAATATCAATTAAGTCCATCTTGTTTAATGTATCATTTAAAGCTTGTGTTTCCTTATTTATTTTCATTTTGGATGATCTGTCCATTGCTGAAAGTGGCGTGTTAAAGTCCCCTACTATGAATGTGTTACTGTCGATTTCCCCTTTTATGGCTGTTAGTATTTGCCTTATGTATTGAGGTGCTCCTATGTTGGGTGCATAAATATTTACGATTGTTATATCTTCTTCTTGGATCGATCCCTTGATCATTATGTAGTGTCCTTCTCTGTCTCTTCTAATAGTCTTTATTTTAAAGTCTATTTTGTCCGATATGAGAATTGCTACTCCAGCTTTCTTTTGGTTTCCATTTGCATGAAATACCTTTTTCCATCCCCTTACTTTCAGTCTGTATGTGTCTCTAAGTCTGAAGTGGGTCTCTTGTAGACAGCAAATATATGCGTCTTGTTTTTGTATCCATTCAGCCAATCTGTGTCTTTTGGTGGGAGCATTTAGACCATTTACATTTAAGGTAATTATCGATATGTATGTTCCCATTCCCATTTTCTTAATTGTTTTGGGTTTGTTATTGTAGGTCTTTTCCTTCTTTTGTGTTTCTTGCCTAGAGAAGTTCCTTTAGCAGTTGTTGTAGAGCTGGTTTGGTGGTGCTGAACTCTCTCAGCTTTTGCTTGTCTGTAAAGGTTTTAATTTCTCCTTCAAATCTGAATGAGATCCTTGCTGGGTAGAGCAATCTTGGTTGCAGGTTTTTCTCCTTCAACACTTTCAATATGTCCTGCCACTCCCTTCTGGCTTGCAGAGTTTCTGCTGAAAGATCAGCTGTTAACCTTATGGGGATTCCCTTGTGTGTTATTTGTTGTTTTTCCCTTGCTGCTTTTAATATGCTTTCTTTGCATTTAATTTTTGACAGTTTGATTAATATGTGTCTTGGCGTATTTCTCCTTGGATTTATCCTGTATGGGACTCTCTGTGCTTCCTGGACTTGATTAACTATTTCCTTTCCCATATTAGGGAAGTTTTCAACTATAATCTCTTCAAATATTTTCTCAGTCCCTTTCTTTTTCTCTTCTTCTTCTGGAACCCCTATAATTCGAATGTTGGTGCGTTTAATATTGTCCCAGAGGTCTCTGAGACTGTCCTCAGCTCTTTTCATTCTTTTTTCTTTATTCTGCTCTGCATTAGTTATTTCCACTCTTTTATCTTCCAGGTCACTTACCCGTTCTTCTGCCTCAGTTATTCTGCTATTGGTCCCATCTAGAGTATTTTTCATTTCATTTATTGTGTTGTTCATCATTGTTTGTTTCATCTTTAGTTCTTCTAGGTCCTTGTTAACTGTTTCTTGCATTTTGTCTATTCTATTTCCAAGATTTTGGATCATCTTTACTATCATTATTCTGAATTCTTTTTCAGGTAGACTGCCTATTTCCTCTTCATTTGTTAGGTCTGGTGGGTTTTTATCTTGCTCCTTCATCTGCTGTGTGTTTTTCTGTCTTTTCATTTTGCTTATCTTACTGTGTTTGGGGTCTCCTTTTTGCAGGCTGAAGGTTCGTAGTTCCTGTTGTTTTTAGTGTCTGTCCCCAGTGGCTAAGGTTGGTTCAGTGGGTTGTGTAGGTTTCCTGGTGGAGGGGACTAGTGCCTGTGTTGTGGTGGATGAGGCTGGATCTTGTCTGTCTGGTGGGCAGGTGCACGTCTGGGGGTGTGTTTTGGGGTGTCTGTGGCCTTATTATGATTTTAGGCAGCCTCTCTGCTAATGGGTGGGCTTGTGTTCCTGTCTTGCTAGTTGTTTGGCATAGGATGTCCAGCACTGTAGCTTGCTGGTCGTTGAGTGAAGCTGGGTGCTGGTGTTGAGATGGAGATCTCTGGGAGATTTTCACCGTTTGATATTATGTGCAGCTGGGAGGCCTCCTGTGGACCAGTGTCCTGAAGTTGGCTCTCCAACCTCAGAGGCACAGCACTAACTCCTGGCTGCAGCACCAAGAGCCTTTCATCCACACGGCTCCTTAATTTGGGATGATTCGTTGTCTACTCATGTATTCCACAGATTCAGGGTGCAGCAAGTTGATTGTGGAGTTTTAATCCGCTGCTTCTGAGGCTGCTGGGAGAGATTTCCCTTTCTCTTCTTTGTTCTCACAGCTCCCAGGGGCTCAGCTTTGGATTTGGCCCCACCTGTGCGTGTAGGTCGCCGGAGGGCGTCTGTTCTTTGCTCAGACAGGATGGGGTTCAAGGAGTCGCTGATTCGGAGGCTCTGGCTCACTCAGGCAGGGGGTAGGGAGGGTCACGGAGTGCGGGGCGCGCCTGCGGCAGCAGAGGCCGGCGTGACGTTGCCAGCCTGAGGCGCGCGGGGCAGTTGTCCCTGGATCCCGGGACCCTGGCAGTGGCGGGCTGCACAGGCTCCCCGGAAGGGGGGTGTGGAGAGTGACCTGTGTTCGCACACAGGCTTCTTGGTGCGGCAGCAGCAGCCTTAGCGTCTCATGCCCGTCTCTGGGGTCCGCACTTTTAGCCGCGGCTCGCGCCCGTCTCTGGAGCTCCTTTAAGCAGCACTCTCAATCCCCTCTCCTCACGCACCAGGAAATAAAGAGGGCAGAAAAAGTCTCTTGCCTCTTCGGCAGGTCCAGACTTTTCCCCGGACTCCCTCCCCCCTGCAGGCTGTGTTCACGCCGCCAACCGCCGTCCTCTCCCTGCGCTCCGACCGAAGCCCGAGCCTCAGGTCCCATGCCTGCCCGCCCCGGCGGGGCAGCAGACAAGCCTCTCGGGCTGGTGAGTGCTGGTTGGCACCGATCCTCTGTGCGGGAATCTCTCCGCTTTGCCCTCCGCACCCCTGTGGCTGCGCTCTCCTCCGCGGCTTCGAAGCTCCCCACTCCGCCACCCGCAGTCTCCACCCGCGAAGAGGCTTCCTAGTGTGTGGACACTTTTCCTCCTTCACAGCTCCCTCCCGCTGGTGCAGAACCCGTCCCTATCCTTTTGTCTCTGTTTATTTTTTTCTTTTGCCCTAACCAGGTACGTGGGGGGGTTTCTTGCTGTTTGGGAGGTCTGAGGTCTTCTGCCAGCGTTCAGTAGCTGTTCTGTAGGAGTTGTTCCACGTGTAGATGTATTTCTGGTGTATCTGTGGGGAGGAAGGTGATCTCTGCGTCTTACTCTTCCGCCATCTTCCCGGAAGTCCTGATGGTAATTTTTTAAATAACAGCTTTATGGGGATGTAAGTCACATACCGTAACATTCACTCATGTAAGCTGTGCATCCATCACCACAATCTAATTCCAGAACATTCTTACTACCCTTCCAAAGAACCCTTGTGCTCGTTACCAGTCACCCGCATGGCTACCCAGTCCCTGGCCCCCACTAATCCACTTTCTGTCTCTTGATTCGTAGCATCTGTTTGTGCACGTCTGTAGCTGGGATGCGTTTTCTGACCCTCACGCCGACTCTCAGCCCTTCTCCTGAGGCCCATCTTGACCACACATGAGATCTCATGTGTGCTCAGAGCTCCCTCCATTTTCCTCTCTATTGAGTCTGTCTTTACTCAAAACTCGTTTAGTCAAAAGGAAATAATCCCAGGCAGTAGGTTAACCAAGAACCGTAATCCCACCAATGTCCACACTTGTGAGGAAAGTTCCACCTTCTTTAATAGAACCAAGCCCTGACTTGCCAGGTAAACAGAGCTGTGTTCTGGCAGCCAGTATGGCTCCTGCAGGCTCGGAGAGGGAAGGGCACTGATCAGACTTCGCTTTTACAAAAGTCGCTCTGTCTGGAGAGGGAGGGGTGGGGGGAGGGCAAGGCTACAGGCTCACCAGGCGCTCTGCTGATGGGGGAGGGGAGAAGAGGAGCCAGGAGAAAGTGTTTGGGGGCGGGGAGGCGTGTGTTGTGGTCACTCTGTGGTGACAGGATGGACCCCCCACCCACATTTGGTTTGGATATGGAGACGGATGGTCCACACTCACCAGGAGGCTCTGAAAGGGTTCCTTACTCAGATACTGAGGCCCCCAAGGTGGTGGGCAAATGGCTTGCGAGCACGGAAAGGAGACTGGTGGGGTTCTTTGTCATGGGTGGGGCTGGGGTGAGGGTTCCTGGGTGGGCTTTGAGCTCCCCTCTGGTGCCAAAGGAGGGAGCCCCCCGGGTTTTCTGATCAGCTTGCCCAGTCGTGGGGCATGACGGGACCGGGGGGATGAGGCTTCCAAGCTGTCGGCAGTGAGACATCCAAGTACTTTCAGAGGCGGGTGGGAGGCAGCTCAGAGGTGACACTTGACCTTGGCGAGTGCTATGGTCCGAATGGGCCCTCCCCCAAACTGATATGGTGAAGTTCGAAGGCCCAAGGTGATGGTACCGAGAGGTGGGGCCTTTGGGAAGTGATGAAGCAGGGCCCTGTGGAATTAGGGCCCTTATAAAAGCGGCTCTGGGGACCTCCCTGGCGGTCCAGTGGTTAAGGACGTCCAGGGGACGTGGGGTCGACCCCCGGTCGGGGAACTAAGATCCAACCTGCCGCGCGGCAACTAAGCCTGCCCGCCGCAACTAGAGAGCCCGCATGCCATAACTAAGACCCGATACAGCCAAATAAATAAATATGAAAAAAAAAAAGAGGCTCCAGAGAGCTCCCTTGCCCCTTCCGCCATGTGAGGGCACAGCGAGAAGTTGGTTATCTGCACCCCAGAAGAAGGTCCTCCCCAGAACCCGACTGTGCCGGCACCTAGACCTTGGAATTCCAGCCTCCAGAACAGTGAGAAATCAATGTCTGTGGTTTATAAGCCCCCCAGTCTGTGGTGTTTTGTTATGGTAGCCTGAACAGACTGAGATGAGGATGGGGTGCGGGTGGGGTGGGAGGACAGTCTCCCGTGGCAGGGGCCATATGCGGGGTGGGGGCCAAGGGCAGAGTGTGGGATCCAGGGACACGAGTGGCTTCAGGGATGTGGTGTTGAGAAGGGTGGGTGGGCAGAGGGCAGTGGGGGCCGGGAGAGGGGCCCAGAGGGAGGCTGCTGGGCTTGCCTATGGGGAGAGGGAGGCTTGAGCACCTGCCCTCACTGGCCCGGAAGGTGCGAGTGGAGAGGGGGGAGGGAGGGATGAAGTGGTGACAGTGGAAAGAGAAGTTTCCAGGGACAAGTGGCAGGGCTGGCCTTGGACCAGGCTGTGCTTCCACTGACCACTCCTCGGGTGGAGGCCCCTGGGGATGAGGTGGGCAGGGCGGGCACTTTAGAGATCACCCCTGCCTTTGAAGACCACGTGGGCACAGGCTTTCCTCTGCACCCTGCACACCTCTGCCCCTTCTCTGCCCCATCCTGTGAGCTTCAGCGTGACCTACTCATTCACTCCCTCGTTAGGTGACAGCACCTTCGGGAGAAGGAGGCTGAGGTTTACTTAGTGTCAGGGCGCACAGTCAGGGGGTAGATAAGGAGGCGTTGGCCAATATCAGAGTCCTCTTCTGAGATCAAGTCCGCCCCGCCTTTGTCGATCATCCTCTCTGTGCAGGGACTGGAGATGATCCCCAGGTGAGGTCAGGGGAGGGGGGATGAGAGTGGAGATGCCACCTTTGGGAGTGGTGACAGGTGGCAGGGAAGGGAGGGTCCCCGTGGTGGGTGTGGCTTGCCCGTGGGAGAGGAGACAGTGCCTCGAGGTTTGCTGGCTCCAATTGGTGGCTAGTGAATGATTCATTTATCAACCACTGTGCCCAGGCTGCCTGCCAGGAGGTGCCCTATGACCCAGTGCTTTCAAAGTTAATGTGTTCTTTGAGTCATTCCCCTGAGTCACATTCGCAGGTACCTATTGCTCGCTGAGCCCAGACTCCTCACACTACAGAAGGCCCAGGGGAGAAGGAGGGGTCCCAGCAGGGCTGTTGAACCAGCAGACAGTGGGCCAGAAGGTGACAGGCAGGCCCCTGGGCCAGGGGCCAGAGGGAAGAGTGATACGATCTGGGTGTGTGCGTGCGTGTGCACCTGAGTGTGCGTGGGGGGAGTGTCTGACTCGTGTGCGAGCATCTGTGTGTGCGTGCGTTGGGGGGGCATGTGCATCATGCACAGATGTGGGGAGCTCGGAGGCAGTGGACCCATATCCCAAGACCCACAGCCCCTTTAGGAGGGGAGAGGGTGGCGCTGCTCCCGGCCCAGGGACAGACAGCAGTGACAGAGTGCTCAAGGCATGACAGGGGTCAGCAGCCCAGGAGGCTGGGGCCCCCAAGCCCCTTCACACGCATGCACACGCATGCCCACACAGAGGTACTCAGCCCAGAGGGTCTGCCCCTTGCCCTGGACAGAGACAGAAAAGGAGAGACACAGACACAAGGGAGGAGGCCACGTGAGGAGGGAGGCAGAGACTGGAGTGATGCGGCCACAAGCCAAGGGGCGTCTGGGGCCACCGGAAGCTGGAGGTAGTATGGTCCTGGTGACACCTTGATTTCAGACATCTGGCCTCTAGAATCGTGTGAGGATAAAGTTCTACTGTTTTAAGCCACGTAGGTTGCTGGTCATTTGTTACAGCCGCGCCAGGAAACCAACCCAGCTGGTGTGGAGAGAGGGCTGGGGGAGGGGGAGCTCAGTAGGGGGGTGGGGGCTGAGGAGGGAGATTAAGGTTGGCCTGAGTGGGTGGGTGGGAAAAGGTGGCTTTTTTCCTTTCAGCGTTCCCAGCTCTCTCAAATCATAGCAATTGTCTGACTGTAACAGAATGCCCAGAGTAACTGTCTGTCACTAGCTTGGGCGTGCCTTTGGTGTTCTACATGCCTGACTCCTGACGCACAGTTTCCTACTTGTGGAAGACACAAACGAAACGTGGGAAGCCACTGTGAGCTGGACATTCAACAACATTCATTCAGCAAACATTTATTAAGCTCCCACTGTGCTGCCACGCTGAAAAGTCGAGCAGCAACCAAATCCCCAAGGGATGCTGGGCCCCTGGAAAACCCTGACACAAACAGCCCTCATGCCCTCATTTCGTGCACAGCATTCCCTTCAGGGCTCATCTGTAGGTCTGGGAAACTCCGACAAACCTGGATTCGGGTTTTACGAACACTGACATTGAACCCCACGTCTTCTCTAGTTGGGAGACACCGATGTGAGCTCCGGTAAGCGATCCCCCCGCCCCCGGCCCCCGCCGCGGCTTGGCAGACAGCCAGCTCTCCCCGTCCTGAACCACGCGGGGCCACCAGCCCTGAGGCACACCTTAGTCGGACCGCAGGGACTTGTAGCTCAGGTGCCGGGGAGGGTGATATTTTCGTGCCCTGATCGTAGGACTGTAACGTCACTTCACCCTGGAGGAGTAACCCTGCCGGTTCCGGTTGCCGCCGTTCGGCTCGCGAGGGCGGAGCGTGAGTCTCCAGGAGGCGGGGCGTCAGCCTCCCGGGGGCGGGGCGTCGGCTCCAAAGGAGACATTTGCTGCATCTAGGGGACAGGGCGGGCGCCTTCGGCCTCTGCGCTTGCGCTTGAGCTTGAGTCTGCGTATTCGGCCGGACCCGCCTTTGGCGGACAGCTGAGCTACCCACCCTGGGGCGGGCGGGCCGGCCTGGGCTGGGCTGGCTGGCGGGCTGGCGGGCGGGCGGGCTGGCGGGCGGGCGGGCGGGCGGGCCGGCCGGGGCGGGGCGGGATCTCCGCTCCCGCCGTGAGCACCCGGGGAGCCGGCCGCCTCGCGTCCGGGCCCTTCTCCTTCCCGTGGGGGATCGGGGCCCCTGGGGCGGGACCTCATGGAAGCAGTTGGCCCGGGGACCTGCGGTGGAGGGGATGCGGCACTAGGCGCGGAGGGGCGGCCAGCACCCGAGGCGAGGGTGCACTTCCGAGTGACGAGGTTCATCATGGAGGCAGGTAACCACGGCCGGGAAGAGGGCGGGCCCCGCGCGGACGGGACGTGGGAGCCAGAGCCGCATTGCTGCACTTTCACCCAGCTGGCCCCAACCCGCCGCGGGAGCACCGAACAGGCAGGCAGGGGCTGGCGTAGCGGGGATCCGCTTCCCGAAAGATGGGACCCGCCAAATTCGGTGCTGGCGTGGCTGAGCGGAGGGAAGAGATCGGGCCTGCACTGCCCTAGCGGAGGCTGGGAGGCTCGGCTTAGGGGTACCGGCCTCTGCCTTTCCGCCACGCCCTGCATACTAGGCTTTGAGCTGCGAGGCATACGCGGTCATGGCCATTTCATGGGCGGGCGCGTAGGTCCAAAGAGAGGATGTGGAAACTAGAAGGCCCCAGCTAGAAGGTGGCGGAATCGGGGCGCCTGCATATCGATTGAGCGTGCCGCGCCTTTCGACACACCTGCCTCGCAGCACACGGGGAGGCTGGCACCTGGTCACACGGAGCCTTTTGGAGCATATGCCCTTGGTGAGGCTCCTGACAAACCTTGTTGACGAGGTCCCATCACATCTAGGACCCAGGGGCTTCCCTGGTGGCGCAGTGGTTGAGAATCCGCCTGCCAATGCAGGAGACACGGGTTCGATCTCTGGTCCGGGAGGATCCCACATGCTGAGGAGCAGCACAGCCCATGTGCCTAGAGCCCGTGCTGAGCTGGGCCTGCAGTGCTGTAACTAGTGAAGCCGGCGCGCCTAGAGCCCGTGCTCGGCAACAAGAGGAGCCACCGCAGTGAGAAGCCCGCGCAACGCAATGAACAGTAGCCCCCGCTCGCCACAACTAGAGGAAGCCCACGTGCAGCCACGAAGAACCCAACGCAGTAAATAAATAAATAAATATACAGGGAACTCTGGCAAATTTAAGTTTAAAAAACAAACAACCCCCCCCCCCCAAAAAAAAACCCAAAACAAAACAACTAGGAGCCGGGGCGCAGCTCACGTTTTGAACCCGGCCAGGGCATCCACACCGTGGTGTTGGGTGCTCTAGCTCCGAAGGCGAGGCGATGTAGCTAATTGGATTCCGGTAGAAACACTGTTTCCATCAAAAGTGGTTTGCTCTGTTGTTGTTGATCTTTGTTAATTTGTATGCATTCTGCCGAAGAGGGCGATCTTTGTTACTTTGTATACATTCTGCCAAAGAGGGCGATCTTTGTTACTTTGTATACATTCTGCCGAAGAGGGCGATCTTTGTTACTTTGTATACATTCTGGCGAAGAGGGTGATCTTTGTTACTTTGTATACATTCTGGCGAAGAGGGCGTTGGGTGAGTCCGCTTTCAAGTCAAGGTGGGCAGAGCCTGGGGAAAATAGTGCAGGACCACTAATCCCAGTGATTTGTACATTTAATTTCCAGGAAGTTTTGCAAAGTGTATAAGGAAGGATGGCAGTGCCTCCTCATATACTCCATACATCTGCTTGGAGGATCCATGTGAACCAGGGAAGCATGCTACCCTTTGAGGGTTTGCTATATAAAAGGCAAGACTTGGAGGGTCATGTGCAGTAATACCACCTAATCTGACATCTCTGAGAATGAGGGGTCCTATGTAGGAACTGTCTATGAAACTGAAGTTTAAACCTGGAAATGCTAAAACCTAAATGCTAAAAGCTAATGCTGAAATGTTTCGCATATGCCCTTGCCCTCTGTGTGAGGTTGAATACCGGTCCTCCAAAGATTTCCCCATCCTAATTCCCAGAACCTGTGACTGTTACCTCATGTGGCAAAAGAGATTTTGCAGATGGGATTAAGCATCTTGATGTCGGGGAGCTATCCTAGGTTATCTGGTGGGCCCAATATAATCACACCCGTCCTTAGAGAGAGAGGCAGGAGGAGTAGATAGGCTACGTGATGATGGAAGCAGAGTTAGAAGATGCCGCACCGCTGGCTTTGAGGATGGAGGAAAGGGCCGTGAGCCAAAGATTGCAGGCGCTTCAGAAGTTGGAAAGGGCAAGGGAGTGGATTCTCCTCTGGAACCTCCAGAAGGAACCAGCCCTGCCGACACCTTGAACTTAGCCCCCTAAGACTCATTTTGGACTTCTGACCACCGGCATTGTAAGAGAAAAAAGTATGTGTTGTTTTAAGCCACTTAGTTTGTGGTGCCTTGTTACAGCAGCTCTGGGGGACTAATACACCTTTTTAGGTAGAGGATGTTGACCCAATGTGGTGATTTCCCTAGGAGCTGTCGGGGGGATTTAGGGCTCTAACCCCTAAATCAAACCATCATGCTCTGGTGTTTGAGTTCTGTTCCCTTCTCCCTCGAGCCTGGCTGTGGCCTTTCTCCTGCTCTGCGGGCAGTTGCCTTTGGCAGTCACCCTGCTTTGCTTTTCTTGCCTTTGCTAACCTGTGGATTAGTAAACCAGTGCTGAGTATAATCTTAAACTATGACCTCAGGACTCGCGGCACCTGTTTGATACTCAGAGACCTTTTTTCCTCCTGTCACATTGGCAGGATTTTGGTTAGGTGAGCTGCAGAGGTGGGGGCAACCTCTGGTTAAATGCCTGCTAAGGTGGAAACAGACACACAACTTGTTCCTTTTCAAGATGTGCAGAAAGGGATATGCCAGGTGCAGTAGTTTGAAGCCTTGCTTCTACTGGCGTGGCCTCGAGGCTTGGGAGAAGCGTGGAGCCCACAGAGCTACTGAAGGGAATGCTGCACCCCAGCGTGACCCCCAGGGGCTTGTTAGCACGTTAGAGTCTGAGAAGCTCGCGTCTAAATCCCTCAGGTCGAGGACCCGGTGGAAGGCATGGCAGCCCCTGCCAGCTGGGCCCTGAGCTCTCGGTCTTGTCAGAACAGGGATGTGCACCCTTAGGGCCCAACCTGGCGGCTCCCCTCACACTTTGCAGGGGGCGAGCCCTGGATGAAGCACTCCCCTGCCTGCTTTCTCTCGGTAGGTGTCAAGCTAGGGATGCGGTCCATCCCCATCGCCACCGCCTGTGCCATATACCATAAGTTCTTCTGCGAGATCGACCTGGACGCCTATGACCCCTACTTGGTGGCCATGTCTTCCCTTTACTTGGCCGGCAAAGTGGAGGAACAGCGCCTGCGCACTCGTGACATCATCAACGTTTCCAACAGGTAGCCGCTTCTGGTGTCCCCGTGAATGGGAGGCCAGGGAAGGATCTCACTAGGCCCTGCCCCCCAGGCGGCAGCAGTCCAACTAAGGAGGAGGCACCTGGGTGGCCGTGAACTGGGGCCGGGAGCAGTAACAGCAAAGGCAGGGGTGAGCCAGGAGCCTAGGGGCACCTGTACGAGAGAAGCTGGGGCCAGATTTTGGGGAACCTCAGAGGCCAGATGGGGTGCAGAGCGGGGTGGGAAGGAGGGTGTCCCTAGCGTCGCACGCGGGCACAGCTGGAGCAGAGTGTGTACGGACAGCTGATTCAGTTTGTGGTCCAGCAGAAACTGACACACCATTGTAAAGCAACCGTAGTCCAATAAGGATGTTAAACAATAAATGAAAGATCAAATTCTATTCTAAAAAAAAAAAAAGATTCTCGTGGGATCTTGGACAGGATGGATGGAGCCAGTTGGGTTCTGGGGCCGCTGTCCTGTTTAGATGGTGTGGAAACATGGTCAGAGTTGCTCAGGAGTGTCTCTCGCAGAGTCCTGGGCCCAAGCAGCCGTGTTCCTGTTGGGGAAGGACACGGGGCTCCAGCCGGCTGGGCGGGCTGTGCCGAGGTCCTGGGGCCTGGGAGGAAGCAATTTATGGAAAGTTAGTGCGTCATAGCCTTTCCAGGAACTCTAATCGTTAGGGGAGAAAACTATTTTGTGCTGCTTCTCTTTTAAGAAACAGTTAACAGAAAAGCACTCCCCACCGCGTAAACATGACAGGTTCACGGTGTACCTCGAAAGAGTAGGAGAAAAACAGGGGAGGGAACCGCGGAAGGGCAGCCGGAGTCCACCTGTCATTGCCAGGGCCCCGGCGGGGAGGGTGGGCGGGCACCAGGGGAAACCGTGGGGCGCTCTAATAGGACGTTGGCGCCCGGTGTGGTTCTGTGGGGAGATCGGAAGAAGAGGGAGGGGCCGGGAAGGGTGAGTCAGCGGCAGAGAACTGGGGTCACTTGAGTGTGTATCCCATTCCCGCACAGCTTGGTGATCTTGCATAGGTGGGAGTGTTGTGGACAAATAAGGTGTAAATAAGGACACAAAGATCTGGAATGAAACAAAATGGAAAGCTAAAATACATTTACGTTTCTGAGGGCATCATTCTTGTGTTCAAATGCCTTCCTTGGGCCCAGAGTGAGAGCCCGGGGCATCGCCGCCCCGGGTGCAAAGACTGTTCCTCAGGAGACACTGCAGAGAGCCCATCTTTACACTCGACGTCCTGCTGAGGAGGTGGGACAGCCATGGGGCTAACGCTAGAAGTGGCTTCTTTCCTCTCTGGTTACCGTTTGTATGGCATACGTACACCTGTAGGTGGAGAGTGGTTGATGGTGACCTGTGCCGATCAAGAGCACAGGGGCCCTGGCGTTGCCTCTGGGTATCCCACGACTGGGCGCTCCTGGGGCCACCCACTTCTGCTGTCAGCTGTGTTGTTTCTCTGCACAGGTACTTCCACCCGGACAGCGAGCCCTTGGAACTGGACTCACGCTTTTGGGAGCTCCGGGATAGCATCGTGCAGTGTGAGCTGCTCGTACTGAGGGTTCTGCGTTTCCAGGTCTCCTTCCAGCACCCTCACAAGGTATGTGCTGGGGGGGTCGCCGACAGTTCCCAGAGGCACGAAGCTACTTGCAGCCCCCTGAGCCTGGAGCCACGCGGGGCCCTGGGGAGAAGCAGTGACCGGCTCGGGCAGCCTCGCCCGTCGCCACTCTCGGGGTCCGTCAGGCAGCTCTAATTTCAGCTGCTGCCTTTCCGCCCGCTCGGCTGTGGCTGCGAGCCAGGATCCGCGTGCCCTCTGAAGCCCGTGCCCGTCCCCAGACCCGTATGAATTATTTGTTCACTGAGCCACGGGGAGGCAGGGCCCATTTCCTGACCTGCCGAGTCCCTGTGCCAGGAGTTGCTGCCCCGCCTCAGAGCTCAGTGCCAGCTCAGCTGTGCGTACGAACCCACGAGAAAAGCCTGGTCACTCACCGTTCACAGCTAGGAGTGCGTTCGTCCCAACAGAAGAATTGCTTCAGAAAGCAGCAGAAGGGGCACGTGAACCCTTAGAGCACTCGGAAGGACCCTGTGGACAGCTGGAAAGGTGGCCTGCAGAGAGGCGGGTGGGGGGGCTTGGGACGTGTGCCTTCCCGACCGCCTCCCTAGTCCCAGAGCCGCTGGTGGAGATTCCAAGCCGTAGTGTTTTCTGTCGGCGTGCGGTGCAGGGCTGCTCTCCTCAGTGGCACTCCCCGTGGGCTCAGGAGAGAGTGGTGTTCGGGCAGAGGGGGAGCTGACAGACGGCCGAGCTGGAGGGCATTCAGAGGCCCTGGCGCCCCGAGAGCCAGTGTCCGGTGTCTGGCTGGCCCCTAGCCTCAGGCTGGACTGTGGGTGCCTTGCCCTGTCGTGCACATCGGGGCGCCGTTTCTGGAGTTTTAATGTTTGAGCTGGGCCACGGGCATGAGGAGAATGATCGCTGATGGTGGCCGGCACAGGGCCACGTTGACGGAGAGGGACAGTGGCGGGGTGGCCATGGAGAGCGGCCGAGTGGGTTTTGGGAGCCGGGCCTGGAGGCTGAGAGCAGGCGGGCCTGAGGGGACCGCGGCGGGGCTGGAGGTGAACCTGGCAGGAGGGTGGGGCAAGGCCTGTGGAAGGCACTGGGGCTTTTTTCCAGTGACACCGGGAGGCGACATATCCGATCTGTGGCGTACACACATCGTGACACTTAGGGGAGAGTGGCTGGTGGGCAGACAGGCCGCAGGCTCACAGTAAAGGAGGCAGGTGACGGGGGGCCAGCTGACTGGCGTGTCTTTGCAGTACCTGCTCCACTACCTGTTGTCCGTCAAGAACTGGCTGAACCGTTACAGCTGGCAGCGGAGCCCCGTCTCCATCACCGCCTGGGCCCTGCTGCGCGACAGCTACCACGGGGGGCTGTGCCTCCGGTTCCAGGCTCAGCACATAGCCGTGGCGGTGCTCCACCTGGCCCTGCAGGCCTATGGGGTCGAGGTGCCCGCTGAGGCCGAGGCCGAGAAGCCATGGTGGCAGGTGAGGTGACTGCGTTGGCAGTCCCCCTTGGCGTGTGTCCCCCTCTTCTCTGCCTGAGGTCCCTGTACCTGGTGTCACATTTCTTTGTAGTAATTATCCACAAAGAAAGATACGGGCTACTTGGGAACCTTGAAGCTTGAGGCTACTCTGTCCTAATAGTCTAAGGCAGGCTCTCGCCCTCGACACCGCGGACGTTCAGGGTCGGATGTAGGAGCAGGACAGCGCCAGACGTTGCCAAGTGCCTCGGGATAGGGATCGCCCCTGGCTGAGAACTACTGAGGCCAACCAAGCACTTTTTTTGAACTGAGTGGGAGCTTGTCGTAGATCCGAGGTTAATAAGTCTGGCTTCACGTCAGAAGACGTACAGGGGGTGCTCTAAAAAGACAGCGGTTGGTAGGTAGGTAGATAGATGATGTGTGGATGGATAGGTGATGGTGGATGGTGGGATGGAGAGATGATGGAAAAGGAGGTAGTTGGATGATAGATGGGTGGGTGGATGCATAGATAGATAAGACAGATGACACCCCGCCTCCCCGAGACGTACTGAATGCTGAGAGCGGTTTGTCGAGAGCTGGGTGAAGTGTGTCTGTCAGAAAGGCTGCAGTTCTAGCGGGTTTCCCTGGGTAGTCCCACCGTTCCTTAAAATGGGATTTTGACATCATTCTCCGTTTTTCCTTTCCTGTACTTGAAGTTTGCCGGCCCTCTCTTCATGATACCTTTGTCCCTCCTTGTCCTACAATGAGATTCCATGTAAGCAGACTTTGAGGTGACGGAAGGCTCCTCCTTTTTGGGCACCACCCCTCCCACGCGAACCCACAGTGGCTGCCCTCCCCCTTCCTGAGGCTCCCTCCCCCGGCCTGCTCGCCCTTCCTGGGAGCTCACAGCTTCTTTCTGTGATTCACTGTCCTGTATTGCCTGTCTGCCCCCCAGCCCCCCACCGCACCCCAAGGCCAGGGACCTTGTCTGCTTCATCGGTGTCTGGGCAGGTGGGGGGCAAAGGGCGGCTGCGTGGACAAAAGCATTGCTCCGTGCCGGGCTTCTTGGGGACTTCCAGATCACGTGAGCCCAAGGTCCCCACTCTGTTGAATCAGGTGGCGGTGCAAGGGGCCGCTGCTTCCTGGCCCGTCCTGGGCTGACTTTCCTCTGCGTGTCCTCCCTGCTCTCCTTTCTCTTCGCTTGTTCCTGACGGTGACCGGGGCTGGAGCTGCCGCAGCAACCTCTGCCTCCCGCTCTGGGCCGCCACCCCTCACCCCTCGTGAGAGGAGAGCACGGAGAGCGGCTCCGCCACGGGCCTCTTTTCTGGGCGACACACACGTGCCCAGCAATCGTTCTCCTGGACGAGGCCGCCCCTCTGGACGCTACGCCCGCGCTTCGCTCGCTCTTGTCTTTCCGGGTGGCTCCGAGTTCCGTGCACGGGAGCGGCCGGGCATCCTTTGGGCACGTGAGGGCCGCTTCTTGGTGCTGAGTGGCTGCTGACGAGCCGCCTGCCCAGCCCCGAGGTGCTGCCTCTAAATCGTGAGACATTCTTACTGCTCATCGAGCGTGGCAGCGGTGGCAGCGGGGCGGCCGTTTGTGCCCAGGTGCTTCGGGCCTCTGGGTGGATGAGGCTCTGGCTCTAAAGCAGTAGCGAGTTGTAGCGGGTGTCGGAATCCCCATCTTTTGGAGGCCGAGTCCTGTTCCGTGGTGTGGCTGGACCGCGTCATGTCGGTTCGTTCCTCCATGAGGGACACTTGGATTGTTTCCAGCTTTTGGCCCTGGGCTACTTTTTTTAAAAAAAATATTTATCTATTTACGTGGCTGCGCCGGGTCTTAGTTGCGGCAGGCGGGCTCCTTAGTTGCAGCTCGCATGTGGGATCTAGTTCCCTGACCAGGGATCGAACCCGGGCCCCCTGCATTGGGAGCGCACAGTCTTAACCACTGTGCCACCGGGGAAGTCCCAGCCCCGGACTACATTTTAGCGGTCATTTCTTGGCTTGGGGTCTCCAAGAGCATACAGCTAGTGGACCCTGACAAGCAAGCCTGTATTTCTTTTCTTTTTTTTTTTTTTTAACATCTTTATTGGAGTATAATTGCTTTCCAATGGTGTTTTAGTTTCTGCTTTATAACAAAGTGAATCAGTTATACATATACATATGTCCCCATATCTCTTCCCTCTTGCGTCCCCCTCCCTCCCACCCTCCCTATCCCACCCCTCTAGGTGGTCACAGAGCACTGAGCTGATCTCCCTGTGCTATGCAAGCCTGTATTTCTGAAGTATTTATTTTCCAACCGGAGTCCAGGGGGTGACGGCTGATCTTCCTGAGCCAGTGGTCGAGGGAGGGGCTGTTTCCAGGTCACTATCTCCCACCTGAAGTGACAGCCTGTGGAGAGTTCACGCTTCCTTTGGTGGCCATGCAGGAGGGTGGACTCAGGTCCAGCTTTTGCCCCAGCTCAGCCCTGGGCCTTGACCTTCATGGTACCTTGATTCCCCAGGCAGCACCCCCCGGCCCGGGGGCCACGGCATCCGACCAAGTGCTCCTTGTTTTGCTTTTTACTTGCCGTGTCATCAGGGGTCTCAGGCTTGCTGTGCTGCCGAGAGGACTCACAGAGTTCAGAAAAGCCGTTATGCTCGTGGTTATGGGAGTTCGGCTTAGTTACCGGGGAAGGGTACAGGTTGAAATCAGCAAAGATAAAAAGGAACGGAGGACAGGTCCAGGAGAGACCAGATATGAGCTCCCAGGTCCCTTGGCCCTGGGCAAACCGAGACCCTCTCATCAGGCAGGGGCCTAGAGTTCCCCTCCCAGGAGCCAGGCCAGGACTGGACCTTCCTTGGGAACGTGCAGAGTTAAGCCCTCTTCATTTGGGCCCCTGGGGACTCACGTTGCAATTTTATAAGCTCTGTGGCACAGTCAAGCGGCGGTCTGGGGACTTCCCCGGCGGCCCAGTGGTTAGGACTCAGTGCTCTCACTGCCGGGGCCCGGGTTCAATCCCTGGTCGGGGAACTAAGATCCAGCAAGCTGTGCAGCGTGGCCAAAAAAAAAAAAAAAAAAAGACACGTTCTGGTCCAGGCTAGAGAGCAGGTCCACGTGTTCCCTAGGGGTTGGCCTAGGGTAGAGTGGGGTCCAGGAGACCTAGCCTATTTCTGGAAATGAACTCCCACCCCTGCTCCCATACCCAGAGACTGTGGACCAGGGGGAGGCAGGAGCCTGTCACCAGCTTCCCATGTAACCCAGGACAAGTCCCCTCTCCTGTATGAGTTGGATGATCACCACAGCCTCTTCCATCTGGAATGTTCTCTGCTTTGTGATCAGCCTCGGCAGGCTGGACCTGAACCGGCTGTGCAGAGAGCCACCCTCGTTTCCAATAGCCGAGTCCCCACGCCATCCCCCACCCCTGTGCACTGTGATTCTGTGCTTAGTGGCGGGTGCCTTGTTTAACGGAGAGGGAGTCTAACCGGAACCTGTTTTCCTTCTCCTTTCTAGGTGTTTAGTGAAGACCTTACCAAGCCAATCATTGATAACATTGTGTCTGATCTCATTCAGATTTATACCATGGACACAGAGATCCCCTAAGGCCCTGGTCCAGGCCTGCCCAAAGAGAAGTCCGTGACGCTCGGCAGCCTGGGGATGGCACCGCCACAGGGCCGTGAACGCCGGCCCCCAGAGGACCAGCTGGAAGGGCTGGTGAAGGCGATGACTGTCCCCGGCAGCCGTGGTCTGGACAGTGACAGGAGCCACGCCTTCAGCGGGCGGGCTTGGAGTTCACCGCGAGGGGCTGCCGAGGCCAGGCGCCGCGTCTGCTTTTGTCCTTTGAGAGGACCTGACTGCCGTGGAGGGTGACGTCGTCGGAAGGAAAATCAAAGAAAGGATGGGACTGAGCCCCTGGGGATTTTTTAAAAGCCTGATTTATAGAATGAATTAATGTGTAACATAGATGGAACTTTATTTTGTGTAATAAAAGATACAAATGAACTGGGACACCCGGTGTTTGCTCTCTAGCCCGTGCTGCCCTGGGGGGCTTGTGGGTGCCGTCCAGACTCGATTTCCCCTCAAAGGCTCTCCAGGTGGAAGTGCCTGGGGTAGGCCCTCCACCGCTTCCGGAAGGTAGGATGGCACAGTGTGTGCCCGTGTCACAATGACGTCCCCTAGAAGGGCCCACGTGTCCTCCCTCCTCTGCTGGGACCCTTGCAGGGCTTGGCAATCATTCTGCTTGGCGAGTGAAGTTACATCTTGGAAAGAGGGATTAGGGAGTATCATCTGAGTTCAAGAAGACCAAAATGTATCTAGAAAGTTACAACTTTTTATTAAGGCCAAGAGAGTGAGTCAAGATGCCGAGTCTGGGGAATCTCAGAGCCGTGCCCCGCCCCCCGACTCCCACTCAAATGGCACTGCTTCGGGAAGGACTGCTCTTGGGTGTGCCCTGGGGGAAAGAGGCCAGCCTGGGCGGTTGGTAGGACGCACGCTGGTAGGACCATCCTTCAACACATGATGGCGTGGGGGCTGGGGGACCGTCCCAGGCACTTCACCACATTTGCGAGGTTGTCACCAGGGGAGCGCAGGCTCTGGCCACTGGCCACCATGCCCTCTGGCACCCACAGGTATGGGGGCTGGTTGGCACGCCCAGGGTCCACTGGGTGAGGGGCACAGGGAGGGGCCGCTCATGGGTGACAAGTCAGGCAGTAGGGCTTGCTGGAGTTTGCAAAGTGATTGTGTTATTTGTCTTTAGGGTGAAGGATATGAGTAAGTGTCCCCTCTTCCACTGTGCCCTTTCCAGCTCAACTGGGTACTCTTTGATGACAGAGTCTGTGCCAGAGCACAGGGCCGGGGCTCTGAGCGCGGACAGTGGAGGGTGAGGGGCCTGGCTGGCAGGCCTCTGAGGGCGGCTTCGGCTCTCTTGCCAGTCCTTTCTGCTTCGTGCTTTTTAAAAAGCACCTTGCCTCCATCACCCCTTTCCTCCCCGCAGGCTGGACCCAGCTGCCCCCCACCCCGGCCTTGCCTGCCCCATGTGGCCTAGCACTGCCCTTGGTGTCCCCACTCCAGCCGAGAGCCACCGTGCTTAACAGGGCGAGCTCTGGGCTGCGGGGCTGACAGCAGCCTCTCTGGAGTTTCTGTGGCCCTGAGTTTCCTCTCACCATTACCAGGTATCAGTCTCTCGATGGGACTCAGTTTCCCACTATGTAAATCAAGCAGGTTGGACCAAACAACTTCAGACTGTGACTGCTCACTGCTATTTGAAATCCCTCCACCCATGTGTGTGCCTGTCACACTGCCCTGGGGACTCGCTGGCTTTGTGTGCTGGCCTCTGGGCCTGTCAGCTCAGTGCTTGTCACTCAGGGGTCATCTGTGTGTCTTCCTGATGCCGCTAAGGCTGTGAGCCCCACCTTCAGTGTGTGTTGTCATTGGAACAGAGATAAGGATAGGTATCGGGACGTATGTGACACTTTTAAGGAATACGTGACACGGCCAGCTGTGCTTTGTGCTTTGTAAGGACAGTTCAGCCACAGACTATGAATTAAAACCTGGTGCAGGGTGGTTTCCTTTTGTTTGCTTTGGCTTCCTATTACTGAGGCTTTTATAAAAGATAGTATGGATTAAAGATATACAACCTTCCATCTCCTTTATTTTAGGTTCAAAAAGGAGAGATTGAGATAAGATTTACTAGAACCTGAAGCTTCCAGGAGCTTTTCATTCCAGAGCACGTCTTAATTACTGTAAAGTGATAAATGTTTGATCCTTCCTCGGCCTGTCAAACCAGAGGAAGGAGGGGGCAAAGCAGGTTCTATGTGGGGCTCGACCCATCTCTTCTTTTCCAGCTGGGATGGGGAGTGGTGTCCCCCAAAGACACGTTCACATCCTAAGCCCCGGAATGGGACCTTATTTGGAAATAGTCTTTGCGGTGTTGTCAAGGTAAGATGCGATTCTACGGGAGTAGGGTGACCCTAGTCCAATATGCCTGCTGTCTATAAGAAGAGGAGAGAGACACAGAGATAGGCCTGTGCAGAGGGAGAATACCAGGTGAAGACAGACTCACAGGACAAGGCCCTGCGACGATGGAGGCAGAGACCAGAGTGATGTGTCTACAAGCCAAGGACTGCTGGCGATGCCAGAAGCTGGAAAAAACTAGAATCTTCCCCTAGAGGCTGCAGAGGGTACGTGGCCCTGCCACACCTTGATTTCAGACTTCTGATCTCCAGAACCGGGAGAGAAGAAACGCCTGTGCTTTAGCGCCCCCCATCTTCCGGTTTGTGGTACTTTGTTACAGCAGCCTAGGAAACGCACACGTGGGCCTTCCCCCAACTCATGGCACCCACCCCCGTTCCCAGGCTGCCAGCTGGTAAAGATGGCGTCCGGCTTCGTGAAGGGATGGGTGTTATAGTACCTTCCTCGCCCCAAGGCATTTGGCTGAGTACCAGTTTCTTCCCATGGGAACCTGGGTCATATTTGATAGTGGAAGTCCATGAAAAAGAGAATTCAGACATAAATGAATGCGATCGCTCCAGAAGGTGCAGCTGTCTTGATATGGCATTTGGCCCAACCTAGGCTTACTTAGAGTTATGGTTCGAGGTGGCTTGTGCATCAGTGAAGCAAGAGCTCCTGTATTTGTCTGTCTGCTGCTTTCTGCCATTTGTCTCTGGCCTTTTTTGGAAGTATGGACTCTGGTGGTTGGAAGGGAACTTAGAAGCCATTTTGCTCGTTTCTTGGCAGCTTCCCTGGAAAATGCTTTCTCTGGCACTGCCAAGTCTACAAGGGTGACATGCACAGTCGGGGAATAGAAACATGAGGAAACAGGATGCAGGGACTTTTGGCACCATTGCCGCGGGAGTCATTCGCAAATCTCGGGCCAGATCTGCCTTCGTGGCTCTACTGGTACGGCACGGCTGTCCCCAGCACGGGTGTTCAAAGACGCCTAGTGAGCGAAAGAATGAACGGGGCAGTGACGCTCGGAGCAAGTGAATGGGTGCAATAATGGGCTTTCTTTCCACGGCTTTGGTTTAAAGAGGAAATCTGTGATTGGAACCCTTGTGCACTGCTGGTGCCGTGGAAAACGGTCTGGCCGTCCCTCCAAAAATTAAACGGAAGATTACCATAGGATCCAGCAATTCCACTTCCAGGTATCTACCTAAAAGAAGTGAACGCAGGGGCTCAAATAGGTATTTGTACACCTGTGTTTACAACTGCGTGATTCACACTAGCCAAATGTGGAAACCACCCAAGTGTTCGTTGAAGAATGAATGGACAAACAAGATGTGGTCCCTCCAACCAGTGGAATGTTATTCAGCCTTAAAAAGGAAGGTCGCTCCGACACCTGCTGCAACCTACAAGGCATCATGGTCAGGGAAATCAGCCAGACACAGAGGACGGATACTGTAGGACTCCACTTGTACGAGCTGCTTAGGGCCGTCAGATTCCTAGGGACAGAAAGTAGGATGGGGGTGGGGCACGGGCTGGGGGGGGGCACGGGCTGGGGGAGGGGAGGGGGGCTAGTGTCTAATGGGGACAGGGTTTCCCCTGGGGAAGATGAACAGTTCTAGAGATGGATGGTGGGGATGGCTGCACACCAACCTGAATGTACTTAATGCCGCCCAGCTGGGCGCTGAAAAATGGTTAACGTGGTAAACTTGACGTTATCTGTACTTTTCCACAATAAAAAACGAAGCCGTCTGCACGCGTGCCAGGGCTCTGGCATTTGGGTGGCGTTCCCTGCTCTCACCCTCCTCTGAGGATGCCACCCTGGAGATTCAGGTCAGGCCCTTCCAGGTCAAGACAGTTTGAGGCCCACCATGCGAACCTGACCCCACAGGGCGGTCGAGCCCTCTCCTCCTTCCATTAGGATTGGCAAGGTGGCCACGACCCCAGGCGAACCCCGCTGCCCCCGGGGCTCACCCCAGCTTGGTAAAGGGAGGAAGACGCTTCTCTTTAGGTCTGGAGGAGAATTCGCCAAATAATAAATCACACACGTTACCCAGACTGAGATTGTGGGAGCCTTTCATTTTTTTTTTCAATACACAGAAATTTTGGTCTATTCTTTAAATTAGGAAATTCAACTACAGACTTTAAGTTATTATGCATCTGTGGTCTTCCTCATTAAGATACTTTTGTTCATCTTTATAACAGGCAGATAAAAATGTAAAACAGATTTAATAACTGAACACAGTTGACCAAGCCATTCCATATAAGATAATGCTTTAGAGGGAGGGGCTTCCCAACGAGATAGGGCCCCTGGCCTGAAGACGCACAGAAATGAGAGCAGCGATCTGCACCCCACACCCCATGGAAAGGCAACCTAGGGACTAAACAATCGCCGTGTACAGGAGGCAACTTTGGACAGCAGCAGCAAGGCTTTGTGTCTACAACAGAGGATGAAAAGAAGCCCGTGAGCATAGCATTACTCAGTGTATATTCTTCAATTTAAACATTTCCAGTTTCAGTTCTTGTTTAAGAACACACAGACCCTCAACAAATTGAGTTGCCCTGTTTGTTGTTGTTTAAACAAGGACATTAGGGAACAATTTACAAATGGGTAACATTCTCAATGTGCCCTTTGGAAGAAAGGGATGGCTTTAAGTTATCGGTAGCTGGCATTTGAAGTGGGATTTGCTTTTCTAACCGAAATTCCTTTGCCCGGGGTGACATGGCATTAATGTTAACAGTGGGGACCGAGCACGCTTGGGACGCCGCCTGCCCGGAGGCACACAGACACAAGTGGAGGCAAGGCGAGCCCTGGCCAGGGGCTGTGGGATGGGCACGGGATGGGCGAACCAGCCTTGCCACTGGTCCAGCTGCTGCTCAACTGCCGAGCGAGCCCCTCCACACCTCAGCTCCCAGCTGCCCCCCAGCGGCTCAGCCCCAGGCCCGAGCGACAGGCGCCTGTACTAGCCGTGGCTGGACCCCAACCTCCTCCCTGCAAAATGTGAGACAGAAGAATTCTGAAGGTAAAAGAACCTCTGCTTTTTCTGCATTTCCCACCCCGGTTGTCACGCATTCGAGGAAAACTGAGGCTTGGCACGCCGTGTGCCCACACTGCCAGGAGAGGCTCCCGAGGGAACCGTCTGGGGAGCCCAGGCCCAGCTCTCCCCACCTGCAGACCAGGTGCTCAGCCGATGACGTGGCAGAGCTGACCTCCTCAGCCTTCCGCACTCGCCATTATATAGCAACAGAGACGAGGGACCGTCGCTCCCAGGGGCTTGGCCTCCCCAAGGTCGCCGTAGGTGGCTGCAGACCCAAATCCATGCCCTTGCGGGCCACAGTTATCCTTGAACGAGAACACCAGGATCCGAAGAGTGCTTTGCGGGTGGTGACTGAGAACTTTTCCCAGTCGCTTTATGGGCGTCTCAGCGACAGCTTCTTGGCATTTGCCGAAGCAGAGCGGGAGTCCAGGTGGAGGCGCCCAGGGGGCTGGGGTCTGCGCCGCGGCCGTGCCGGCTCCTCCTGGGTTTGGATGGAGCGTCTGTCTCCGCTTTCTTTCTGACTCTTTGCATTCTTCCCCACCTCCACCCGTGGACCTGGCTCTCCTGGGGCTGCTCTGGGGATTCCGGATCATCCCAGGAGGTCAGGCATGGCAGGTGGCCTGGCTTCGTGCTCTTGAAGTTGGGACTCTGACAAAGAAATCCTACCCACTGGCCAGATTTCAGGACTTGGAACTGGAGTTGGAACCAAAGGAAACCGAAAGCAAAACTCCCCCTTCGGCCTACTGGAGGGAATCATTCTCGTCAATACTTTGGTATTTTCCTTTTTAATAAAAATTCCATCGAATGGTGTTTTTTTCTCTATAGGCAGGGGTCTCAAAGTGCAAATGTTCCAACTGTTTCAACTGTAATCGCTCCGGCCTCACGCCTGCCTTCCCAGGAGCTGTGCTGGGAGTACGGAGGATGGAGGGGACTGGCGGGAGGGGAGCAGTGCGGGGGAGGGGCGTCCCAAGCAACCAGAAGGATATTATTCTTGCAGTCTAGTTCCCTGAAAAAAACCCTGCCGCGATAAATAATGAAATCTCAAAATGAAAACACCCGATAAGAGAAATGGAAATATCATGCCGTTAAGTAGTTCCTTATTCTTTAGATATGCATCTGGTCCTATGTGCACGTACACGTCTATACGCGCACACACGTGGCTACGCACACATGCACACACAGGCTGACTGCACGCGTCCTGGGGAGGGGGTGCTTGGCCGGTGGACCATCTGGGTGGGAGCATCCTTCCTGCAGAGCGGTGCTCGCCTCTTGTACCTGTTGAGCCGACTGCTCTGCAGCAGGTGCCACGAAGCTCTCGATAAACGGAAACCGGCCCTCTGCCGCACTGCACAGCCCAAACAGGGAACATCTGGTGGAATTACAGTGTTCGTTTAAAAAAGCTTCCATAGAAAAAGGGGGGAACACGACTGTTCTTGGTCTCTCCTTCCTCCTCCTTCCCCTTCCTGGTCCTCCTGAGTAAGAAGCCTAGAATGCATTGGCTTCTGGCAGGTGCCTTGGAGCATCTTCAGCGGCCTGGCGGGCCCTCCTCGTGGCCGGTGCCCTCGCCCGGCCCGCCCGGGTGCGTGTGTGTGCGGGGAGTGCGCGTGCCGTGCCGAGAGCAGTTCTGCTTAGAGGGACGTCTCCACGCTGTGGAGCGGGCTCCCGGGGCGGGAAGAAAACACTGACGAGGTAGCTGACTTGGTGCCGCGCGTAGTCAGGTAGACGCCGCTGTCTATGGCGTTGTTGTTCTGGTTGGGGGAGGGCGGGGGCGGGGCCCGCAGGCGCTCCTCGTTCTCGTCCACGTCCGTGTCATCGATGAGTGGGATGTTGTGGGTGTAGTCATTGATCAGAAACTCGGGCGTCGCCATGAAATTATGGATGGAGGTCTTGGATTCGGGTTTCTCCAGGCCTTCGTAGAGGGAGCTACGGAATGCTTTCACCACCCGGATCTGGAGGGGGAGGGGGAGGGCCAGTGAGCAGGAGGGAGGAGGGGGAGGGCGAGGAAGGAAGAGGGAAGGAGGCCATCAGCGGTGAGTGCAGCCCACACCCACGGCAGGGGTCACTGCCTGACAAACGTCTGTCTTTTGGAACAGAACAGTTGGAGCCCTCTGCCCCGCTGCGTCTCCCTCCCCGTCGCCTGATGCGCATGCGGGACAAATGGCAGTGGCTTTCTCTAGGCTGAACTCAAGAGCAATGGATTCACGGGACTCCTGGCTGCTCCCTCCCACCCCTTCCCCTGCACTGAGTGTGGGGGGGGATTCCAATGTGGGAGCCCGGAAAGATGACTGGGCAAAGGGACAGTGCTGGACACTGGGCTCTCCACTTTCTCTTCCCAGAGAGTCCGAGGAACTTTCTGGCAAGAGAAAGTCCCCAGCCTGTGGGCACACTGCAGGCCTTTCGCGCGTTGGTTCCCCTCCCTGGCTTCTCGGCGCCCTCTCCTCTGTCCCCCGGCTCCTGTGGCAGCAGCCCGTGCTGGCCAGGCCCAGACACATCTGCCCATCACTCTCCGTGCTGCTAAGTCCAACGGCCCTTCTGTGTCTCCATCTTATTTGATCCCCCAGGGGCCACCTGCCCCTCTTTCTGGGAACTTCTCCTGGCTCCCCTGACACTGCCCCTGTCTGGCCCTCCTCCTACCTCACCGGTTTCTCTGTCTTCACCTCCTCCACTGCTTCTGACTCTGTCCCAGAGTGCCCAGAGCCCCGGCCTGTCCCTGTCCCCCTCCTCCCTGTGCACACCCCCAGGCTCACCTCCTCGCCCTGGCCACAGCTCTGGGCTCATCTGGCTATAACCATGGACTGCGGCCCAGGCCCCTCATCAGAGCTCCAGGCCTAAGAGCCTACCAGTCCCCCATCTGGAGGCATCCAAGATGGAAAATGGCCCCATTTTTAATTTACACCGACCAAGCCTGTCCTGCTCGGATGCCCTGATTCACCAGCTGGCTGCGTTTGATCTGGTCGTCATTTCCCTTCTCAGACCCTTCCGTCCTGCATCTCCTGCCATCAGAGGCCCTTTGTAGTCTGCCGATACCCGCCTCTACAGCCTTTCTCACCCTCCTCCTTTTCACTCTCCAAACCACACGACTTCTTTCAGTCCCTGGAATTTGGTTGGGGGCCATATGCTTCCCCCACTCACATTTGCTACACCTTGTTCCCTGGCTGCCCCGCTGGCATCTGCAGACCTCAGATCAGCACAAGTGCCCCCTGGGGAGACGCTTCCCACAATGCCCTGCTCCCCAGCTACCGAGGCCCCAGCTGAGCTCAGGCACCCCTGACCTCCGCACCTCCCGCAGGACCCTGCTCTCAGAACTAGCCCCTCGGCCTCCGCTGGCTGCCCTGCCTTCACCTCCACATGTGCTCAAGTCTCCTCGGTTTGCTGCCTCTCTCCGCTCCTTCCCTGGGCCCCCAGCCTGGGCTCCCTCATGTTTCTAGAAGGCAGAATCGATGGGAAGCCTTCAGCTGGGCTTCGCACTAGCCAGCTGGTCCTGTGCTGAGATGGGGAGGCCAGAGCCTCCCTATGTGAGTGGGTGGACACAAAGTGAGCTCTAAAGCCATTACCAGGTCCAAGGTCCTAGGGTTGGGTTTTCTTGGTTTAGACAAGGTGTTGGAAAACTGTGGCCCAAGAGCTAACTCTGGCCCTCAACCTGGTTTTGTAGATAAAGTCTTATTGGGTACACGGCCATGCCGTGTCCTCTGAAGGACATGTCCAATGTTCATTGCTGCCCCCTGGTTTAGACCATGAATCCCTTTCAACCCTCCAGTGTCTGGATCCCGGGGTAGGTCAGTTTAACCCAGGAGAACCTCACAATTAAGTGCAAAAAAAAAAAAAAAAAAAAATGAGCCCAAGGGCTCCATAAAATTGGAAATTTCTGATTCCATATCTTAAATCCAGTTAGGATTTTCTCTGCATTTGGTACAGCCGCATCTTCCAGGTCGTAGATGGCCATCATTTGCTGTCGGCCCCCGCATTCCCCAGACTGGTTTCTGAGATCGGGGTGACCCAGAAGTTGACAATCATTTTCCTTTTCTGGTGCCAGGATTGTGGGAGAGCCAATGGGACACTGGCTGTGGCTGTGTGGTGGTGGAGGATCTACTCCGGCAGTCAGCCACCCCCTCAAGCCACAGAAATGGGAGCAGGTGGCGTGCTGCCGCCCTTGGCCCTGGAGGCCTTTGTGGTAAGTTTGCCAGCAGTGCCCCGGTGCCCCTGGCTACATCCTTTCCCCTCACCTGGACCTGGGTCATGTGATCAGGCCAGGCCCCTGCTCAAACTCATCCCCAGCTCCCCCAGAGGGTGGCCGGCTCTTCCCTCCCCAGCTTCTGTTGCTCTGGCCTGGAAGGCTCCTTCAGGGCCCTCCTCCCGGGTGTAATCAAAGACTCACTTTGATGCCCCTCACTAGCCTCGTTTGCTGCCTGTCGCCAGAGCCTGGCGCAGAGCGGCCGCTCAATCACCAACAGAAGGTGCCAGGGCTGCCCACCCCAACGTGCGCCGTTGGCCTGAGTCATCCTGAGTGTCTTACAGCTGACGGTGAGTCGGCTTCCCTCCAGCTTCCATTTCCCTGCATGCAAATCTTGGGCTCTTAACACATGGCCTGGGATTGGTCTTATGATGGGGAGTTTTCAGGCCACTCCACGCTGAAGGGCACAGTCAACCCCCGGGACATGGGTTTGGTGGGAACTGGGAAACGTTTCTAAGAGAGGGCCGCCCTGGACGCCTGAGCTCGCACCTGGGAGTCTGAGGACATCCCCACCGTGGAGTTTAGCGCGTCCCTGCGAAAGCCTGGTCACAGCTGGGTGGGTCCAGCGCTCTTCCCCAGTGCGTGACCCTTACTGCCTCCTGAAGCTCCTCTCCTGGCCTGGGACTGTCCCAGGGGCCAGGGCAGGGTCCTCAGGCCACCTGTTCATCTCTAGGACGCCCAAAGGGGTGTCATTGCCCTCAAGGCTGTGAGTGCCGCCCACAGCGCACAGCCCACCTCGACGCCACCAATGCCCCCTGCACAACCTCCGCCTGCATCTGCCGCTCCTGTACCTCCTGTCAATGGCTAATGGGCCTCTCGAACTGGAGGAGGTCCAGGAGGACCGTCAGCCTTGCCCCCCGCCGACCCTGCCCCTCGCCTAGTCTTTGCATCCTGGTGCAGGGCTCTGGCTGAAACTTGCAGGCACAGACCCAGCGCCGCACATCAGCGTGTCTTGGGGCCCCTCTTTCCCGAACCTCTCCAGGGCGGAGCCGTCCCCGCCTCAAGCGCTGCGGCGGTGTCTCCCCGCAGCCCCTGAGCGCAGAGACGCCCCCTGCCTGGTCCCTGGATCTTTCCCGGGCTCCAGCCTGCGTGGCTGCCGCCCCTGGGGTCCCTGGTCCTTCTCTCTGACCGCTGAGTCAGGCCCTGCCCTCGCTGTGTAGCAGGCAGGGACTCCAAACATCCCAGCAGCTGCTGAAGCTGCTCTGGGTCCTGACTGGTGGCGCTCACACTGGTCTGCGCAGTGTGGGACGCCCCCAAGTCCAGGTTACTGTAAGAGAATTTAAAGGTAAAGAAAGACGTGAAAAGCACCGGCCAGTAAAGAGGACTTCTAGATTACAGCCAACCAGAAGCAGGTCTGGCTGGGGCTGGGGGCTGTCCCATGGCTTCCCTCCCCTTTCCGAGTGAGGCCTGCTGCGCCCCACCGCCTGGCCTCTGACACCGCGGCCCGCTTCCTCCTTCGCTGTCAGCTCCGTCCCCCTCGTCTAGGTTACTCTTTGCCCCTCTCTCGGGGCTGCAGCCCCTCCAGCTGTTGGTACGCAGGGGCCCAGCTTCGTTTGGCCCTGTTCTCTTCTGCCCCCACTCCCCAGGGACCTCTCCGTTGGGCGCCCCGTGCCCCCCACACTGCACCCCTGCTTCCAGGTCCCCCTGCTGCTGCCCATCCCCTATCGTGGCCAAGGGCCCCAGAGTCGTCTGGGCCTTTTCTCTGTCCACATCCATGCATTTCCTGGGTGCTTCTAGCCATCTGCCTGCTAAGGAGCTCCCACCTCAATGTCCAGACTCGGGGTTCTGCCTGCTTCTTCAACTTTACCTCCCACCCCCCATGTCTCCTTCCTTGTCTCCCTGTTGCCACCCTTGACGTCCACAGTCTCTTCTCAGCATGGCAGCCTGAGTAATCTTTTCCAGCGGAAGTCAGAGCGTGTCGCACCTTCCACTGGTCCAAACACTTCAGTGGCAGTGTCTCCCTCAAAGGAAGAGTCCTGCCAGGGCCTGCCTCGGGCCATTCTCTTCCTCTTTCTCCTTTACCCTCTCCAGCCTCCCGGCTCTTCCTCAAGCACGACACTCCTGCCTCAGGACCTTTGCACTGGCTGTTCCCTCTGTCAGGAAGGCTCTTCCCCAGTGAGCCTCATGGCTCCCCCTCAGCTCTTTCTGTTTACAGCCACAATCCACTCATCTCCCTCGGCACCCCGGCACCTCTTCTGCCTCCTTTTCTCCCCAGCATGGTTCACCTTCAAACACCCCACACATCCCATTATTCTCTCCTCTGTCTCCTGTCACTGGAACATAAGGCCCCTGACGTCCCCAGCACCCAGCACAGCATCCGCCTGCAGCAGGGGCTCAGTGGATAGGTGCTGGGCGTAGGGGGCCCACACAGCCTTGCACGTGTCTCCCACCATAGCTCCCCCGACCAGCGCCCTCCGCCCACGGTGCTCGGAACAGCAAGCTTGGGTGTCCCCCAGGGCCATCACCCCTGCCCTGTCCCCCGCCTACACTCTTCTTCCGCCAGATCATCCCATGTCGGCCTTGTCTCCTTATTTGGAACTCAGCTCACAAATCATCCTCTGAGAGGCTGTCCCGGACAACCTTTATCGAAAATAGTGCCACTAATGTTTCTCTCGTTCTGCTTCCTTTCCCTCTGAGGCTGGTGACCACCTGCACTCAGCGCAAACTTACTTCTCTGTTGTTTGCTGCCCGGCCCTCGCCCCCGCACGTGAGCCCTGGCCTGTCTTCCCCTCACCGTGAGCTCCATTAGCGGGGATGGGGCATGTGACGCTCCAGACCCGCGGTACTACCCCGGCCACAAGGAGAAAGGATGCTTGTGTCAGACTCTGCCACGGGACCATGCCACTGATGAAGAGTTGCAAGCAGAAGGGGTGAAGGTCGCGGCTGAAAGTGGATGTACCCCGCTTTTGTTTTGAACTTTAATTGCTTGCGTTTGCAATGTAGGTGGTGGTGGAGGCGGAGAAGGGACGTGGAAGCAGGGAGGAAAGCGAAGGATGAAGGATCTCCCACCCCATTAAAGGAAAAGAAAAGGAGAGAAAAATAAAAGCAAAGGCTCCCGAACAACAATGACAATGGCCACAACAGAAACTGGGTCTGACACCTTCGGGCTGTGGGAGGAGCAGGCCCTGGGGGGGTCGTCACCCTCTGCACCCTCCCTTCTCTCTCACTGTGAAGCTCACAGAGCTCAAAATTCTTCCATCCAACTCCTGCCCCGTCCTTCCGTACCAACCACCATCCAGAACCTTCTGTGGGAGGAAGGAACCTGGCAGCTTCCCTGGCAACGGGGCTTTGGATTTAGAGCAAATTCTGAACACAGCAGCCAGGGAGAGCCATGGCGCCTCCATGAACTTTAGGTTCCCAAGTCCCAAACCCTCCCTGTAGGCATGAGGGTGAAACGTGACTTGAGATCAACACAAAGAGGTGTGCGGTGATGGACCCACGATCGAGGGGGTAGCGAGGGGGAAGGCTCCCTTTCCTCACCACGGAATCAGAAGACATGAAAATTCAGACTCCAGAGTCGGCTCTTTCACTGAGGGATCGAATCCCAAACAAAAGACACAGCTTTGTGTGTGCTGGCAAGCCGAAAATGCTGGTGGCTTGTGAGTTTTGCGAAGTTTACCTCCCATTCTGTGGGCATGTATGTGTGCCCAGGACCGGGACAGGCCAGACTCAGTGGCCGGTGTCAACAAGATGTTGCACTGAACTGACCCAGGCATGGAGAGTCCTGGGTTTTCCAGGGGCTCGGCCTTGCCTCTCATCCTGGCTGTCTCCAGCTGCAGGGCCTCAGATAAGTCTCCTGGGCTTCCTGGGCCCTGGCTCCCAGCCCCAGGAGTCGGCCCGGAAGTGTCTACGGGGGTGGGGGGCTCTGGAGCAGGGCTTTCGGGGTCTGCCTTAGGCTGCAAGCTGGCATGTGCTTTAGGAATTGCCTGGAAGGTTCTTCCATGTGGTAGGGTCCCTGGCTGCAGGAAGGCTCGGGCAGGGCTGACACTGTTCGTAGTGTGGAGACAGTGTGCACAAAATGCCAATACACTATTCCCAGAAACCCACGTGGGCAGACTTGCCTCGAAATCAATGGATTTCCTGAGAAGGAAGCAAACTCCAGCAAACAAGACAGCTTTCACCTTGCAGGGCTCCTTCCTCAGTGGGGCTGTCTTAACTACTGCTCTAGGAGTGTGTGAGGGGCATGTCTCCCCAGGCTCCAGAAGGGCGTGTCCACAGAAGCCCCGGGGTCTCACCGGGCTGGGCTTTGCCAAGTCGGCAAAAGCCAATTAAAATAAAGCAACCGCCATGATATGTTTTCGGTATGGTTGATCAGACCTGAAGGGCCCTGAGGGAGTCCTTCTGGGCACATCTGACCAAACTCGCCACCTGCCCCTGTGACAGTAATCGTTTGAGCGTAGAGGCCCACTGTTGCTGCAGGAGGGCCAGGCTGCTGGGGAACAGGCTGTGGATATGTGGCTGGGCGGGGCGGGAGGGGGGGGGCTGGGTGTGTCTGTGCGGCCGTGCTCGCACCTGGGGGCAGCCATCTGTCGGCCTGGGCTTGCTGCTCATTAGTAAACCTGAGTGAATAGACACCTCCTGTCTGCCTCCACCCTGGGGATCCTAACAGCCAGCTGGGGAATGAGGCTGAGCTTCCTGAAGAATTACCGTGTGAGAGTATGATTGGGGCAGGAATGAGGGTGACTGACACACTAACAGGGGATAGGATTTCGCACCCCCTTCGTTTCCAGAAGACTGATGGTGTTTAGTAAAGAATGCTTTTTCCTAAGCCACTCAGGTGGGTGGCCTCAAGGCCATGCACGGCTGAGGTCCCATGCAATGGCTGTGGTGGGGCGGCCACTAAGGCAGGCAGGAGAGACGGCTGAGTGGGCGGCGGGGAGGCAGCCAAGGCCATTCTGGAGCCGGGGGCGGGGTGCCGGGGGTCAACAGGAAGTGTGCGTGGCTGTGAATGTGGGCGCGCTGAGCCCCGAGGACCATCGCACCTCTAGCCTCCCCCCAACACTCCTCTGAGGGGCTGTCCTCCCCCTCGGACTCTGGCCACTTCTTGCGTTGGTGTTGCATGCCGGGGCCTGCACTGGGTGAGCAACGTCACCTGTCACTCTGGCCTTCGGGCTCCTTGTCCACACCCGCAACCAGGCCTTCCGCCTACACAGCCTGAGGCTCTCACCGGAAGCGATGTTGGGCCGAGACTGGCCGCGGCGCTCAGGAGGAGGCGCGGCCTGGCTGGGTGGTAGGCAAGGAGGACAGAAGCCTTCCTGAAAGAGCTGGGTTTTCCTGAGGAAACCTTGTGCCCCGTGACCACTGCACCCTGCCTTTCTTCTGGTAAGTTCCGAGAGAGAGACTGAAGGCCTAGGGCTGTCCTCCACTCTGCCAGGACTTCCCCTGATTTGTACGATGTGGGTGCCAGGCTTGGTGATTTCTCGGGGTCTTTGAAGCTTGGACTGGGAAGCGGTGATGGTGGCAGGAAGTGGTCTTGGTCGGCAGCTTCTGGAAGCAGGAACGTCCCCTGGTGCCACCTGGCCCTCCATCCAGCATCTTGTGAGTCAGGACATCGGGACCCTCCTCAGGCAGAAGGTGCTCGTCTCCCAGTGGTACGTGGTGTGGATGGACAGTGACCCTTCTTCTGGCCAGGAGCTACTTAGGTTCCCCGGGAGCGGCTCCTACCCCACGCTGCTGGGCTCCCGGCACTGGGAAGGGGGATAGGACAGGTGGCCGCAGAAAGAAGGAAGGTACTAGAAGCCGAGGAAGAGAGAGGAGAAGGAGGCTGCCCCCAGGGAGGAGGCCTGAGGCCCCCAGACAGTGCGGCCTCAGCAGGAGTGGGGGGAAGGCCTAGGGGTGAGCAGAGGAGGGACGGGCTGCCTTCCCCCAAGTCAACACACAGGCGGATGGACAGACAGACAGAGAGGAGGCACAGAGAGAGATGGCAAAGGAACACGTGAAGGAAGTGGCAGGCGAGGGCAGCTGCGGCCCAGCAGGCCCTGGCCGAGCCTCCTGCCGGCTTCCCCAGGTGGAGTGGTGCCAAGTACCCTGTGGGACAAGCTTTCCAGCTCGCCTGTGACGGCTGTCAGCCAGCGTCTGTGGCCCCGGGTGGGTGGCTGGCTCAGTGAACATTCAAGGGAGCTGGACATGCGTGTGGCCTGTGGGATGGGGAACGCGCTCGTGTGTGTGTGTGTGTGTGTGTGTGTTTACGTGTGCGCTGTTTCCAAATGGGACAAGGTGGCTCCAGTGGGGACCAGTACATCCCTTCCATAAAGGGCAGAGTGGTCTGAAAGGACAGCTTAAGAAAGAGGAGGGACGCCCTCCACTGGGGACCTCTTACCAGTTCCTAAAAAAAAAAGAAGAAGAAGAAGAAAAGAAAAAACAAAAAAGAGAACACAAGACAAAAGAAAACAGGAAAAGAGAAGAAATCAAGCAAAAAGAAAATCCCAGAGTCTGGTGTGGGAAAAAAGCATAGTTAACAACTCCCGTCCACGGGGAAGTGATGTGTTCACAGAGGTGAGAGTTGCCGGGTCCCACTGGAAGGAAAGGAGACAGGTAGCAGTGAACCATCCTGGCAGGGGCTCTGGGCTCATACTTGAAGGTGTACTGTTTGGCTTTTGAAATCTCGAGTTTGCTGTGAGAGGCAGGTGGCCCTGGGGGGCAGTGGGGGGCAGTGGGGGGCCCACACTGTTCCTTGTGTTGTCTCTTACCGGGCGGACCGTGGGGTGGTGGGCTTAATGGCCTAGTGGCTTGCCCTTTGTCTTTGTAAAGAAGTGTGAGCAAATATGGAACTTTCTACCTCTTTAGGACAGCCCCTGGGTTCCTTTAAAAATGTGACACACATGGCGGGAACTTTTCAGAGGGACGTATAAAAAGGAATCAATTTCTCCCAGCTTCTCGAAGGAAGGAGGAGAGAGAGTATGGACCAGATCAGGTTAAGACCTTCCAATCCTGAGGCCTGCTTGGAAAGAGCGAAGATGCTTTGGGAACAAAAGGAAACGTGGCCGAGGGCGGGCTCGAGGCATGAGGAGGGCTCCTGGGGTCACCTTTAACGCCCGGGGGGCCCAGGTGTACTGCCTTTGGAAACCACTTCAAGGAGAGCTCTGGAAGCTGCTGCTTTAGTCCCAAGTGGGCGGGCTGGGTTCTTCCGCTGTGAATGGCACCGCAAAGGCGCTCGCCTCTCCTTCCAGTCCTGGGGGGGCGGCCCTGAGGCCGCGCGCCTCCCTCGAGCTGCCCCGCGGAACACTGACCAAGGCCCCAACCTGACTGACACCAGACACCACCAGAAGCGGCCAAGTTCATGAAGAACCGTCAGTTCAAGAAAAGAAAACCAGCGACAGAGGAGCGCTAAACAAAACCCCCAAACCAAAGGAAAGAACAGAAGGTCCAGCAGTGCCATGGATTCAGTACATTTCATAAGAGGATATGGCTTTAGAGAGACACACCGTCTGGGCGGGAAGGACTGAACAGGGCGATAAAGAAAGAACGGAAAAGCCTCGGTGAGCGGAGGATGTAAGACTGGAAAAAAAGAGAAGGAAGAGGCGGGAGGCTTTTTCCTCCCCCAGAGATGCCATTTATGAGAGAAAAGGGGACTCAAGACTCACTCCCAGCGGCACTGGTGGGATTGGCAGCAGAGAGAATTACGTGAGTAGGGGTAGAAAGATTGGTTACGTCATGGAGCTGGCTGAGGACCGAGGACCGCCGGCGCACAGCACCCTGAAATGAACCGCTTCTCTTGAAGGTACTCACTACCTCCATCTGTGGGAGAGAAAATGAGATAAAGGTTGGCTTGCACTGTTGTCCCCGCGACCGCACGGGGGTGGGGCTGGGTGGGGACAGGGGCCACACTGGGTGCATATCGTGACAGCAAAGCCTCACTGAGGTCGCCTCGGTGCTTCTGCTGGGGCCGAGGCCGAGGCCGAGGCCGAGTCTGGCCTCTGCGTCATCCACCAAGAGAGGCTTTGCTGAGCAAATGATTAGCGCTCAGAAGACCTGGCGCGCGGGGGTTGACGATGGATCGGGCACACCGCAAACACTTTAGAAAGAGCCATTTGCATTCACGATATGTTCATCGCAAGCCACTCAGTGTAAGAATGGATTTTAAAAGAGGGGGAGGGGGTTTCCCCAAAGCCCCTGCTTTCTCTCATCGGAATGCCTTCCCACAGAGCCACAGGCAGGGCAGGAGGGAGAGTGGAGAGCCTGGGTCCGGGGAGCAAAGATGGCTTTACTTTGTCCCCCACCCTTAAAGCCTCCTAGGAGGCTTCGGGAAATGAGAGCCATGGGGGTGAACTTGCCGGAGATGCAGTATCTTTGGGTTTCCCGACCCGCCTTTGGCTGGCAGGGGGGCCTGGGGGTGGAGCAAGCCCGGGCGTGGGGTCCCAAGGAACCGTGGCTGGGTGGCCACTGTGAACGTCCCCCCATCAGAAGACCGTGTGTCTAGATTCTGGGAGGCCAGCCCGCTGTGGCGTACTCTGGGCCGCTCCTTAGAGAACGTCCCCTCTTAGCGGGGAGTGTGTGCGGAATCTCTGGCCCTAGAAGGTGGATCTGATCTCTAGAAAGTGCCACATAGTTCACTGGATGACGTGAGCAGCGGAGCGCTCAGACGGCCCCCATCCCAACCGAAGTGAAGACGGCCGGCATTTCAACCCTCAGACGCGCTGCCAGACAGACTAATTGTTGTGTACGCACCACTGAGCCCCCTTCTGCCCAGCAGAAGCAAGGCATACTGAGTGCCCACGGGGACTGGCACAGTGCCGAGTGCCCCAACACACCGAAGGAAGATGACCCGTGCCATGATGTCGCTGTCTCTTTGCGGGGCGGGGGGCGGGGCGCATCTCCTCCCTAGACTGAGATGTTTCTAAGGCTACGGAGACAGGGGACTGTCTCAAGAGGGGGCTCTTACTGTGGCAAAGGCGACAAGGGAAGGGAAAAAATGCCTTTCCTGCCTCCGATTGGGCCTCTCCGCATGGTGTCCCGAGGCAATGATGGTATCAGTCAAAATACCACAGAATTATCCCTCTGCCCCACGCCTGCCCCGGAAGCCCCCCACGCTGGGCCAGGAACGAGGCCCAGTCACTGCTGAAGCTTCTCTGGTTTAGAATGGAATGCGAAATAGACCACGCCGTGAGCACTTTGAAAAGCTCCACGTCCTGCATTTGGAGGACTCTTATTCTGGAATGACACCCTTCCTGGCTGGTGCATTTCTATGTGCCTGGAATGATGGTGAGAGCGGGCAGCAGCTTAGGAAATGCCTTCACTTAGCGACATAAAAACTTGTGCTGGTCTCTGAAATCTGGGGAGCAATTTTGTGTCTTGCAAAAGTTGCAAATCTAGGGCTGGCTGCCTAGAGAATGTTTCTCTTGGCATGGGGTGTATGCACCTTGAGGGGCTTTATTTCTCCTAGGCTTTATTTCTGCTTTGCAAGCAGGTATTTTGAATCAAAATGAACAAACGCTCTTAAAAAGTGAACTAAAGCAACTGGTTGGTTCGGCATTCCTGAGAAGTGTGGCGGATTTGATGTGACAAAGTCAAGGGGAGGAATGAGTGGCTCCACGGAGAGGCCAGGGCTAAGGGATGGCGGAAGGAGACTTGGGTGACCTTGGGCAAGTCCCTTCTCTCTGGGCCCCATTTCCCCGTGTGGAAAGCAGGGACCCGACCAGCCCGGAACTGCAAGGCTCTGACCGAGGGGACCCACTCTACCAACGGGGTGGCAGTGTCAGGTCCAAGAGCCTGCAGGCAGTAAGAAGACACAGACGCACAGGTGGCTGGGGCACCAGAGACCTCTTCCCGGACACCTAGGATTGGGGCAGGGCTGTGGTCTTGGCTGCTAGAAGAGCTAACACTGACTTTGGCTCAGCGATGGAAGCGAATAGGCTCTGCTGTAGAACCCGCCCAGCATGACACACCAGAGCCCGTCGGGGCGGGATGGGTGGGTGGGTGCTCACAGTTGAGCAGCCAGGAGGCCACGGGGAAAACCTAGACAGCTGGTGACAAAGGCTCCTCCCATTCTACTGGGCGCTCAGTGTTCCTGCCGGGCCCAAGACATCCTTCCCCCGCCACGCTGGCCAAGGCGCCTGCGATGCCGCGAGGGCTGAGCCAGAGGCCCGGAGCAGCCCCTTGGGACTCTGAGAAGGCTTCATGGGGCCGCCGTGGGATGAGGAGGGGCCCCAGGGGACACGGTGGGAGCTGCGGAGGCCTGGGGCCCAGACAGTGGCCAGCATGGAGGCACAGCAACGCGGGCGAGCAGAGTGGGAGTCTGGGAAGGCAGCAGGGGTTCCAGGGACGCAGGGCACGTGGGGTGATGCCGAGAGGCAGACGGGAGGCTGAGTGCTTCTGGCCGGGGAGCTGAGGCTGGCGCCTGGGGAGGAGAGGGGCGCCCAGAGACTAGGCCCCCAGGGGTTGTGTGGCAGCAGCTGGTGAGCCGCGTGCACTGGGAGGGCGCTTTGGGCACCTGGCACGGAGGATTCTTTGGGATGAGCCCATGGTGACTTGTGACAGGCTGGAGGCGGGCGCTGGGGAGAGCTGTGCTCTCAGGTCCTGGCCCAGGCCAAGCGGCCACGCGGGAAGCCGCCCGAGCAGGCGCCCGGTGGTGTTCTTCCTGCCGGTGGGTCTCCAGGGCAAGAGCAATTGGAGCTGGGTCGGGGCAGTGGGGCTGTGGGTCCAGGACAGAGCACGGAGAAAGGCCCGGGAGGAGCAGGGAGTGGTGGGGTGTCACACGCTGGCTATGTTGCAAATAGGCTGCAGGGGTCCAGGGTGGACCCCGGGAGCCTCAGTCCAGGCAGAGACGTGGGCGGCTGGGCCAGGAGGATGTTGGGGGCGGGGCCGGAGGTGGCTGGACGGGGCATGCGCGTTCGAAGGGCCATGCCAATGTGCCAGGTGTGTGGGGAGACGGGAAGAGGGTCTGGGACAGCTCCAGGGCTCTGGCTTGGGCAGTAGAAGTGAGGGAGCCATGGATCAGGAGCTGGGGGGCGGGAGGAGGTGGGCTTGGGGAGGTGGGGCCTGGGTCTGGACTGACCCGAGCCCAGGGTGGGTAACGTGAGGCAGAGGAGAAGGTGGTGCGTGAGGGGCGCCTGGTCGCCATCTGGAGGCTGTGCGGGGAGGGCCAGGCCATGGGGAACTGGCACGAAGAGACCAGTGCCCCCGGGGACCGTGGGACTTCCAGCAGCTAGGGTCACAGCCAGGCGACAGGGCAGACCACGGTCTCAGTGGGAGGTGGGAGCGACAGGCAAGGAAGATGGAGAGGGGCCAGCAAGCTGCCAGGAGAGCAGGGCGGACCGCACTTCCGGAAGGGCGCTGGGAAACAGTCTGCAAGCGGGAGGGATGGAGGGACGGCCCAGCTCGGGAGCCGGGAGGGTGTCTCGCAGACCTTGGTGAGAACTGCCTCTGGGGTGTTGAGGGCTGATGTCAGGCTATGATGAGAGAGACAGCAAGTATGGAACATTCTGGCAAGAAGGCTGGCCGGGAAGAGCTGGGGGCAGGAAGCGAGGGTGGCTCTGTCAGGCAGACTCTCAGGAAGCCTGTGCAAGTGCCCACAGCTGGGCAGTCGTCGTGGCTGTCTGAGTTTATAGAGGAGACTGGGATGCACAGAACGGACCAACTTGGTTACCAGAGTTCACTTCCCAAATGAAGCCTTTCCCTAGAATTCACAGTATAACCCACTGAATGGTGAGCTCACCAAAGCCTATTTGAAACGGGCGTCTGCCTCATCCCGAGAAGGCCCCTTCCCCGTGACCTGGGGCAGCTCCCAGCAAAGAAAACGAGTCCCAGCAGCTATTCAAACAGTGGGTGGCCCGTGCCCCCATCTCCCTGAGATACAGCTCTGGGTCACAGCGCACGCCGTTAGCTGACACCTGTGCCCACTAGCGGGGAGGGCCACCTGGGCTCTGAGCGAGGCGTCAGGGAGAGGCCATCTTGGAGACATACTGTCATCTGGCACTTCCGGCAACTGCCCTTGTGATCGTGGCGGCAAGCCCCAAGGGCTTCCCTGTCGCTCTCAGGCTCATCTCGCCCATTCTCTGCCTCTGGCTTGCTTGACCCCCTCGCGAGGCGGGAGAGCCAGAGTGGCCGAGCAGCCCGGCGGCTTACCTGCGTCTGGATCCGGTTGAGGCCCCGGAACCAGAGGATCTGGCCTCTGCGGAGCTCCCGCTCGGCGTGGTCGATCTCTTCCTCGCCCTCAGCCAGCTCCTCGTCAGTCATCTCGTCCTTCCCGGGCCCGTGCCCCGCTTCCTTCAGGCACTTGAGCTGGCTGGTGGGGATGGTGGCGATGACCTGGGTCGCCAGAGGTGAGGGACAGCAGGCAGAAGTGGCCGTCAGAGGTGGGAGCTCTGCTGGGGCCGGGAGCGGACGCAGGCTGCCCGCCTCCCGCTGACGCAGGCCCAGGCCAGTGTGTGTGCCTGCCCCTGCACAGGCCCCGGCCCCGTGTGCAGCTCCTTCCTCAGTGCTTGTTTCCTGCGGGCGGCCCCTGGGCCGCCTCTGCCAGCTGCCGAATCCTGCTCTCCAAAGCAGTGTGCGCGCCGGTGGACCCTCCTCCATCGACGCCCAGAGGAGCGGCTCATGCCACCTTCCCGCACAGCGTGTGATGTAAGGGACTCGCTTCGCCAGGCCAAGGTCTGGCCCTGGCCTGGCTCATGGGAGGGGACCTTTAGGCCCCTGCCTCTTGGTTTAGCCGGGGCCAAGGGCAGGCAGGCTACACTGCCGCGGTGATTTGGGGCGGGTCCCCGGGTCGCATGTACCAGCTTGACCTCCGGGGCGCGGAGATTGAGTAACTAAGTCACACGGGCTCCCCAGGCCTCCGGGACCGACGCCACTCAAGTCCCCGGACCGCACCGCTCAGGGGAGCTGCCCTGATGGTGGTACCCACGCGTGTCATCACACATTGCCTCCGGGAGAAACTGCACTGCCACGTGACTCCCCTGGTGGGGGAGCTGGGAGCTCGTGCCCGGCCTCTCCTGGGCCTGCCCTATGTAAGCATGATCTTGGACATCTAGCCTCCAGAGAATAACACCTGCCGTTGAAGCCACCCTGTCTGGAAGGTTCACAGAGGTATTGTGTAGCTTCAAATATGTGAGCATTTTCCAAGCCACGCAATTCTAAGGCACGATTTTCAGCTCCTACCGTGGCAAGGGGAGCGGTGGGTGGTTTTGCTGGGCGCTGTGACATCCCAGCCATGGCCCTTTGCGTGCTCTCTGCTGAGGCCGTCACTTGTGGCCCTGCACCTAGGTCATGGCCTGTCCCAGAGGCAGGCTAGGGGACCCTGGGCTGCCCACAGTTCCCCAGACAAATGGGAAAGGGGCAGGGCTGGGAAAGCCACCGAGGCGGACACTTACCTGTCCCCAGACCAGCTCCCCAGCACCAACAAACAGGCACCAGAGCCACTGTTCCGTAGACAGCGGCGAGCAGCTGAAGGGCTTTCCGCCGAACTGCACGATGACAATCTGTGGTAGAGGGGTGGGCGGGAGGCGCGTCCAGCCAGCTCCTCTAGCCCTCGGGGCTCCCCCTGTCCTGTGGGCCCAGCTCAGGGAGTCAGAAGGCTTGTTGCTTCACCCAGGTAGACAGGCAGCTCCTGGGAGCCTTCTTTTCTCTGGTCTCCTTCCCTTCATCCCCACCTCAGCCAGTGCCTAAAGAAGCTTCCCAGACCGGCTGACCACAGGCCGTGGGTGCTGTGCCGGACGGGCACGTGGCCTCGCTTGGTGTAAGGTGCCCACTGACCCAGGCGCCCCGGACTGTCCCTTTTCCAGCCTTCGGGTGAGGCTCGGTCACGTTAGCCATGTTCCTGGCTTCTGTGAAGGTGGTGCTTGAACGTGCGTACGCCAGACACTCTGATTGGCCTCCCGCAGCCTCAGGGCCCCTCCATGGGAGGAGTCCTCTTCCAGGGATGAGCTTTTCAACTACAGACCAACTGGTCCCAAGCCCACACTCCAACTCTCTCTGTTCCTGGGCTCTCACCCTCCAGGCCACTGTCCCCCTCCCTAACCACCCAGGGCTGGGTCCCAGACCACAAGGTGGACAGCCCTACACCCCAGAGCCTGGGAATTATTCACACCATCAAGTGCTCAGCCTGCCCCTCCCGCCTCAGCTCCTGCTCTGGGTTCCTCGCTCTCCTTCTGCCTGCCGACCAGCCCGGGTGCTTCCCCAGGTGGTCCCCGTGCCACGGCTGGCCCCCCTCTGAGAACTGCGAGAAACCAACTATCCTGGCCTGTTGGCCTCGCTCTACCTCACATTTTCTATCAACACGCCCTAGTTTTGAACACTCAGCGCCTCCTGGAGTTAAGGTGGCCTCCCGCCAAGGAATCGAGTTCAAGAAGTGGGAGTGGCAGACCTGGAGGGGCCTGCAAGAGTGGAGCCGCCCCTCCTACCTGGATGGCAAAGGTGCCCAGCACGATGGTGCAGAAGATGGGGTTGCCGAAGATGCCGTGGAAGACGTTGCGCTCGCCGTGGATCTTGCGGGCGTTGATCTCGTTGAAGAGCTGCATCATGACGAAGGTGTTGAAGATGATGGTGTAGTGCTCGGAGGGCGGCGAGTGCAGGGGCGCGTTCCTCCCGCTGTCAATGTCGAAGAAGAGCTCCCCTGCAAGCCCAGGGCCGCGTGAGGGGAGCCGGGCCCAGGTGGGCGCGTCACCACCGGGCGACATGGCTGGAAGTCATGAGCCCCCCAGCCCCCAGGCTAAGCAACGGGAGCTCACAGCCAAGGCCGCGTCCAGACCAGGGGGGTCTGGCACTGAAACCCCAGGACAGGGGTGAAGACATTAAGACCCATGTGCACACTGGCTCGAGCTGGGGAAGGAACGGGAGCTGCAAGGCTCAGGGCAGGCCCGGCCCTCCTCTGTGCCGCCCTGCCTCTGGAACGGCTCTCGGGTCAGCCATGACCAGCTTCTGCTCCCGAGATAGCAGAGAAAGGCCCCATGAGAGGACCCCCAGGTACTGCCGTTTGGGTGCCCTCACGTGGTGACTCTTGCCCCTTGGCCACCGCCATGCCTGCACTGAACTTTGAGTCTACTCCCAGGAACATGTGCTGAGAGCCAAGCCACCACGTGGTCAGGGGTCATCAGACCCGTGGAGGGCCTCTGACGTCAGGAAGAGACAAAGCGACAAACCCGCCCCCATGTAGATAAAGGAATCTCCTAAAAGGAGCCGATGCCATACAGAGAACAAAACTCCCAGGATGGCAGGGAGGTGAGGGCCGAGGGGTCCTCACCGGAAATCGGGTCCCCAGGTGCCCGTCTGTCCCTGCCACTGCCGGACAGCGCCGGGGCCTGCGGGGCTGGCCACAGCACAGGGTGCCCTGGGCCAACCTACCGACGAACAGCAGCGTGAAGATGGTGGTGAGCTGGTAGACGGCGTGGCCCAGAATGTTCTTCATCATGGTCCGCGAGATCAGGGGCTTGTCCCGGCCATACGGCTTCCGCAGCAGCAGCGACTCAGTGGGCGGCTCCGTTGCCAGGGCCAGAGAGGCGAATGTGTCCATGATCAAGTTCACCCACAACATCTGCACGGCTTTGAGAGGAGAGTCCTGTGGAGAGGAGCCAGTTACCCCAACATGGGCCTGGAAACCCCACCGGCCCCCCACTCCTGGGAAGAGACTCAGCTTGGGGTCAGCGTCACTGGAATTGAATTCAAGCGAAAATGCAACAAATCCAACCTTCCCGTAAAAACGCGACATCTCCATCCCTATGTTTTCTTAAAGTTAGCAGAGAGTTTTCTCTGGGCTTTCAGATTCCTGCTCTTAAAATGTTGTCAGTCTCCCTTCTTCTCTCACCTGCTGGCAGTGATCTAGAAGGTGTGGTCCAAACTGTTAGCGGGAGGCTGCCACGCCCTGTCACTTGCCCCAGACCATAAAAGAGCCCGACGGATGCATTCCTGCACCCAAGGGCCAGGAAGAGGTAGAAACTGCACTGGACCTTCCTTCCCATCGCCTCTGACTTGTTGGTTAAAAATGAGCCTCACAGAAGACAGACACCAGGGACCATATCCTGTAGGATTCCATTCCTGTGAAACTTCTGGAACTGACAGACCCATGGAAACAGAAAGCGAATGGGTGGATGCCAGGGCTGGGGGAGAGGAGAGTGGGGGAGTGGCTGCCTAGTGGGTACAGGGGTGATGAAAAAGTTCCGGACTGAGGTATAGGTGACGGTCGCACAAGATGCGCAAATGCATCGAAAACCACGGGTTGGTACACTTTGGTTCAAATGGCTATTACGGTACAGTTTATGTTATGCGGATTTTATCTCAATTCAAAAATACCTTTGAAAGGGAGACAAATTCTGGACACTCACTAATGGGGAGGAGAATTGGAGAACTGAAAAAGGAAAAGAGGCGCCTGCAAAGGTTAACCACGGAGTTCCCAGCAGACCCAGGACAAGCGCAAACGCAGGTCCACCAAGACTTGCACACGCACGTCCACAGCGGCCACGGGTGGAAACAACCCAAATGCCCATTGATGGAGGGATGCAGAAACACAAGGTGCTCGCTCCATACGATGGAACATCAGTCCGCCATCAAGAGGAATGAAGTACCTGCTACAACATGGACGGACCTCGAGAACATTGCGCTAAGTGAAGGAGCCAGACACAAACAACCACCTATGATTTGGTTCCGTGTAGCTGAAATGTCCAGAATAGGTAAGTCTGTAGAGACAGAAAGCAGGTGAGCGGGTGCCGGGGGCTGGTGGAGGGCGAGTGGGGAGGGACTGCTCATGGGGATGGCGCTTCCTCTTGGGGTGATGAAAACATGACGGAACTACATAGAGGTGATGATGGTGCAACACTGTGATGTACTTAAAAGTCACTGAATTGTATACTCTCGAACGGTGAAGTTTTTGGTGGGTAAATTCTATCTCAACCAAAAAAGTCTGCAACAAAAAAAAACCCTGGCTCCCGCCACTGGGTCCTCAGGTAGGGGCTCTTCAGTCCTCACCCTGCTGGGGGCGGGGTCCCCTGGGCTTGCTCTGCACACTGGGGTCCAGGTGCACCGGGCGGGAGGAGCCCGGCCATGGGAGGGAGAGCCCGGGGTCTTCCTTGGGCCCCGGTGGCCCCCAGTGCCCACCTGAGTGATGCAGGCACCCGTGAAAGCCACAATCACGGCCACCACATTGACCGTCAGCTGGAACTGCAGGAACTTGGAGATGCTGTCGTAGACATTGCGGCCCCACATGACGGCCTTGACGATGCTGGTGAAGTTGTCGTCCGTCAGGATGATGTCCGAGGCTTCCTTTGCCACGTCAGTCCCCGCGATGCCCTGGGGGACACACACACCGTGTCCGCGGGGCCCCTTCCCCAGCCCCCCTCACCCACTCCAAACGTGTCCTTGTACTAGAGAGGTTTTGCTCACAAACGAAGAGGGCGCCACCGCTGCAGCAGCCAGCAACAGGGCAGAGCTTGCAGAGGCCCAGGTGGCCAAGATGTGAGAGAAAGAAACTTCTGGCACTCTGCAACTTGCCTCAACGCTAGCTCCCACGCTGTTGCACAAAGCTTACGTCCTCCATCACAAGGCCCCACCTGGCGTGGTGAGCCAGGCTGACAGCGGGTGGCTTACCATGGCGAAGCCCACGTCCGCCTTCTTGAGGGCTGGCCCATCGTTGGTGCCGTCCCCGGTCACGGCCACCACCTGCCGCTGCTCGCCGGTGTTGCTATCGATGATCCCTGGAACACAGATCAGGGCAGGTCTGGTGCCATCTGTGGCCCCGGGTGACCAGCCCGGGGGCGGCGGAGGGGGGGGGCCAGTAGGCCATCCTTGGGACCAAGTCCTGTGCCTTCACTGGCAGTCCCATCCCCCTTCTCCCACCCTGGCCCATCACCCAGTGCGATGATACAGGGTGGTGGGATTTCGTAGAAGGCAGGGGCTCGGCACTGGGCAACCTGGAGAAATGTCTCCCTCTCCTGGGCCCCAGTTTCCCCATCTGCTATGAAGAGAGCTGGTCTCTACTGGCGTCTTCCATTGATACTGTGAGCGCAGAGAAGTGGAGGCTCGAGCTCTGGCAGGTCAGCCCTTTGAGGGAGTCTCCATTATTATCCCCATTTTCCCGATGAGGTTCAGGGAGGGCCAGTGACTTCCTCTGAGACACAAAGTCTCCAGCAGCAATGGGTCCAGAGCTGAGTACCCTGAGACCCAACTGGAAGCTCAGCTTTGGGCGTCTGGGAGCAGACGACGACCCGAGGGGTGATGGCCATACCCAGCCTGCGTCCCGCCACCCGGGGCCGGGGCAGGGCAGGGTGAGGAGTGAGCCCACTCCATTACCTTTAACCAGAGTGTGCTTGTCGGTGGGAGACGATCGGGCAAGGACCCTCAGCTTGGGCCACACCTTGTCCAGACGCTCCTGTTCTATCTGGGAGGGAAAAGCACACAGACGCTGCAGAGCCTCGGTGGCAGGGCGGGCAGTCAGGGCTGAACGGAGGGGGCGGCGGTGGAGAAAGTGTCAGAACCGTGGACTCGAGGGAGGGCTGACGGGCCGGGAACTACCTCGCCTTTCTCGTTTCGGATCCGCCGGTTAAACTCCTTCCCCTCCAGGCACAGGAAGTCCTCCCCGGGCTGGATGATGCCGCACTTGGCTGCAATGGCGCGGGCCGTGTTGATGTTGTCCCCAGTCACCATGCGGACTGTAATGCCAGCGCGCTGGCATTTACGGATAGCTTCAGGGACCTGGAAGGGACAAGATGGCTGGAGCCCAGACCCGCTCCTCCATCCAGATCTGGAGGAGGCGGGAGAGACGGCCTGTCAGCTCTGCCCCGGCTGGGAGCCTGGCCCGCAGGGAGCAGGGTGCCCCCAAGCCCAGGTGCCTCCTTCCCTGTGCCGGCCCCGGGGACTACCGACGACTCAGAACCAGGCCCTGACACCAAGAGCAAGGCTGGGAGAAGCCACTGGAACGCTGTCAAGGGGCACCATCGGAGCCGTGTGCAGCAAGGTGACCGGAGAAATCACCCAGCTCTTTCAACCTCAGTTCCCACTGGGGAAATGGAGACCCAGAGCAGCCGAGCCAGGACCAGTCCCATTAGCAGGCCAGCTGGCAGGGGCCGTGCCAGTGAGCTCCGGAAGGACAAGAAAGGAACCTCTGGCCCCAGCTGCCCCGCCAGCTGGCAGGACCCACCTCGGGTTGGACCCTCTCGGGCCCTGACTCAAGGCAGGCTCTGGCCTCGTCGGCCGAGCTCTGGGAAGCTCTCACGTGTTTCCCCGCCACTTTTTTTTTAAAAAAAATAATATAAAACCTAAGACATTTAGAGCCGTAGGCTTGACATGACAAGGCATTCTCACTGCTCATTAGAGGAAATGGGACATTGCTCTGGTTCCTTAGTACCTCTCCATTTTCCAAACGTAAGATTAGATTCCGGAAAAGGGAGAAGAACAAGACATCCCTCCGGTGCTGAAGGGAGCGGAGGCCAGCCGGGAGGGGGTGGCATTGTGGAGCGGAGGGGCCAGGAGGGGACAGGAGGGCAAGGAGACGCGGCAGGGCCAGGGGTGCGGCCCGGGGACACCCAGCTCCCTGCTGAGTCCGCTGGGCCCGGCGCACCCCACTGTGGGCTCCCGGTGGGCACCGCCGGGCTGAGCCCCTGGAACCGTGTGAGCACGACAGAGAGCACGGGAGCACGTGGTGTCCCGGGGGCGGCCTGGTGGCCAGGCCGGGGGGTCAGGGCAGCTGGGAGACCCCAGGGGAGGTGGGCAGCAGGCGGGGCCAGGTCGGCTGCAGGGGACCACTGGCCCGGGAGGTCCGGGCACGCTGGTGGCCCCCGAAGCCAGGGTGTGGAGGCCGTGATCTCAGGCAGGGAGAGAGTAGGAAGAGGAGGGGTACCCGGGGCCCAGCCAGAGGGGCTCCCACTTCAGGGCTGGGACAGAGTGACCTTACGATCCCTGCAGCAAATATGGCCAGGCGGCCTAGAAGGCCCAGCCCCGGGAAAGTGGCTTGCATCCCACACCCCCAATAACGTGTCTCTTCACTCAGCCTCAGGGACGCTTTCTGCTCTTTGGGGACCCTTGAGAGCTAGAGGATGAGCTGCGGGGAGATACCTCCCTTTCCAACAAGCTCCCCCCACCACCTCTGACGCGCCTGGGAGGAGCAGCCCCTCTGCTGCCACCAAGTGGCCGTGACGAGCCTGAGCCCCGGGAGCCCCAGATCCAGCCTCTGCTGGCCTCCTGTGTGGGCTCAGCCCAGGCCGGCTCGTCTCTGGTCTGAAAGGCCCTTGGCCTCAAGCCAGGTGGCAGGAAGCTCCCTCCATCTGCAGGCGCCCTCTCCCTCATCAGGTGACTGTCCTTCCTCGCCTGCCTCCCACTGGGGCCAGCCGTGGTCCTGACCTGATGGCTGAGGCCTGACAGCACAGCAGGCAGCCAGGTGTCTGCAGGAGCCCCCAGGCCCCTCTGGCATAAGTACAGCCTGCCTACAGGGTCCATGCAGCTCCCCAGGGCAGAGACACCCCCCTGCCAGGCCCTCCACAGGCTGTAGCCGTCCCGGGCCCCCAGGCATCCCAGCAAGTTGAACAGCACCCTATCGGCCTTCCCGCCTGCCGTCAGCACCTGGGGCTCCCCTGGGCCCTCGGGGCACCCTCCTTGGCCACTGCGTGGATGGCTGGTCCCCGTGGGCTTCTGCCTGGCTTCCCCACCTGCTGCCCAGCCTCTCACTCAGCCACTCTCCAGCCAGAGAGGAGTGATCCTGTCCCCTGGGCCCTTTTACCAAGGCTGCTTCTGGATCTTAAACGAGCTGCCCATCGCCTGGCCTTGGCGGCTCTCTCACCCTGTGCTTCTACCGCCGGGGCAGCCACTGAGGCTGAGCCTTCAGGGTGACCTTCAGGGAACTTTTATCCATGTTTTCTCTAAGATGAAAACGTATAAAAACAATAATATCCCTCTCTGAGAAGAGCACTGACCGGGGGAAGGGCTGGGCCTCACCCCACCTATGTGCAGCCCTTCTGGACTGTTCCATCTAGCCCCCACGTCCAGCCTCCAGTCTAGCTCATTGGCGCTTCTGTAAATGAGCCGCCGTGGGCCAGAAGAGGGCCTCTGCAGCTCTGTCTTGGAGATCTACAAATACGTCTCAGGCCTCCAACCTTACATCGGTGACTAGAGCTTCAGTTTGCAACAAATATTTATGCCGGAACTTAGGGGAAGCTTGTAGGGCTCCTTGGCCCAGGGGATCAGGCAAGAAGGGCTCCCCGTGCCGTGCGGCTGCCAGCCGCTTCACACCTCACACCCCTCCATCCGGGCAAAGGGCGGAGGTGGAAGGGCTGGGCGGGTTTGTTATGATGCTGTAGAAATGGCCTTGGCCAGGGCCCTGGGGGTCCGTGAATGTCGCCTTCCCGGGTCTGTGAGACATTCCAACAGGAGCTCTGGCTTTCCGGCAGCTTCATTCAGCCCCAGTTATCTGGATGGAAAAGTCTAGAGCTGCTACTGTCAACACCTCCCAAGGAGTAAGGAGAGAACCACCATCACCCTGGAGCGGCCACCTGGGGGCCGGTGGTGGCGAATGGCTCTGTTCAGATGGAGAGGCCATCGGGTCTATGCAAGGGCCACATGGCTTTAGGACTCGGCTCGCCGTATGGACACAGCCTTCCTCTGCGCCTCAGTTTCTCCTTGGTCCGGCGAAGGGAAAGGCCCAGTCCCTGTGTCCCTGGAGGTAGCCCTGCCACCCTCAGCGGCATCCCGTGCCCCTGCTCTCCAGGCAGCTCCTCTCCCCACCCGCCTTCTCTGGGCCCATTCCTTGGCTCTAAGTCTCTCTCCTTGCCTCTGCCACCACCCGCTTCCTCCTGGGGCCGACTCCGCGTGCCCCTTCTCTGCACACAATGGTCCCTATCTCCTTGGAATTCGGGGATGTGCTGTCGCTGATGACCCCTGACTTCTGAATGGAGGGTCTGTGGTGCCTGGTCCAGTACGTGAATGCCTGTCTCCCGAGGGAGAGCTGAGGGCAGCCCGTGCACACACGTTTTCAGGCTAATTGGCAGGATCAAGGTGCCCGTGCTTCTGACACGAGGTGGGCGCCACTGGAGAGGCCCTGGGAGAGAGAGGATCCTTCCCTGCCTCACAGCCTGCACCCCCCGTGCCTTGCACACTGTCTCTGGGGGCTGGTGCCCTGCAGCTGCCGCCAGCACCCTGCTCCAGGGCCAGCCTGGCAGGCTGTCTCCCTCGGGGGTCTTGCATCTTGAAGGACCAGCACCGCCTCCATTGCTCTTCCTCTCTGCACCCTGAGCAACCTCTGCCCTGTCGCCCCGTTCCCCGTTCAGCAGAGCTCTGGGTGAAGCTGTGTCCACACGCTGGCCGCCCTGCTCAGCCACACGCCCCTCACAGTTTCCCCTCCCCGCCCGGCCCCTTCCTTGGAGTCTCCTTCGCAGGCTCCTCCCACCTGTGCTCCGCTGCACCCACGACCATCACTCATGAAAAGACGCTCCTGGAGAATGTCTCTCTGGCCAGGACCTAACCACGTGACATCTCCGTGGGGATGTCCCGAACCTCACTCGGCCCCAACCAAACCCTCGACTGAGAACTGCCTTCCCCTCCCCCAGCCCCCCAAACACCATCTACCCAGTTCTCGGAACCAGAGCCCTGGGAGTTGTCCCCGGCTCCTGCGTCTCCCTCACCAGCCCCTCTGGTCCATCAGTCCTGCGGGCGTTGGCAGCCGTCGAGGTTCTAACTGCCGCCCTCTCTTACCTGGCGGAGGCCAAGCAGGAGGGGGCCTTCCAGACGGCAGGACCGAGCCTCCTGAAGGGTGCAAGGGCAAGAGGACGAGGGTGGGGGTCCAGTGTGCCGGGGAAGGTCTGATCTGGGGCATGTTGGCCATGCCCCTGGAGGACCCCGAGGCTCTGCCATCGCCCACCCTCCCCAATTGGTCCAACTCTGGCGGGCTGCCATTTGTTCTGCCTATAAAGTCCGGCAGGGAGTGGCGTGACGGCCAGGAGGGCGGGAGAAAGGGGCAGTTCCCTCCTTGCATTTACGTCCAAAGGCCTCACCACCGAGGCCAGACGCGAAGAAGGGTGGCCCCTCCACCCGTCCCGACAAGCGGGCAGCTCACAGAGGGGCTCTGGCTACCTCGGGCCGCACGGGGTCCTCGATGCCCACAACGGCTATGCAGGTGAGGTCGCCCACGACCTCGTTCTCGTTGTCCCAGTCGGGCTCCTGGGCAGCGGAGAAGTCCCGGTAGGCGATGCAGATGGTGCGGAGCCCATCACAGGCCATCGGCTCGATGATCTTCTGCACCATGTCGTCCCGGTCCCGAGGGCGAAAGCTGCGCAGCTCCCCATTGCTGTTTAAGATGTTGGTGCACCTGGGGCGGACAGAACAAGAAGAGCCCTCGCCGTGAGGCAGGGGAGCCAGGCCTCCGGCTGAGCCCTCTATGTGATGCAGTAGAGGGCTTCTCCCAGAAGGGGGCGCTGTGCTTGTGCGCGGCCTAACAGTGTGCCCCTCCACGTTCTGCCCAGAACCTCAGAATGTGACCTTATTTGGAAAGAGGGTTGTCGCAAAGTTAAATGAGGTCACAGTGGAGGAGCGTGGGCCTTCAGTCCAATGCCTGCTGTCCTTATAAAAAGAGAAGCGGGGGCTTCCCTGGTGGCGCAGTGGTTGGGAGTCCACCTGCCGATGCAGGGGACACGGGTTCGTGCCCCGGTCTGGGAGGATCCCCCATGCCGCGGAGCGGCTGGGCCCGTGAGCCATGGCCGCTGAGCCTGCGCGTCCGGAGCCTGTGCTCCGCAACGGGAGAGGCCACAGCGGTGAGAGGCCCGCGTACCACAAAAAAAAAAAAAAAAAAGAGAAGTGGACACGTCGAGACACAGACACAGGGACAAGGCTGTGTGACGATGGCGGCAGAGATTGGAGAGGTGCAGCTACAAACCGAGGGAGGCCAAGGGCATCTGGGACAGACAAGGGAGGATCCTCCCTTGGAGGCCTTAGGGGGAGGGCGACCCCACCCACACCATGATTGAGGACTTCTGGCCTCCAGCACTGGGAGAAAATAGGTCTTTGTTGTTTGAAGCCCCCAGGATGATGGTACTTTGTTCCCACAGCTCCGCACAGACTCGACGGGAGTTGGGGGGCTGTCACTCTTGCCCCGTTGCGCTTTAGGGAGAGAGGTGGGACATCGGCAAAAACCGAATGCCACGGAGCAGGGCCACGACAAGGCAGCGACCACAGAAGGGCTGGGATGGGGAGGGCTGGCAGGATTCAGGTGCAGAAAACGAAGGAGCAGAGGAAACACGGGCCCCAGAGGCTGGCACGGCAGACGGACAAATGGGGGCCCCGAGCAGACTGGTGAGGAAGGAAAGAAAGAAGCCGGCTGTGGAGGCCACGGGAGGAGCCCAGAGGTCCTGCTCGGGACTCTGTCCTGAAGGCCCCAGAAAGCCGGGGGTGAGTGCGGCAGCGCAATCAGGCCAGGTCTTAGAAGGGTGCGTGGGCGCTGCAGGGGCCAAGGCCGAGGGGAGGTGTGAACGCTGAGCGGGTGCGGGGCATGGCGCACTCGGAGGCAGAGCTGTGTGCCGCTCACCTCAGTTTCCCTAACAGCTCTGTTGAGATACAATTCACACAGCACACGACTCACCCGCTTAAAATGTCCCATGCAATGGCTTTTAGTATATCCACAGTTGTGCTACCATCACCACAGTCAACCCGAGAACATTTTCCCCACCTCTAAGAGGAGCCCCGCACAAGCGACAGAAGAGAAAAAGAGATAAGCTGGACTTCACAACTGAAAGACATCTGCGCATCCAAGGGCAAATCAAGGCAGTGAGCAAAAATCTATCAAGGGAGTGAAAAGACGGCAGCCCACAGGATGGGAGAAAATACTTCAAAACCAGATACGTGTTAAGGATCTAATACTCAGAACATATAGGAACTCTTACAGCTCAACAATCAAATGACAAAGAATTCACATCCAAGATGGGCATGGGCTGGAATAGATATTCCTCCAGAGAAGACGAACAAATGGCCAATAAGCACATGAGAAGGTGCCAGTATCACTGGTCATCAGCAAGATGTAGATCAAAGCCACCATGAGATCCCGATGGCTGTAACAACAGCAGCAGCGACAATAATCGGGTAATAACACGTCGGTGAGGATGAGAAGCTGGAACCCTCATGCACTGCTGATGGGGAAGTGAAGTGGGGCAGCCCCTGTGGAAAACAGTTTGGCGTTTTGTCAAAAAACGAAACATGGGATACACCCAGGAGAATTGAAAACACGCGTTCAAGCAGAAGCTCGTACATGACCACTCAAAGCAGCGTGATTCACAGTCGCCGAAGGCGAAAACAACCCAACTGTCTGTCGATGGATGACTGGATAAGCAGAACGTGGTCTACCTGAGCGATGGAGTATTATCCAGCCATCGAAAGGAATGAAGCCCTCGGATGAACCTTCAAAACACTATGTCGAGTGAAAGAAGCCAGGTGCAAAAGGCCACATATACTGTATGATTCCATTTCTGTGAAATGTCCAGAACAGGTAAATCCACAGAGACAGAAAGCTGATGAGTGGCGGCCGGGAGCTGCGGGAGGGGGATGGGAGCGCTTGTGTGACGGGCACAGGGTCTCCTTTGGGGTGATGAACTTGCTCTGGGATCGGGTGGCGGTGATGGCGCACCTAATGCCACTCAACTGTCCACTTTAAAGGGCCAATTCCATGCTATGTCTACTTTCCCGCAATAATACAACCAGAAATGCCATACGCTTTAGCCAGCCCCAGCCCCAGGCTGGGTCCTGCTGCTCGCTCACTTTTTCAGCAGGATCTCCGAGGCGCCCTTGCTGAAGAGGCGGAAACCGCTGTCGGGCATGCGTATGACTGTGCTCATGGACTTGCGGACCGAGTTGAAGGTGTACACTTTGTAAAGCTTATCTTCAGGAATCTGCTCCCGCACGGGCTGGAAGTCCTGCTTCAGGTCCAGGACGAAGCCCAACAGAGCGCACTCCGTCTTGTTGCCCACTTGGCGCGGGAGGGCGCCTTCCTTCTCTGGAGGCTGCGAGGTGAGGAGAACCAGCATGGCCCTGGAGGCCCAAGGCCACCCTCCTTACCGTCCCCAGGCACAGGCCAGCCTCGGCCGCCACGTCTTTCAGGTGTGGTGGCAGGGAGCTAAGGAGGGCCTCCAGTACGGACTAGATGGGCAGGTTTTCCACGACTCACTGGGCTGGGAAGGGCTTCCAGAACCTGCAGGCCCCGCCCAGTGTCCAGGGACGAGGAGGGAGACCAGCACCCCAGAAGCGATCGTGGCTCTTGGCTCAAAAGTCCTTAAGAGAGCCTAGCAAGCCCCTGGTGATGCCCACGCCATAGCCGGGCCAGGTTCCCTCCCCTCATCCTACCCCCGCCTCGGCCCGCCCTTGCTCCCAGCTCACTAGTATTTTGGTGGTGTAGGCACTGTTGATGGAGATGGCGTGGACCAGGAGGTCGAGGATCTTGGGGGTCAGGGCGCTGGGGGCCGGAACCTCTTTATAGTGGGTGTCCCCGAGGTAGGACTGCACCACGGTCATGCGGTTGGTGGTGAGCGTGCCTGTCTTGTCTGAGCAGATGGCCGTGGCATTGCCCATGGTCTCACAGGCGTCCAGGTGGCGGACCAGGTTGTTGTCCCTCATCATTTTCTGTAAAGGGCACAGATGGAGGCTTGGGTAGCCAGCTGTCCTCGCGGGGTGGGGGAGCACAACGGCATGTGGGATTCTGCTCCGCCCACCAGCTTTCCTCGCGGCACTAACAGCCCGGGACCTCGGGCGGCAGGTGCACAGCTCAGATGGCAGTGGGGTGGTGGTCAAACCGAGGCAGCGGGCCTGTGAGACGTAAGGACTCTCATCAGACAGGCCGAGCAGTCGACTCTGGGTGGCCACTCTCCCTGCTGACAGGGACAGCTGTAGGGACAGCTGGAGCCTCCCTGCTGCCCAGAGCCCCCTCTCGGGTCACCTGCAGGCCCTGTGGCTCCCCTGCCCACCCCGATCTCTGCCCTGCCCACTGTCTCCCAGGGGCCCCCTATCCCCCTGCCCCCACCTCGACTCCCTGGCCCCTCGGCGACCCTGCCCACATCCTGCAGATGCTAGCTCGTCACACAGCCCTGCCCAGGGAGCCAGGTAGGCAAGGATGTGCAAGTCCAGCTCCGCGTCCCTGCTTGGGTCTGAACCCTGGGACCGCGGAATTCTTATTTGTGTCATGTTTATTTTATTACCTTGACAGAGTAAGCTAAGGAGATGGTGACAGCAAGAGGCAGGCCCTCTGGGACAGCCACAACCAGCACAGTGACACCGATAATGAAGAACTTGACGAAGTACTGCACGTAGACAGGTGTGCACTCTGCCAGCCACGCCCGGCCATCCACCACGAAGGTCTCGATCACAAAGTAGAGGGCCAGGATGATGACGGTGACGGCGGACATCACCAGCCCTGCCCAGCCACATCAGAGGCCACGGAGCGTGGAGGCGGGAAGGGTGGCCAGCAGGGGTGAGGGAGGGGGAGACAGCAAGAGGGAAGAGCTAAGGGGCGCTGCGGCCACATTCCCTTGACCCCGAGTCGGGGGAGGTGCTCCTTGTCTCTGGCCTTACGGAGCTTTGCAGTCCACGCTCGCCAGAGGGGGCGGAACCAGGCCCTGAAGGCCATCACCTGCTCCTAGCCCGTGCCCTTGCTGCCTGGCCCACACCCCACGTCACATCCCTTTTCCACTTGTTCTCCTTGGTCCGGCCTCGAGTCCGGGAGCCCAGTGTCCGCCCCTGCCCGTTGGTGGCCCCTGGCCGCCCCCTCGGCTGCCCCCACCTGCTTTCCCGATCTGCACAGCCAGTTTGGTGAGCTTTCCCTGAAGGACCGACTTCTCCTTCTTGGGCACGTTGGCTTTCTTCTTTTCCCGCTCCTCCGTCTCCCCACCTTCTGCGCTCTTCAGGGGCTGCATCTCCATGGCAACTGCCCCATCCTGCTTCTTAGCTGCACACAGAAGAAACCCGCAGCCAAGGTTAGGGCCTGGCCGCTGGGGTGACGGCTACAAGGGGCTTTCACGGAGAAAGATATGCCACACCATCCGAGAGGAAACAGGGGCCTCTGTCCTCTCCCTCCTCTCTCATCAGCCCAGGCCCTCCTGAGGTGGGCAGTGGCTCCAGCGCTGTCCTGGGCAGGACAGAGATGCTTCTCTTGGGGCCTCGCAGGGGAAGGGAGGACAGACACAAGCACTTGGGCACACAGACAGCGTGGCCAGTCCTGTAACGCCCCAAATCTCAATACCTGAAAGCAGAGGCCTGGGGCCCACGGAATGTTCCAGAACCCAGAGCTGACTCTTGCCCACTGCTGTCTTAGCCATGTTCCCACTCCCCTCAGGGAGGCCCAGGAATCCCCGCTCAGGCTGTCTCTCCTGCCAGCCCTCAGGTGGACACCCCTCCGGTGGATGCCTGGACTTCCACCGGGGCCCCAGCTCAGCACGTGGGCAGTCCTCAGCCCATGCCCCGGCTGCTGGCGGGCAAGCCTTGCACCTTTCTCTCGCCATGGGGCCTTCCCTCCTCTCCCCTAGATGCCTCTCCATCTCCTCTCTGGAACCGGCAGCCCTCTCGCAGCCCCCTTGGTGGACCCTAACATGGTGGTGCTGTGTCCCCTGCCCCACACCCGCCTCTGGCCCGTCTACCGCCTCACACGCCACCCCGTGTAATCTCACCACCCGCAGGGGGCACCCAACCCTGCCACTCGTCCTTGTCCCCCCACCCAGTGGGGCTCTCAGCAGGCTCTCAGCGCCTCTGCATGCCTCCTGCCACCATGCAGTGTCAGCCGCTCCCTCTTTCTCTGTCTCCCCGCCCATCCCTTCTCCCCTTGGCTGCCTGAGACCACTCACCGGTGGCCCCTTCTCTCCATGGCCTCGGGCCACAGCCTCAGCGACACTCAAGGTCCCACCCCACTGGGCCACTCTAGCCTCTACCCCACTGACTGCCACTCCCTGCCCCTGCCCGGGGCCCTGGCCATTGGACTGTCCTCCTGTCCCAAATGCCATCCCAACCCCAGCCGGCCTCTGAACTCCAGTCGTTTGTCTGCGTTCCTGGGTCCCACACTGCACTTGAGTATTGCCCCTGGATTCACGTCTGTGGATCGTGACCTTCCTGAGGGCCAGGACCGTACTTTATCCATCTTTGGATTCCCAGCACCTTCAACCCTTCACCCTGGCTACAGAGTATCGGCACCCGCCAAGCATTCTGGCTGAAAGGGGCGCAGGCCTCGAAGGCTCAGCAGAAAGGCAGCCGAACCAGGAAAGCCACAGGCGCACTTCCGGTGGGGTCTGCAACCGAGGCGGGCGGCCCCCCACCCTGCGCCGCACCCTCTGCCACCCATCCTGAGCGCAGGGCGCGCGTTACCTTTGGTCTGGCTACTCTCCATCGCCCCATCCTGCTGCTTGCCTACAACGGGAGAGGAACGACAGACACGGAGACTTGAGAACACCCACGGGGCCTTGGCACACACACGCGCACACAGGACAGCGGGGCACAGACAGTGCAGCCAGTGAGTGCGGTGAGGGGGGCAGGCGGGGGAAGAGGGCCTGCTCTCCAGCCCTCCAGAGAAGCCGCGGGCCAGCCCTGGACAGACCCTGGCTCACGCATGGTCAGCAGTGGGAGGTTTCTGGAAGGGCCGGCACCACGGGTAATGGGGGCTGCCAGGTGTCAGGTCCCAGCTCTGCTGCCTCAAACAGGGCCCCCCAGTCGGGATGGGTGCTCCCCCCAGAACCAGTGCGAGGGGGTTGACCTAGATGGTTCCTAAGTCCTGGTGGCCTAGAGATCAGCTTTCTGTGCAGCATGGCCAGCAGTCAAGTCCGTGGGCGCTTTAGAGGATAAAGGAGCGAGACGGCTAGCCTCAGGGCACCCACAGCGCTGGAGGGGGCGGCAGGGGCACCGGCCGGGCTGGGCCCCACTTGGAGCTGTGCGGGCGCACCTTCACAGACGTGCTCTGCCACCATAAAGCCCACAGCTGGGTGCTAGGGACTGGGGCGGTGACCAGCTTCCCCAGGCCAAGGTAAACAGTGCTGGCTGTGCCTCTGGTTTCTGAGGCCGGCAAGGACTGCAACTCTGGGAGGGCCCAGGAGAGCCTGGCAGGTGACGGGCTCTGAGCTGGGGGTCGGGCTCCGCCCCCCAGCTCCACCTGCCTCACCTGCCCCAGGGCAGCAGCCGGGAGAGCTCTCTGCAGGCCACACACACACTGCCCTGGATCCAGAGACGACCAGCCTGGGACAGGAAGGGCTAGTGGGCTGGCTTGTCAGCCACGACCCAACAGCTCATGTCACTGGGGACCCAGGGACACAGACCGGAGGCCAGGTGGCTCCCAGGCAGTGGGGTCTGGTCTGGGGGTCCCAGGGAGGAGGGAGAGGTCCCCTCGCAGCCCCGGTGGGGTGTCAGTTGGGCCCTGTGGGGCATTCATAGGTGAAGGAGATTTCTGGGGCGGGGCAGGGGAGACACCTGTAGACACACAGGTGGGTGACAATGCAGCGGGCGTGTTGCCCTGGGGCCGTGGCAACTTCTGGAGGAGGGAGGGAGGTTTGAGATGAGCACGGTGGGAAGACGAGGGCCGGGCCTGGCCTGAGAAGGGGCATAGCTGAGGCAGGGGAAGGAGTGGGGAAAGAGGTCAAGGCCGGAAGGCAGGAGACAGGCGGGCGAGCAGCGCCCTTGATGGACAGATCCAGAGGTGGCAGGGGGCATTGAGGGGGGATGCTGAGGGCGAGGTGCCACCTTCCGGTCTCTGCAGCGGCCAGGGCCTTGGCGGAGACGTGGGGGAGGTGAGGGGTCGTGGGTGCCGCTGCCCCCTCCCCGGAGCCTGGCCATCTCTGCCTCCCCTGCAGGGCCCCCCCACGTTCCCCTCGTCCAGGGAGCCAGCTGCTGCTGGTGTCCCCTCTGACTCTCAAGTGGCACAGTAAGCCAGGGAGAGGAACCGGGGCTGGGGGAGAGCCGGCGGGGGCGCCTGGAGGGGTCTTGTCAAGGTCGAAGAGAAGGGGCCTAGGACCGAGTCCTGAAGGACGGTGACATTTAAGGGAACCTAGCGGGAGGGGAAGAGGCTGGGAAGGAATGTGGAAGAGGCGTCCTGCCAAGCAGCCATCAAGGACTCCAGTCCAGCCCAGAGGAGGCCCAGGGCCTGCCTACCCACCCACTTGCCCTCCTGTGGGCCCCAGGGTGCTGACTGTGGCGAGACACCGGGCTGAGCCCTGCGGGGAGGGGGGCCTGGTGTGGCCAAGGTGGCCGAAGGTCCGCCAGTGCCCATTGGCTGTGAGGGGTGGGCCGGGTGGGCCAGGAGCAGGGAGGAGTCCGGGAAGGGAAGCCAGGCCCAGGCTGCCAGGAGGCGGGGCCCATGGAGGCTTTTAGGCAACAGCGGCTCATCCATTTTTCCTCCCTCACGTGCCCAGGTCTGGGAACACTAGTGCGTCTTTCCTTACGCTGACCTGTCCCCACGTTACTGGGCTGGGCAGACCGATCCCGCCTGCACTGCAGGCCCAGCAGGCTCGGTTGACTGAGGCGGAGCTGGTGACCCACACGTCCTGTCCCCAGGGCCCTGGCTGCATGCTCTGGCACGTGGTCTCCCCGTACTCGTGTGTGTCTTTGTACTTCTAGTGGGCCCAGGTGGCTTCCCTCAGAGGTGGGGTACACACCTAGAGAACGTCATTCCTTACCTGGTTTGATGGCAGGAGTGGCCTGAGGGGAAACCCAGGTCAGAGCAAGGTGAGCAGATGCAGGCCTGAGTCGTGGAAGGGATTGGGGTCCTGACTGGGATGGGGGCGGGGGGGGGATGCTGGCCGAGCTCTAGAGCTTTGTAAACCCTGTTCTGAGGAGTGGAGGGGGCACCAGCCACGCCAGGGGCTCGGGACGCTGGCAAGAGGAGGCAGCTGGGTAGCCGTGTGCCAGGTAGGCCAGGGTGAATACAGAGCTGGGCCGCCAGAAGACATCTGTCCCTCGACACTGCTTTCCCTTAGGGTGAGGGCCCTGGCCCCATCTCAGCTTCCTCTGGCCCTGGATGTCCTTTGGGGTGTCTAGTCCTTTCTGCTTGGGAGCCCTCCACCTTTGGCTGCATGGCCTGTGTTTCCCTAGCTGCCACGTTGGCCTGGGGCCCTCAGTGCCTCACCATGTGGGCTGACCACCCCCAAGTCCGGGTGGCTGGTCCCTGTCCCTCCAACCCCATTCCTACCCAGGCAGGGCACTCCCCCGACCCTGGCACCCACGCCCCCAAAGCCTTAGGGGAAGAGCCATCCGAGGGAAACTGCCTCACACAAAATGGGGGGCCCCCAGCCTGCTGGCTCTGGGGCAAAGACCCCAGAAGAGGAGTCTCCAAAAGGAACCAGGAGACAGGGTATGGCCTCCCACCCCCTGAGGGCTGGTTCTCCCCAGTGCCAGAGCCAGGGCCTGGGCCAGCAAGGGGCCGTCACCAGGCAGGCGCGGAAGAGAGCGCGGCTGCGTACGAGGGCCAGCGGCCTGGCGGCACTGGGAACTGCAGGGTGCTGTTGCCTTACCTTTCTTATCCTTCTTCTCCTCCTCTCCACCAGCCCCAAGCAAGGTAAAGATGATGCCTGTCTGGGAGTTCACACCAACGGCTGTCACCACCATTCTTCCAGAACCTTCCATGACATGAGTGCCTGGCACAGCAACACACAGAGGCTGAGATGGAGATCCGCACCGTTGGATGGGAGGCGTTGTCCTGGGCGTCCCAGGAGCAGGGGCTCCGGTCCCGTTGGGCTCACCTGACAGCAGCATGGGGTCTTTGTCTGCCGACTTGCGCACGTGGTCCGACTCGCCCGTCAGGGAGCTCTCGTCAATCTTGAGGTCATTGCCCTGGATGAGCACGCCATCGGCGGGCAGCAGGTCTCCTAAGGCCGGCCAGGTGGCCAGAACCACAGACCATGCGTCCAGGAGGCCTTCCTCCATGTCGCCTCCCATCTCCCCCAGAGGAGGCCCTGTCGGGTGCGCGGCCCTCTTCCTTTGCTCTGCTTTCTGGGGGTACCCACCCACTCCTAGCCCTGTCATCCGTCTTCCAGGGAGTGGGGCCCACAGGAGCGCCCTGCCGTGCTGGGGAGGCCCTCGACAGGCTGTGGGGACAGCCTGCTCCCGGGGCGCCGAGGCCGCTGACACGCCCCGTCTTTGCTGGGCCTGCTGCCCGAGCTGCCCGCCTGCAGCCTCCCACCCCACGTGCTCCCCGGAGAAGGCCTGCCCCTGACGTGGGAGCTGAGCCCCTCCGCAGCGCGGGTGGCGATGGGCGCGCTCACCATACTTGACCTGGGCGATGTCCCCTACCACCAGCGCAGCCACCGGGACCTGCAGGAGCTGCCCGTTCCGGATGACGGTGAACTTCTGCTCCTGTTCGATGCGGCTCTGCAGGCCCCGGAACTGCTTCTCCTTGCTCCAGTCGTTGAAGGCCGTGACCAAGACCACGCAGATGACAGACAGCAGGATGGCGGCCCCCTCAATCCAGCCCGCCTCGGCCTCCCCTTCGTCTTCTGCCCCAGCCGACACATTCCCGCACGCTGTGCCCAAGGACGGGAGGGAAGGGCAGAGGTGGCAGAGAAGTCCCTCTGCCAGCTCCTTCCTCCCTCCGTCATCTCAGGCTCTATCCCTCCCCTCCTCCTGCCAGCACCTCTGCGCTGCCACCCGCGTCCCGCCCCCGTCCACCAGGTCCTCCTTCGCCGCCCTTCCCAGCCCTGCCCCTCACCTTCGCTCTCCTCTCCAGGTGGCGCATAGAATGAGAGGCCCAGGGATACGATGGCGGCCACCTCCAGGATGATGAGGGTCACGTCCTGCAGGGCCTCCCATACCAGCTGTAGGAAGGTCTTGGGCTGCTTGGGAGGGATGAAGTTCTGCCCGTAGATCTGTCTGCGCTTCTCCAAGTCACTGGTGTTGTCGGCCAGGCCTGCGCAGCGTGGGCACGTGGAGCGGAGGCACAGAAGGAGAGGATGGGAAAGGCCAGCCCCGCATCCCCCTGCTCCTTTCTCCGTGCCTGTCCTTCCCTCTACACTGATAGCTCCCAGAAAGCGGGCACTGCACTGGCCTGGCACCTGGAGCCCTTCTGCAAACCCTGGGGGCATGTAGGCGGGAGCGCTGGCAGCCTCTCCAGCTGCCCGGAGGGCACCGGTGCGCGACCGCGCCCGAGCGCAAGGAACGGGGGACCATCCTCCTGATGCGCCTGCGGAGCTCCAGGAACTACAGTCCCCTCCGCAGCCCCGACAAGCTGCGCGGGCCAGGAGGGAGGGAGGGAGGGGGGCCGGTTCGCGCGGCGGCTCAGAATCAACACCCACAAGGGGGCCCGCCCCAGCTTTTGGAAGCTGGGCCCTGACTTCTCAGTCTTGGGACGACCCACTTCCCACCCAGGCCTGCGCCAAGGCCGCTGGGTCTCTCCTTCTAGAGCACGAGTCTCCTCGGGCCCGTTCCTGAAGGTACCGAAAGCTCCCACGCGGGACTGGTATCCAGGCCGCTGCCTCCGAAGGCCAGGCATCCACTTGGCCATCTTCCCCAGAGGCAGGCAGATGGGATGACACAGTCCCCTGGCCCCGACCTCAGCGCTTGGGACTCTGCTTCCTTCCAGGCCCATCCACGGGCCCCCCACCCCCCACTCCCCCCAAGCCTTTCTGGCTTCTCTGCCCCCAAGCGCCTGGTCCCACACTGACACCTCGTGGACAGACAGTGGCTTGCAGTTCCCAGACCTGAGTAGCTGCCGCTCCCCAGGCCTCCAGCGGGGAGGGGAGGGGCAGGGGGTGGGCGACCAGAAGGACCCGGGTGCCAGCCCTTGGGGTGCCCCCTGCTGGCTTGGAAAGCCACACAAGACCGGGTCCCAGATGAGTTGAGAACAAGGAAGTGCTGGGTGTGGTGCAAAGGGGTTGGAAGGAAGGAGGGTGGGTGTGTGCTGGACAGGGAAAGGTGGCTTCTGGGGAGGGGGAAGGGGAGGGGGCCCCTCGGGGTGGAAGGACTGACAAGAGCAAAAGCCCCCAGACACACCGCCTTGGCACGTCTCCCGAGCTAGGCCATGACCGCACACTGTCCGCCCCACCCAGCAGGAGCCACAGCTGTCTCTGCCCTTCCCCTGCCTCACTGTGCCTGGGCCCGGCCACGGCTCAAGTTTCTGGAGGCTGTGGCCTCCCAGTTGGGTGTCTGGGAGAAGCTCAGGACCTCAGCTCCTAAGGGCTGGGGACCCAGCTCAGGGCCCATGTCCCACTCCCTTCACCTACAGGAGATGTGAAAAGCGGGGTTATTACTGGGAAGGTCCTCAAACCCTGAATCTCCCAGACACTCAGGGTCTCCACTACCCCCGCCCTGGGAAAGGGCACTGATCTGGAGGCCCCGAGAACGATAGGGGCCCCCGCACCCTCTAGAGAGCCCATGGGTCCTCGTCACGCCTGGGGAATCTGCATCTTGCCTGCCCTGCCCCCTATGCCCAGCTGGTCCCCGCAGGAAGCTGGGCCCTCAGGGCCCCTTCCTCAGGAGCTCCCTCCCTCCCTCCTTCCCTCAGCCTGTCCCTTGGCCTTGGTTTGCCCTTGGTGCGGCGGCAGTGCTTCTCTACGCCTTGCTCTAGACCAGCCAGAGGCCTTGGCCTTCCTGTGGGTTCAGGGGACCGGAGAGCTGCTGTTGCCGAAGTGCTTGCTGGGGTGACCGAAGGCAGCTGCAGCCCCTCTGGCTCTGAGCACGCACTGGTCCAGCAGGGCCCCTGAGGTGGCCCAGGTCCTGGGTGCAGGGGCAGTGGCCGGCAGTTGGCATGGACTCAAGTGGGCACCCTGCCCAGAGCAGAGGCCAGATGCCATCAGAATTGGATTAGGACCACATGGAGCAGCTCTCGGCTAATCTGCCCTCTCCTTTCCACGAGTGCCAGTGGAGGCCAAACGGGGGAAGGGCCGGGGACCAGGTCTCCCCAGCTCGGCCTAAGACCCAGCTGGCTTCCCTGGCTTCTGGAATCCTCCTGGATAGCTGACAATGCGGAGCCCACTGATGTATTTGCTGCCCGGAGAACAGCAAGCGCCCTCCTCCAGTAGAGCGCGCACCGCCCTGGTCTCCTCACCCTCCCCAAAGCACCAGTCTGCCAGCACCCCAGAGTCTGCCCGCCTTGCCAGGGGGTGTGCGGGGGGGGCCTGGGCTCAGCTAAGTCGTCCCTCCCCCAGCTCAGGTCACTGTCTGAAGCAGGAGCGGGAACGTCCAGGTGAGAACTCTGGGGCCTTGAGGGCTCCCAGGGTCGGAGATGGGAGGGTGGTCCTCGAACCGCTCGTTCTTCGGGATGCAGACCAAGCCAGGCTGGGGTCCCTCTGTTGGGTCCACCCACCTGGGCACCCGCCCTTCTTTACGCCCGCCCCTCCGCAGGCACCGGGCGAGCGCCAGAGCCCCTGTGGCAGAATCGGGCGCGTTCCCAGGGGCCTTGACATTTTACATATTTAACAAGGCCTGACAGGCAGAGGAAAGAGCTACCAGCTGAAGCCCATCTGCTTCCTTTCATCTGGGAGAGGCCAGAGCCCTTGCGGCTAAATGGCCCTCCACCCCGGCCTCCCCCGCCCCACCCCGGCCCCAAGTCCGGGGGCTGGGGGGAGGGGATGGGCGAGGAGGAGAGCAGGAGAGAGCTCCTCCGGCCCTGAACCAAGCCATCTGCCCCGATCACACACCCACACCAGGCCGGGTCCCTTTAGAGCACAAAGCAGGAGAGACCCAGGCGGCCCCTCAGAGCTCCTGAGCTGGCCGTGCGGGCGCCCCCTCACCCAGCCTCAGGCCCACCTCCTCTGCAGGGGCGGGGGCAGGAGGCATCTCCACTCCCCGTTCCAGCCCAGGTGTCACCTGCACACAGACGGAGCCAGAGAGCAGGAGACAAGGGTGGCGGCCAGGGCCCTGGGTGGACAGAGGTGTGATAGCCGAAACAGGAGCTGATGCAATCGGCCGGCACTGGCCGGCAGCAGCCCTGGCACCAGCAGCCCTGCCGGGGAAGCGGCAGCTGGGCCAGAAATGCTCCGGCCTCTGCAAACTGGGGCCAAGCCTGGCTCCCGGGGTCCCGGCCTCCCAGCAGACCCAGCGGGCAGGACTGGGGAAGGCTGGTGCAGGGCAGGGCAGACGTCTGCTCTGGAGCAGGGGAAAAGGGCCACAGGGCGGAGGGGGGGACCAAGGCGGCAATCAGGCCTCCACCCCTAGAACCTTCTAGAGGACACACCCCAGGCTCCCTAGAGGCTCCCTGCAGCAGATCTCAGAGATATACCGTCTCAGATTTGGACCTCTTCAGGATGGCCTGCGCTGGCGCCACCTCCACGCAGCAGTATACCTGGCCCCCACCCCAAGCCCCTCCCTAGAGGACCGAACCCTACGCCTTTCCTCCTCTTCCTGCCCCCCTTAACTGCACGGAGGGCCGAGCATATGGGGAACCGGGGGCACTCGGTCAGGGGCTGCCCCGCTCGTCTCTTGGAAGAGCTGCTGGGGTTTCAGTTTGGGGCCCATCCCGCCAGCACGTGCGATTCGGTGCCGGCTTCTCCCTTCCTCTTCTCTGTCGTTCCATTTCCAGTTAATCCAAAGAAGAGATGCAAGCGGGAACTGCTGATTACGGACGCACAGGTGCAGGGGGTCGGGTTGCCCCACACAGAGCACGTCCCGCTCGGGGGGAAATGGGAGCGCACAGGCACGATCGTGGTCATGGTCGTGGTCAGGAGTGCCTCTGGGAAGCTGCTGCAAGCCCACCCAGCCCTTGACGGGGCCTGCCCCCGGGGCTAGAGAACATCTGCAGGGAGGAGTGAGGCGCGGTGCAGGGCCGCGCATCCCCGGCGCACACGCCGCCCGTGCCAGGGCTCTGCTGGCAGACTTACCCTCCGTGGGTGAGGTCTTCAGCCTCCTGCAGAGCCCGCCCACATCCCCGTAGGTTTCCTGGACTTTCTGCAGCGCCTCGGCCCCTCGGAGCTCCATGAGGGAGCGCAGCTCAGCCAGTGTGCACCCAAAGCCCCCTGCGTGGGGGGCCTCCCGCTGCTGCTGGGGTTTGGGGTGGAACTCGATGGAACTGTTGGCCACGTCCCCCATCCTGCCTGTGGCGCGGGAGGGGAGGGTGTCCTCCAAGGTCCCAGCGCCTGGGCGAGGTGCGGCGAGGCGGCGGCAGAGGGAAGTGGCCGCACACAGACACCTGGGGAGAAGGAGGTGAGAAGAAGCCCGGGGCTCGGTTGAGACAAAACCAAGGTCCACTCTCCTGGAATGTTCTCTGCAAATCTGCACTCCGACTCACTGAATGCAGAACTGCCCTCCCAGGCCCACCTGCCAGCTCACCCTCGCTGCGTGGGGAAGCAGGCGGCGTCAGAGGCTCCTGGTGGGGACCTGCCGCCGCCAGCAGTAGCCAACCCGGGATGCGAGGCTCTCACTGCCCCCTAGTGCATCTGGGAACCCACACCGAAGCAGGGGTGACGTGTCAGGGTTGAATAGTGGCTGGTCTTGCCCTGGCGCGGTTAGGTTATCTGTGCCTGTGCCCAACCTCGAGCTTTCCTCGTCTGCTCCAGCACGCTCCCACGCTTGCCTGATTAAGACTTGCCCGGTGCAGCCGGCATGCTATAAATCCCTGGGGGCAGTGGTCTTCTGGCGCGGCCTCTGCGGCTCAAGGTTTCAGGCCTGGCGCTGTGCAGGGTTCCGGGGAGCAGGCCAAGCCATGGACAGAGCCAGCTGGGCGCTAGGTCAAGGCTTAGCGTGCAGGGTGTTTCTGCTGCCTTGAGGGGACCTGGGGTCGGGGGGCAAGGGAGGAAGGGGGGTGCGGTGGGGAGGGTAAAAGGAGGGGAGAGGGAGAGAGGGAAGGGGAAGGAGGGAGGGAGGCAGAGAGCGGAAGGGGAGGGTGGAGGAGAAAGTGGAAAGCAGCCACAGGTCACTGGTGACTTCTCCGTCACCCTGGCCCACAGCACAGTGCCACCCACTCCCCTCCACGCCCCTCTGCCCTCCAGGATAACAGCAGAGCGTCAGGAAGTTGTCGTCCCTCGCACTGTCCCCACACCCCGCCGCCACCAACCCACCTGCCTGAGGAACCTCGGCACCTGGCTGCCCTGCCTGCCGCCTTCACAGGGTCTGGTGGCGCGGGCCATGGGGGTCCTGCTGGGCCGCCCCTCCTCGGGCCCCTAGCTCCTCCTGCTGGCCTTTCCCCACCTCTCATTCCCAGCTTGTGGCCTGAGTATGAGTGGTAGCATCCCCCAAGGCCGTGCACTAAGCTCCCCGGACTGAATCAGTCTCAGCGCACGTGGCCTTGGCCTTCACACCAGCAAAGAAGCCTCCTGGCGGTGAGGCTCCATTGGGCCCGATCCCTCACCTTTGGGGAAGCTCCTGGCTCAGAAGGATCCTCTTGGAAGCAGAACTCGGCCACCAATCCAGGTTTCTGATCTAGAACCGCCCATGGAAACACAGTAACCCAGAGCCTCGTGGCCTCTGCTCTCAGGAGAGCCCTTACCTCTCTGTGAGGCCAGCGGACGCCAGGAGCATGGACGTGCCACAGTCCTCAGGGGATGAGACCAAGGTCCCTGGGAAACAAGGTCCACTCCCCCATGCCCACAGGCCTCAGGGGGTCTCGGAACATGGTGGAGGCCTCAGTTCCTCTGGACACTGGCCTCACGCTGTCAAGAAAAATCTCACGTACTTAAGGCAGTCCCGCCAGAGAGGTCTGGGAGACAGAGAGGCACCTCAGCTAATGGCCATCCGAAGTGAGCCAGGTTTTAAAAGTTTGGGCACCTAAGTGTTAACTCTCTAGATACTTTCTGCACGGAGCAGCCTTCATTGCCAGAAGATGTGGGGACAAGATGGCGGACACACGAATGCACCGTCCTCTCCGCTCCCACGCATCTCCCCACCTCCTGTCCCTGCTGTTCACCATCTGACCAATCTTTACTGAGCATCTACTGTGTGCCCGTGCTGGCCACCTCTGCTGGGGACAGAGGGGTGGGCAGGACTGAATGGGTCCCTGCACTCTCTGGCCGGGATATGGGTGCCTAGCAGTCCCCGCTGGTGGGAGAGATGGAGATAAGAGCTTCAGAGCAATGGGGGCGCAGTTTCGGTTGGGGGCCGGGGGGCCAGGGAGGGAAGAGTGTTCTGATACCAGGAAGGAGGCGGATCCCATGGGGCCACGAGCGGCAGAGGCCACCACCGAGCAGAGGGCTGCTGGGTGATGATGGACTGTAGGGGCAGAAGCCGGGAGACGACGGAGGGGGGCTGCAGGAGGGGTGGGGGCAGGGACCCCGGGGGCACGACCGGAGCTCAGGGGACTTGAAGGAAGCCAGGCTTCCGGGAGGTCGGGGCAGGGCAGGCTCCTTCTGGGGTGCTCTGTGAACGCACCTGCCCAGCCAGGTGGGCACAGCAGGAATCCTCTACCATCTGTCAGCTCGGGAAACTGAGGCTTGGCCAGGTGAAGTGGCAAGGCCACAGGGATGCCTGGGTGTCCCGCTTCTGACTGCAGGGTTTCAGGAGGCGCTGGAGGCCGTGATAGCAGCTTTTGGGCCACCCGAGCTCCGCGGCCCTCTGCAGACGCCGCGGGCCGTCATTCCCCCGCAGCGGTTTCCTTCCCCTCCTTTCTCTGCCCTGAGCTCCGTGCCCCTGTCTCTCCATTCCCAGAAGGTAGCACCCTGGGTGAAACTGGCGGGGTCAGGCTCTGTCTCCCCAGCCCCCTAGCCTGTTGGTTGCTGTAGGGGAGGGCGGGACCGGGTTCATCTGCGGACGCTCCGCTTTGCCTTTGACCAATGGGCGCTGTGAGTTCCAGTAGGATGGGGGGCACCCAGCAAATATGTGAGTCACTTGTCCCTGAGCAGAGTTCCCAGCCCTGGCTGAGGGGAGTGGCCAGCGCTCACCCGGGGCTCTGATGCCCCTGCATTCCAAGACCTTGCAAAGTCGAACCAACGAGCTACCAGGGCCTCTCCAGCACTTCTCTCTAAAAGGGAAGCCAGATGGACAATTTGTTCCTTTTATCCTTTTGGCCTCTACACCCTCTCTGTGGAGACCAGTTGAAAGGCACCCAGCCCCACCCACATGACACTGGTGGGTTCCAGGGGGTGACCCAGCCAACCGCCCATGGTTGGGTGGGCTCTTGAGCCTCCGCCCCGACAACCAGGGCTCACCCAAGGGCGGCTTCATCTCCCCCCGCCCCCCCGCTCCCTGCTCCTGTCCCCAGGTGTGGCCCTGCCCTCCATTAAGCAGCAGCCGCGGCCCAGACACAGCCACGCCAGGGCCTTGGGCTGCTCCTAACTGGTGTGCTGTCGCCACTGCGGCCAACTGGGCCCAAGGTGACTCACGGTAAGGGGACCAGGCAGGGAGTCGAGGCCTGGCCTTCTGCCCTCGCCGCAGCCCCGTGGCTGGCCTTGCCGTCGCTCCACGCCTCGGTACCCCCGGCACCCTGCCTGCGCCGCAGCCTGCTCTCTCTCCCTCGGCCCCCGCCAGGCCCCACGTGCTGACCAGCACCCCACAGGCCTCCCTCCGGTCGGGTGGCTGGTCACCACCCTGCTCTGGTCACCGCATTGCCCAGTTCAGGTGCTGTCACCCTCTCTGCCTCCAAGCCGCACTGGCCTCCGGAAAGCCGAGCCCGTGTTTCAGTCCTCCCCTGCCCCGTCAAGCAAAAGGCCACATTCCTTCAAAGGACCCCCCCCACCCCCCAGCTCTTGTCGTGCGCTGGCTGTTCAGCCATGCCCCACACCGGTCTGTCCACACACGCCCACAGCACTGCTGGCCCTGCCACAGCACACGGCCTGACCGCCACACCTTTCTGTCCCCTCTCCCCCAATGGCCTCTGACGAATCTGAGCGGCCATCCAAGCAGACCGTTCTCCAGAGGGTCCCCGCCAAAAGCGATTGCTGCCGAGTCTAGGATCCCGCGACTGGCTCTACTTCGCTCCGCTTGGCATGACAACGACCCGTGAGCGGGTCTTTCCCGCGGTTGGGTCATCAGCTCTGAGAGACACGTGGTTATTGATTCGGCAAGAAGTCTACCGCATGGTCAGCCCTGGGTGGGGACAGGGTCCTGGAGGAGTGAGTGAGCGGGGCCTGGGCGGCCCAGGAGGAGCCGGGAGCCTTGGGAATGCCATGACCCCCAGCTCGGGGCCCCTTAAGCCAGAGACGGTGGTCCTGCTAAACTTCCTCTTCGTTAACTCCACAGGCCACCGGGTACAGGGGGCATCAGTAAAATCAAGGTCTGTCTTGAGTGACTGGTGGCCGCTGGAGAGACCAAGCAGCATATACTCTTGTTTCCCTGGGTTCTCCGCAAGCCCGGGCAACGGCCTCCCTCCGTCTGAATAAGGACAGCAGCCATCACCGAAATGGCCAAGAACAGAAGTGACTTTCCGGCCTGGGCTGGCTGCCTAGAACGGTTTGTAGGCACCAAAAGGGCAGGGAACATACCATTTCTGTACTCTTTCATCTCTCAAACCTTAATTGGCTTAATTGAGTTGAAAACCTCCATAGAGGGGGACTCGGACCTTCTGGCTTTTGCTCCATCCTGGCCCAAACTGGCCTGCACTGGTGGGTGGTGGGAGCAGACCCGCTGTGGGCCCCCTGGCCCGCCTCCCCATGGCTCCGTGACTTTCAACAGGCTGCTACCCAGGGGGGCGACAGGCACGGTAGGAGATAGCTCAGCTGCAGGCCTGGACATTTGGACACCTGTTGCCCCTGGGCCCCGTGACTCATGTCCACCCAACCAGAAACCCAGGAGTCCTCTCCCCCCTGCGCCAGCCCTCCCTGGCCACCGCGGACCGGGCTTTGGGGGCTCTCCCAGCACCTCTGACTTAATTTGCCCGGGTCCCCCACTTCATCTCCTTGGCCCTCCCTTCAGGCCCTGGACAGCTAGGAGCTTCCTGGATGAGATGGGGGCACTTGTGCTCCCAGGCTCCCCTTTCTTGGCATGCTAATCCAGATGCTTCCCTCATTGCATCCTCATAGACACCCTGTGAGGGCAAGGAGACACCTTCTCTCCTTCTCAGACCTCCTGGCCTCGCCTTCCAGGTCGCTGAGGAGAGAGTCAGGCCACCCCTGGCAGCTCAGCCCCTGGGCTGCCCGGAGCGGAAGCCCTTCTGCTTCCCCAGCAGCCGGTCCTGCGCTCTACCCAGCGCCTTCACAGCGGAGGCAAGGGATGGAGGACGAATCCCACCTGCCGGCCCCCCCAAGTCACAGGTCGCAACGCGTTAGAATTTACCGCCGTTCACAGTTGTGGAGACACAGTCCCATGGCAGCTGCTGTCTGACCCCAGTCTGCAGTTGCTGGGGGCCGAGTGGAATCTGTCCCCACACTGGTGACCGGGCATTTGCCGCTGGCACCGCCACCTCCCTGGGGTGGATGGATCCCGGCTGGTGGCACCAGCCAGAAGTCTCTGGTGATGAGAACACTCCCCCGTTGTGAGTACAACCGGCCCAGGACACCACGCTCCGAGACGAGAAGGGAGCAGAAGCCCCTGAAGTCGAGTCCCAAGTCCCATCTGAGTCCCATCTGAGGCAGTGTCCCAGGGTACAGGATGCCGCCTGATGCCCGCCCGCCTGCCCCGTGCCCTCCCTGCAGACCCAGCAGCAGAGGCACTCGCCGTGGGGATTCCTTGAAATAACAGTCCCCTCCTCTCTCCGCCTCTGGGCACCTGGAGACTGGCCTCCCCGCACCTTCAGACAGGCTTGGGGCCGGGGAGCCTGCAGGGGAGCGAGGAGTGGCTGCCCTGCCCTCACCTTGCCCTCGCCCTGCCCTCGCCCTGCCGTTGCCCTGCCCCTTACATCCCAATGATCCCAGGCAGGTGAGGACCGTGGCCAGCTACCCCTTCACCCCTTGATTTCCCACACCGCCCCTCCCCCCCCAGGCCCTCTCCCTCCTGCCGGCCCCACCCCCTCCCCTCTGCCCCACGCACCTTGGCGACCGCCCTGCAGGGGAAATGAGGGCTCCAAGGACGAGGCCCCGCATTCAGCCAGGGAGGGAGGGAGGGAGGGAGGGAACCCGGGGGGAAGGAGCCGAGGCAGAGAACAGCCTCATTAATATTTCAGAGGCACCGTCACTGCAGCTCCTGGGCCCTCACAGCTCCACCGCTTATGCTAGTGGTGGGAGGAGGATGGGATAAAAGAAGGAAATAAAACAGAGAAAACAGATTTAAAGGGACAGCTCAGTCCCCCCGCTCCGCTCCTTCCCCGCCTTGTTCCTGGTACAATCTGTGCACACGCCAAGTGGCTCTTGCAGAGAACAGCTTTGGGCAAAAACAATAACAGCAGAAAAGGGTCAATCACCGCCACGGACCCTCTCCCCAGACTCCCGCCTCCACCCACACGGGGCTGCCCCTGTTGTGCTGTGACCAGGGCACCGGGGCCGCCTCAGGGACCCACCGGGGCTGCCAGCAAGGCCAAAGGATGCTTCCTATCCAGAGCCTGGTCCAGACCCAAAGGACCATGTGAGGCCAGCAGAAAGACAGATGCACAGACTCTGGGCATTGGAAGTCCCCACTGATCAGAGTCCATTCAAGGAGGATTTGAGAACCCAGGGAAACACAAGCCTAGGTTCCTGGAGGTGGCAGGGACCGGGGTTTACCTGATTCAGCCCCTCTCCTCGGGCGGGTGAACCTCCTCAGTATCCCTTGCTACTTGATGGCCCAGTGCTTTAGTCTTATCTAGAGCAGTGGACACCAGACCTGGAGGGGTCCCCACTCCCCCCAGCCCTGGGGGCTGTAAAAATGCATAGTCCCAGTCAGAGCTTCAGTCAGGAGGGGGTGGCACTGGGCTCTGTAAAGCTCCCCCAGAGGCTCACGAGGCCCAGCCAGGTTTGATGCTGCATATTTGCCTCTGCCTTCAGAGGCTCCAGGGAGGGCCCAGAATCCTCCAGTTAAAACAAGCTTATCCTTCCCTGGTGGTGCAGTGGTTAAGAATCCGCCTGCCAACGCAGGGGACACGGGTTCAAGCCCTGGTCCGGGAAGAGCCCACATGCCTCGGAGCAGCTAAGCCCGTGCGCCACAACTACTGAGCCTGCGCTCTAGGGCCCACGAGCCACAACTACTGAGCCCGCGTGCCACAACCAATGAAGCCCACGCGCCTAGAGCCCCTGCTCCGCAACAAGAGAAGCCACCGCCATGAGAAGCCCACGCACCGCAACGAAGAGCAGCCCCCGCTCGCCGCAACCGGAGAAAGCCCGCGCAGAGCAACGAAGACCCAACGCAGCCAAAACCAAAACAAATAAATAAAGTTATTTTAAAAAAACCAAAACAAAACAAGCCCATCAGGGAATATAAAATGGTGCAGCCTCTATGGAAAACCGCATGGTGGCTCCTCAAAAATTTCAACAATTACCGTAGGACCCAGCAATCCCACACCTGGGTACATGCCCAAGAGAACTGGAAGTAGGGTCTCTAAGAGATCCGCACGTCCACGTTCACAGCAGCGTTATTCACAGTGGTCAAAAGGTAGAAGCAACCCAAGTGTCCATCAGTGGATGAATGGATAAAGAAAATGTGGTCCCACCAATCAGTGGAATGTTATTCAGCCTTAAAAAGGAAGGTCGCTCCGACACCTGCTACAACATGGCTGGACCTACAAGGCATCATGGTCAGGGAAATCAGCCAGACACAGAGGACGGATACTGTAGGACTCCACTTGTACGAGCTGCTTAGAGCCGTTGGGTTCCTAGGGACAGAAAGTAGGATGGGGGCGGGGCATGGGCTGGGGGAGGGGGAGGGGGGCTAGTGTCTAACGGGGACAGGGTTTCCCTTGGGGAAGATGAACAGTTCTAGAGATGGATGGTGGGGATGGCTGCACACCAACCTGAACGGACTTAATGCCGCCCAGCTGGGCGCTGAAAAATGGATAACGTGGTAAACTTGATGTTATCTGTACTTTCTCACAATTAAAAAACCAAACAGGCCCTACTGGCCCTTTTGCTCCATATCCAGACTAGCTTTCCGCGGTGCCCCAGGCCACACACTGATAGCAGGAGTTCTACCACCTTGACTGGCCGATCGGCTGACGATTCTGCCCACGTGCATTTTGACTTCCTGGAGCGTCCCCTCTACCCGAATGGAAACCTAAGCAGACCTTTCTGCACCCTCAGCCTTCGGCCTCAGGGCCCTTCGGCACCACCCACATCCTGTCTCAGCTGGGTGGCTGCCACAGTAGGTGACAGAGGAGCTGAGAGGCTAAGCTCGCTGGCAGCCTTTGGCACTGCTCTTGCCTCCTACTTGAAAGAAGTGTGGCCCTAAGGGCCTCCCCGTGTGCCCCCTCTCTCCCCGCTGCTAGTATGCACTTCCTCAGGGGCTCTGACCCCACCCTGTCCTCAGGAGGAGCCAGAACACCTGGGAAGGCCTGGTCTCCAGAATGCAGATTCTGAGCAGACGATATGGCTTTAGGAGGTGCTCACGAATCCCCAGGAGCTCGTGGCAGAGACTCGCTAGACTTTCCCTGATTTCTATTCCTGTCTTTCCACGTTGTATTTTAATTTTTAGCTATAGGCATCTTGTCATCCAGCTAACAGCTATCTTCCCCCAACTCCAGTGCAGCTACGGAGGACCATGTGACGAGGCCCTGGCCAATGGGATGTGAGCAAAAGGGACAAGGAACCGCCTTACTCTTGGACAGCACTGAGGGTTCTCAGCACAAGGGACAGAGCCAACTTCAAGGTTGTGTCCTTAAAGGGAAGGATGTGTCCTCCTCCGCCCCTCTCCTCCTTCCTACGGGCTGGAATGATGATGTGAAGACAGGGGCAGGAGCAGTTACTTTGCTCCATCTTTTGCACATGGGATCCACATGTCAAGGATGGCAACACCATAGAAGGAGCCCAGATCCCTGATGGCCAAGCAGCCCTAGGTTGCCTACCTAGACTTATACGCACAGAAGAAATCCTCTCTCGTTTTTGTCTCCATTAAGCTGGGTCTCTGTTACAGAGCTCAAGCCTGTCTCCTAGGTAATTCAGGTGTATAGGGAGGAACCCAGCCTGTCACCAGGTAAGATGCCTGTCTTCCCTCTATGACTGAAGTCAGCCCTGGTTCTGGGAGATCCAGGAGTCCTTCCCAAAGTTTCCATGACCTACCACCCCCGACATTTCCATGGGCTCCCTGGGACATGGGACGGTTCGGACCTGGGCTCCCTTTCACCTGTGTCATTTGATATTGTCCTAGAAGTTCTAGGCAAAGCAGAAGACAGAACCAAGAGAGTATCAGAGAGAGAGACAGACAGAAATCTGGTCGCAGGCAACGCCGAGCACCCTTCTCTGTGCCGTGGCGGAATTCTACATTCCCCCTGTGCTCCAAGCCTCTAACGTGGGAGGAGTAATTATCCCCACTTTAGAGCCGAAGCCGCTGAGGCACAGAGAGGTTAAAGAACTCACGCAAGGCCACACAGCCAGCAACGAGCAGAGGCCAACGTGAACTCAGGTAGTCTGGCTCTAGAGAATTCTACATTGCTCATTTGCCAAGTGCCCCGAAAACCACGGAAAAGCAAGAGTTCACCAAAGGGACCAGGTGGGAAATCTGTCCACATATCCCTCAGGGCTTGCAGGTGCAGGTGCTGGGGTGAGACCTGGCTGTGTGAACCGACACAAATCACTCAACCTCTCTGTGTCTCCGCTTTTGAATCCGGAAAATGGGTCCTCGTTCCTCCTGGCTGCACTGGTGTGAACTTCAAGGACAGGGCACCACCACAACACACACACACACACACACACACACACACACACACACACACCTAGGAAGGGCCCCAGGGGGCCCGTTTCCCTGCAGGGTGTCTTCGCACCCACCAGCCCTGCCTGCAGCCCAGAACTCATAGGCAGGACCAGGCTCCACCAGGGAGGCCAGAGCATTCTGCTTGGCCAGGGGCTGACCCCATGGGCCTCTCCCATGCTTCCCTATTTCTGAGGGCCATCCTCAAGCCTGCCGAGGCCCTGAGTCCCTCCTGGGGAGCGCTAGGCACTGGCGGCAGGGCTGGGAAGCAACCAGGATGCTTCTGGAGGGAAGTCCACACTTGCACATGGGTGGTCCTCACAATCCCGGGTACCCCCTGGTCCCCGAGGGAAGCTGGAAGCCTTTATTCTTGCTGGGGCCTGGAAGCGTAGTTACGGGGGTCAAGCCTCTACCCTGGGGGGCAGTCATTTGTTTTCTGCCAGAGAGCGAGAGTGCGAGAAAGCAGGAGCAGAGAAGCCCGGTCTGGCCCACTCTGGCCCACACCCCTGCCGCTTTACCCTGTGAGCAGGTGACGGCCACTGAGGTCCCGGGCCTGCCCTGCAGAGCGTGGCCTGGCCTGAAGTCTCGGGAGCGTGCCTCTGGCCCCAAAAGGGGTAGAGGACACACACGTGGGGGCCAGGAGGTCGCGGGGCCCTGTCCTCCAGGCCTCCACGGCCAAGAACACGCAGACGAAATGAAGGCCCCTCCATCCCAATCCTGCCCGAAACATCCCCGGCTCTGTCCATGGTACCACACGGCCCACCCTGCCAGCTTCCGGTCCCCAGAGCCAGCTCCGAGCCACCGGAAGCAGGCAAGTCCTAAACAGGTAATTAAGGAAATTATAGACAGCTGGAGGCCACGGGATGCTGCAGGCCCAGGGTGACTAGATAAGGAGACTGCCAGGACCCAAGTGTCCTCCTAGGGACACGATCCATGGGGGCCCCATGGTGGGTCCTGCTGGGGAAGGGTCCGGTTTCTGGAAATAGGCTGAAGCCCTTGGGAAGACAGGCTTGGAGGGACTCTTAGGGTGAAGGTCAGGGGCGGCAGACTGTCAGGGAAGGACACCCACTTCCCTGTGGCCAGCAAGAGTCCGGAAGGCCAGGCCGCAAATGCGGGCCCAGAGATGTGCCGCTGACTTGGGCTCCACCAAGGGGGTCTCTGAGTGCCGGCAAAGTAGGTCTCCTTGTGTCCCTCGTAGGACCCATCTTGGCTGGAGGTTGGAGCCAGGTCCAGTGCCCTGGCTGAGTACCCCACGGAGCCGGCTCAACTGGGAGAAAGAGGTGATGAGGACCGTCGTCATACAGGGACCCTGGGCACAGACCACTCTGAGCACGTAGAAAACACCTTGGTCTTGGGCATCCCACTGGGAGGGCTGAGTGGCAACAGCACGAGAGTGCCGAGTGGGGCAGAGAAGACGTGTTTGGACTGAATACGGGAGTCCAGTCTAGCTGGCCTTCTGTGACCCAGACACGAAGAACTAGCACACCAGAGCGTGTGGGCCACCTTTCCCGGCTGACCTCAGAGGGACACGTGCCAAATGTGTGGATGGGGGAGAGAGTGGCCGGTAGTGCCACCCCAGAGGACGCCTCGGAAGCTGCAGCCCTGGGACGGGCATCTGCAAGGCTCTCAGGCTCCGTTCCAGCATCCTTACCAACCCCAACTGGCAGCAACGGCAGGACCTGAAGGTCACCAGGGCACCAGACGGCAGGGGCCTGGCTGCCATCTGAATCACACAGACGGCACTCTGCTGGGTCCTGAAAGCTATTTCTCATGGAGAACCTGGCACACAAATCCAGAAGTATTTCCAGCGAACCTCTGAGAAGACACCACAAAGCTCCGCAGGCCCACGGTGTGCCCAGGAGGGAGTGGGGGGTCATGCAGAGGCAGGAGGGCCCCTGTCACACGGGAATGCCTCAATGACAACAACGCAGGGTCCGAGTCCCGTCCCCGCATAACCCTGCTGATTGCAGCGCAGTGAGGCCGAGAGCCAGGAAGGGGGTGGGGGACGATGGGGGAGAAGATGGGGGGCGGGCCTGCCGCCACATGCAACGCGATGAAAGTGCTGTCCCCGTGCCACCCGCAGGCGCAGCCACGTGGGCCCCTCTGGGGGCCGCCAGGGCAGGGGTCCCGGGCAGCAGCCCTCTGGCCGCACACATGGATGGCAGGGTCGGAGGGACTCTCGCTCCGCTCCGCTCCCCGGGACAGAGGTGTCCGCGAGAAAGAGCCCGGCCACCGGCCGTGGCGCTGCGGGCCGTGCAGCCAGGGGCCCAGGAGGGAGGGATCAGGTGGGCTGGGGGGCGCCCAGGATGGCCGGCGCCTGCGTCCCAGCCCCTCCCTCCGGGCCTGCTGCGGGCACTGGGCCACATCAGGCGGGAGCCTCCCTCGGCGGCGGCAGGGCCGCCCGCTCGCAGGGCAGCGCTCGGGAACCCAGCACCGAGGGGACCGGACCGCCCGGCCCCAGGCCACGTGCCTCCCTCCCAGGCCCCTGGCTCCAAACCAAGATGGGACACTGCCCAGCTTCTTCCAGGAGGAACAGAGCTGAGGCCCAGAAGTGGGGAGGGGGTGCCAGGGAAGGTTCCCCCGGGCCTGGCGTGGCAGGTGGAGGCCCGCTCACGGCGGGGAAGCAGGCGCCTGGCCCTCCCCACGCTGTGCACGGCCGCCGCCGAGGGCGCCCAGCGCTTGCGGTCGGGGGCTGGTCCTTTCGCGGAGAAGGGGCCTCCCTGCGCGGTGGCCACCATCGTGCCCAGTGATCGTGTGCACAGACGTTTGGCAGGGAGGCCACCACCGCTCCCCGGTCTGGGGTTTGTGTCGGGACGCGGGCGTGCCGGGATTACCAGCGTCCCGTGGTCCGGGGGGCTGAGGACGTTCCCAGGCCAGTGGGGAAGAAGCGCTCGTGGAGGCCCAGTGGCATCCACCTTCGTTCCGGGCCGGCCAGAGAGGTGGCTCCAAAGCACAGCACGAGGACCAAGGCCCCGCGCTCTGAGGTCCCCGCGGCCGGGACGGAGATGGCCGGCAGTGACGCCTGCGTCTCCCTGCCCCTCCCTTGGTTGCCGGCTTTGCTCTCCTGCCTCTTAATCAGGAGGGTCTGGCGATCCCGGGCTGTCTGGCCATCCTGAGCTGTGGGCCTTTGCTCTGATCACGTTCTCCTGCCCACACCCGCCTCCCCTGTGTCCCTCTGTGAGGAAAACCCACAGCGTCTGCGGAGAGCCAGGCACCACCCGAGTCCGCAGAGAAGCACCCGCTGCGCTGGACTCTAAAGAGGTGCAGAGAATGAGCTTGATTTGGGGGACTGGACAAGTGGCTCTAAAGTTCAGGGGACAAGAAGAGCAAAGGAGTTTTGTTTTGCTTTAAGATAACTGACGTGGGACCTGCAGGCCAGGTATCAAAAGATCCAGGGTGTGGGCAGTTACCAGTGTGGGAGCCCACGCCCGAGTCCACAAAATGGGACAGACAGCCCAGAGACAGGCCCTACCACACATCAGGATCACACATTAACCAGGGGACAAAAGGTTTAATAAAAGAAACAGGGATGATGGGTTACAGCTTGAGAACCTTACCTCATACTATTCCCCAACACAAATTGTTTTTGGATAAACAGGGCTTTTGGCAAATTCCGGCCTCAGGGCCAAATCTGTCGGCCAAGTGTTTTTGTGAGTAAAGTCTTACTGGTACACAGCCACGGTCAGGACAGAGACCTTGTGGTTTGCCAGGTGGAAAACATATAGTATCTGACCCTTTGCAGAAAAAGTTTGCCCACCCCTGGATTAAAGAGTTAAACATCTTAAAAATGCAGCTACACATACGCTCACTCACACACACGCAGACACATGGCCAACCCAGAGATGGGTAGTTCTCAGATTTCTCCAAGGGATCGTGTAAGCCTAGAAGCAATGGAAGAAATCACAAAAAAATTGTGAGATACAAGGTGTTAACCTTTTGCATGAAAAAATGAAAAGGCAATGAATGAAGAGGATTTAAACTTATTTGCAACAAGTATGCTAAACGTGGATATGTTTCATGGATAAAGTTTATTCAGACCCACAAGAGGAAACACTTGGACCTCCACAAATAAAGCTGAGGAACTGAACAAGAAGAGATACAATTAATAAACACGTAGAAAAATGCTCACCATCAGGAACAATTCGAGAGATAGAAACTGAAGTAGACTAACGCTGGCAAGGCTGCAGCGAGCCAGCCCTTCAGACGCCCAGAAAAGCCCTTTGGCAGAATGAGCTTCCGTCTGGGCACTCTCTCCTCAGGACAGAACGAGTCACCCACCGAGATGCTCTGGAGACGCCTGGATCTCCACAAATAGCCAAATAATTAAGTGAATTACAATCTCTTGAGAGAATATTATTCAGCCATTAAAAATTGTAATTACAGCCCCGAGGACCGCCCTGATACATCCTGGGTGCTCGGGAAATAGCTGTCAAACGAGCCAACGATCATGTTCTTTATTTTTGTAATAAGTACTTACTGCTTTCATAATCTTCAAAAAATTAAGCCGTATCCATTTTGAAAAAAAATCATTTAGAAAGGGATTACGTTAATAAAGAAAATGCTTGTGTGAAGTAAAAAATAGATTACACAATTGTGCCCATGGTATAATTACAGTAATGTAAAAATAAATAGCCCATGCAAAGAAAACGGAGCAGAAACGTGTCCAGTGAAATGGGAAACACTGACTGGTACTTTGGAGATAGGATGAGGGGGGTGGGGTGTTCCTACATCTTCTACTTCTCAGCATTTCATGAATTTTCTGTAAAGAGCATGCATGTTAAGAGCATCATTTTTAAATGAAAGAAGTAAACGTTATTTTAAAAAAACGCCCAAGAGCCTCCCCCCGTCTGCAGACCTGCCCAGGTGCCTCCAGCATGCCCCATGAGCCATCCTGAACCCAGGGCAGGGGCCAGATCCAGATTTGCCCAAAGTGGCATGCCGGGGCCGCTGGAATCAGCATCCCCACCACGTGGTGGGCTGCTTCTGGAACGAGGCACTCTTGCCTCCCTTGCCCAGTTCTGTGCGGGCACCTGGGCTGGCCCTTGGCGAGTGTGGCAGAGCCCCCCAGACTCTCCAGGGTGCGGACAACCTCTTTACCGGCTCCCTTTCAAGGGGCCACTGGGGGCGCAGGCTTGAGAGTGGCCTCAGGGTCCCTGTGAGGACTTGGTCTGCATTGGCTCTAAAGCGGCACGGGGTGACAGAACGTTCTGGAAAGAACACTTGAAACGTGGTGTGTGGACGAGGGACGGAATTTTCAACTTTGCCGAACTTTCATTCAGTCGCCACTTGTGGCGAGTGGCGAACATCGAACCTCACAACGGAAGAAAGCGCCTCGGGCCTGCGGATGCAGGACAGAACTTCTCATTTGAATAAAAGGCTTCCCCTTTACTGAGGAGCCACCTACAGAGCACTGAGGCAGGCCCAGGACCCCGTTACACGAGGTGCTCACCAAGGACACCGGCCAGAGCGCCCCCCTCACACAACTCTGATTTGGACCCAAGTTTCCGGAAACCTCTTGTGCTCCAAGATCCCTGCCAGCCCTCGGAGGCGGGACTCAGGAGAAGCCTCCAGCCCTGCCCCCCACCTGAGCCTTTCCCCCTCGCCCTGTGGCTCTGGTGTGGGCTCTGCCATCTACTAGGCACGTGAACTTGGCCTCATCCCCTCTTCCCAACCTTGGGCAGTCTGGGAGGCCCAGCCTCCGCTCCTCCGGTGGAGAGTCTCTGTCTTCTGTCCTGGTGGCGTGTGGGCTCAGACCCTGCTCTCCAGGTGGCGCTCCCAGGCCCACTTCCAGCACCTCCCACCCAACAGAAGGTGCCCAGGCAGGGGAGGGCTTTCCAGCCGGGCACCACTTGGCCCGGCTTCTGCCAGCTTAGCCAGGGCAGGGAAGAGAGAAACAGCCAGGAGCTGGGGTCCTAGGTAAAGAAGTGGCCTTCTGGGAAAGGGTGGGGGTGAAGTGGGGAGGAGACATCTGCGCGGTCCAGGTGTCTGCCTGCTGTGCCCGGCAAAGTTCACAGCCAGAGCCTGGCTCCCGGGCCCATCTCAGAGACGGCACTGGGGAGGCGCCCAGGCAGCACGCCCTGCGCTAGATCGAAGCATTTGCCTTTGGCGCCACAGCCCAGGGCTCCACCTAGCAGCAGACATTCACTCACCTTCGTAGAGGCGCCCTGGACGGGTCACGGGGAAGACTTACTGAAGGGACTCAAGTCTACGGTTTGTCTGTTTCTCTCAGTGGGTAGATGGGGGGGCCCAGGTGGCTCAGCTTCTGACCTGCAGGGTCTTCCCAGGACTGGAAGTGCCCTTGACAATCGGCCCACTCATAGAACGCGCCATTCTGCTGAGTTCAGCACAGACTTCCAGAGGCTCCGGAACCAGTGGCTACACGCACAAATCAGACTCAGGAACCTGACGGCCTGCCTTCCAATCTTGGTTTTACCACCTACTGGCTGTGTGACCTTGGGCAAGTTGCCTAACCTCTCTGGGCCTCAGTCGCCTCATTTGGTTGTTTCGTTGAAGTGAGAGAATGTCTGTGAAGCACTGAAAACGGCGTCTGTCGCAAACTATTATCACTGTCACTACTGACATTATTTGAGGTGCTGGTAACCTCTGACAGAGACAGCAGCCGTCAATTAAATATACACACCCTCAGTTTAAGAACAGAAGGGAGCGTAGTGGGCAAAGCCCACATACGTGCTGACAACCCTGTAAGGTGGGAGGAGGAAGCTGGGCCTGGCGTCGACGGCTTCGAGAGTCCCAGCCGAAGCTCGGCTCTCAAAGTCCCCAGGCACCCAGGACACTCTCATCTTGCTCACCAAGAAGGCCAGGGTCCCTCTCTAAAAGTCACACTGGGGGAGGGGGAGAGGGGCTGCCACCTCGCGCTGGGAGAAGCTGTTCTGGGCTAGAGAGCGCTCACTGACTCACGGCCAACCTCCCCGCGTTCGCAAATGATTCAACGTCTGAAGCTCCAGCTCTGAATCCTGAAATGTCAGCGGAGTCCGCCGAGGCCCACCCCCACGCTCCCCAGGCCCGGAGCGCGAAACGGACTTAGACAAGGTCACAAAGACCGTGAGGCCCAGAGCTGGCAGCAAACCCGGGTGCTTTCCGCCACCTTCTTTGCTCCTCGGGGGCCTGCTGCAGCGGCCCTGCCGGCCGCCCGCCTGGCGCTGTAGCTCCCCCCCAGTGCGCTCTTAGCCTCCGGGGCTTCCTTCCCCGAAGGACTGGCTTTCCTTCTGGCTCTGCACAAAGCCCCCTCCCACGCCGCCCCAGTTCCATCTGCCTGCGTTACCCCCTCCCCCCAACTTCTGTGCCAGAGACGCCTGCCCCTTCGATCAGACCACGTGGCGGCACTAGGCATGGACCAGGTCGGTCTGATCCAGACTGGCTGTGTCCACGGCCCTCCCTCTCCTCGAGGCAAGCAGCAGGGACAATCCGTGCCCTCAGACCACAGCTGCCCGGCCCCCTCCACACGGCTTGCTCTCCAGGGGCTGGCTCCACCCTTGGACCCTCTGCCAAGCCTCAGCTGAGGCCCTCCGGGGCCCGAACAGCCCCCCAGCCCTCCCCTCTGCAGGCCAGAGCAGGCAGGGGGTTCCCACTGCCCAGGTCTGCATCCCAGCTCCCCTCTCGTGACTCATGTGTCCTTGGTCTCCTTGGCTGTGAAAGGGGGTGATGGAAACAGTGGCGTAGCTTGTGAGACTCAGCCAGAGGGTCTAGAAACCTGCTTAGAACTGTGCCAGGACGTGTGGGACGTGCTCTCCCCCCACGAGGCCCGTGAGAGCGTCCCCAGCCAGCCCCCCATCCAGCCAACGCAGGGCCGAGTCCCTTCCTTTCTTGGGGCCTCAATTTCCCTGTCTGAAAAATGGGGACAAAAACCCAGGCCTTGCCTCCCTCACCGGGTGATTCTGCAAGTTCAGTGAGGTCAAGGTTGTGAATGTACCACACAGAAACCCATGCCCACTCTGAGCCAGGCCTGTGCTGGGCACCCAAACAACCAGGGCAGATTAGTAACCAGTCCCTGCCTTAAGATGCTCACAGACTAGTGAGGGGTGACTCTGGTGGGTAGGGAGTGGACAGAGCTGGTGGGCAAATGAGGGGAACTGGGATGGTTGGGGTCAGGCTGGACTTGGCCCTGTGGCTGGCAGGGACCCACCTGAGGTTAGGGACCCAACGGCCTCACCTTTGGAATACCGAGTGGCCCCCCTCCCCCCCTCCCCCCAGCCCCGGGAATGTCAGGTGCCTAGTTGAGGGAGGCGGCCCTGCCCTGTCCCTTCAGGGAGCCTTTATACACTCTCTCCCAACCCCTCACCAGACCCTCACCCTGGGCTCTCCAAGGCTCCCTCTGGTCCTGCCCTGCCCCACGCCGTGCCCCGGCCCCTCTCCTGGCCAGGCGTTAAGCCCCAAAGGGACCGGTAGAAGGAAGGAGACCAGGTCTGAGGAGAGAATCAGATAGTCCAAGGGGGAGACCCAGGGCTCCCTCCTCTGGGAGATGCCACACCAGCGCTCCAAATTCCAGAATCCTAAACCCCTGAGAAAACTGAGGACCCGACCCGGAGAAGCCATCTGGCCAAGGTCACACAGGGGAGGAGGGGGGGACAGCTGTGCGCAGAGGGATGGGGAAGGAGTTACCCAAGTGTGGCCGAGTCTGCTTGCCGTTGGCATGCCGGTGGCGGGGCCGGGCAGCTGTGTGGGCGTGCAGGGGACAGTGCGGGAACGTGTGAGGGGTTCTCAGACTGTGTGTGTCCGGGAAGGATGACACAGTGTGAGGAAGCGGGGCGGGGTGGGGGCGGAGGGGGTGCCAAGAGGCTCCGAGAACGTGCGTGCGCGAGGTCGGCTCCAGCCCAGGCCCTGAGCCCCCCGGCTGTGCCCGCCCCGGGACCCGCCCGCAGCCCCCGGCGGCCTTTCTCCCCAGACGCAGATGCGCGTGCGCGCAGGATGCGGGGCACAGGGTGCAGGGTGCAGGGTGCGGGGCGCTGCCCGCTGGCCTGGGGACCCGGGGGTGACGCGCGGCCGCGGCGCCGCAAGGACACAGCAGGCCAGGCGCGGGGCGCAGGTGCAGCGGGCGGGGATCCGTGTCCCTCCACCTGCCTGCCGCGCCACCTGCCGGGCCGCCCTCCCCGCCCGCGCCCGCGCCCACCCCGGCAGCGCCCGAGCGCCCAGGGCACCACTTACCCGGTCATGGGCACGGCCGCCGCCGCGGCCTCGGTTCCGGCGGGCGCTGTCGCTAGTCGCTGCGGTCGGACGCCCGGCGGACAACGATCCGCTCCAGGGACCGAAAGGCCCGGGCACCAGGCGCCCTGGCCGGCAGCGCGGGCGCGACCCTCCGCGGCGGGCGAGGGCTGCGGCCGAGTGCTCTCCACGCTCCGCACCGGCGGCGGCGGGCGACGCGGCGCGCTCGGCTTCAGCCGCAGCTCTGAGCGCGGAGGGAGGGAGGGAGGGAGGGAGGGAGGGAGGGAGCGAGAGGGGGGAGGGAGCGAGAGGGGGGAGGGAGCGAGAGGGGGGAGGAGAAGGAAGGGAGGAGGGAGCGGGCGCGGGGGGCGGCGCGCGGCGCGGGGGCCGCGGGGCTCCAGAGCCACGCGGCTCCCAAGCTACGCGCCCGGTGCGCGCCCTTCTCTCCCCCAGGACGCGCGGCGGTGCCCGCCCTTCTTGGCCTGGCGGTGACCCCGGAGGGCGCTGGCCAAGGGGGGTGGGGGTGGGCGCGGCTGGGTACTGGGGGGCCCTGGCACCGGGGAGCTCAGAGAAAGGGCACCGAGCAGGCAGGCTGCCGCTCCCTCTCCAGACTGCCCCTGGGTCTGTCTCCTTGACAGTCAAAAGGGGCGTGGAGCTGAGTTGCTGATTTGTAATGTGGGGTCCCTGCCCCCCTCTGACCCTCACCCCCGCCCCGTGGCCTCCGAGGGGCTGGTGATCCTCAGGAAACTGCCTGCTAGCAGTTGGGAGTAAGACATCTAAACACTTTTCCCGGAGGGTAGCTGGAGCTTGGGACAGGTTCTCAAAGTCAATGACCCCAAAAGGTTATCACACAAAGACCCTTATACAGGATGCAGAGATCCCGCACACAGGTGGACACACCCAGAAGCAGACACACAGGGACACACATTCGCAGACACAAGGGGAGACAGACACACAGACAAAACTCCAATGTGGAGAAGGCCCCCGTACGCCCAAACACATGTAGGCATGTCCGTGGACAGAGGCCCGAGTGTGTGCCCGTGGACACCCAGTGGCCAGGCGGGAGCTGGCTGGCGGTGCCGCTGGTCCTTAAAGCCCCAAGCTGCCCAGCCCCAGGGACCGTGAGTGCCTCTGGACCTGGATCAGGCCCTGGCCCCCATCCGTGTGAGCAGCGAGCAGGAGAGCGAGGGGGCGGGAGCGGCACAGGACGGGGGCTGAGTGTGAGTGACAGGCCCGTGGTGCGCGTCACCAGTCCGGAGCGGGCAGGTAGAAGAGGCCTGGACACAGCCACTGATTGCTGCTTGCCTGGGACAAACAGGGTCCCGGGGTGTCCTGTGTGCCAGGCCTGGTCTGGGCACCGAGGACACAGCAGGGACCCCAAAACAAGGAGCTGGCGGGCAGAGCGTGAACTCAAGGCAGCGCAGTTGGGGTAAAGGTCCAAGGAGAGCACGGCGGGGGGGAGACGAAAGATGGTGCTGGGAGCTCAGGGAAGGCTTATTTGAGGAGGTGCCGCTGTGACAGACACCTAAAGGACACAAAGGCTCTGCAGACCCAGGGGGTCTTCCCTGGGTCAGAAGACTGGCACACCTCCCCACAGTCTGTCCCTCGAGCAGGAGGCAGCTGTTCCACAGACAGCCCTTGAGATCTGGTACCTCTCAGTGCAGGCAGAGGCCACGCTTACGTGTGCATGTGCGTACACACACACACACACATGCTGACACATCCTCAGGGATGCGGACACACTCACACGTGCTGACACTCACAGCCGGTGACACACGCTCACTCAGAACGCTCCCTCCCCCCCACACGCTCAGTTATTCTCACACCTTTACACGCTCACTAGGCACACATAGTCCCAGACTTGCACACACTTGTACACATTCAGTTATTCACACTCACACCCTCCCTCACGCCTCTCACGCTGGCTCACACAGTCGTTCACACTCTCTCTCCCACACACACTTCATGCACGCTCACTCACGCACATGCTCCCCTTGCACCCCAACCCCGGCCGCTTTTCCTGGGACTTGCTCTCTGAGAGCCAGCTGGCTGTCCTGGTTGGTGGTTGGTTCTGACCCCCTCGGCCCCTCAGCAGCCCTGGAGCCCGGTGCTGCCCCGGCAGCCTGGCACTGTTCTCCTGGCCACCCCTGCGCTCGGAGGGGAGCCAGTCCCCACCTGGAGCCGGTGGTCAAGATGGGCCTGCACTGGGCTGGGTGATGGGGCGCCAGCCTGCCCCAGGCACCCACACCGGGGAAGAGGAGCCCCAATCGGTGGGTCGCCTCCCGAGAGCCCTTCCCCCAGACTCGGACCCCCCTTCCTGGCCTCCCACGGGGGAACAGGCTCTCTGGGGTCTGGCACAAGGGCACGTCCTTCCATCCCAGGCCCGAGGCCCCTGGCCTCCCTGGGCCCTCGCTGGAACTTCCCTCGGGCAGGGGGTGAACCCTGGCCAGTAGCAAACACCAGCCTCTTAGCAGACGTGTGTCAGCGGCTCTGGGAGGACAGAAGTGGTGGAGGAAGAAATGGGTGCTGAGAGGGGAGGCTTGGGGGTGGCTGAAGAGAAGAGAGAAGACTCACTTTTAGGACTGTGTCACTGTCTTCCCTCAGCGACCGGGGGACATATTATCACTTCTGGGGGCGGTGTTCATTTTACTGATGGCTGCTGTGCACACGGGGCCATTGGCACTGGCATGTGAACTGCGTCCTGCTCCCAGAGCTCAGAGCCGGCTGCCTCTTCAGCCCTCACTGTTCTCCCCCTTCCCAAACTCTTTCTTTCCCAGGTCCTCGGCCACCACCTGTCCCCAGGCCCCTCCCCTCCGTGGGCCCCGCAGCTGTCGCCCCTCCCTTGCCCGGTTTCGCTCCTGCCACTTTTGGTGTGGCGGTCACCGTCTCCTCCGGGTACAGCAATCCTCAGCCCAGCCCTGAAATGGGAGCCCCTCTGGCTGGGCCCCGGGTCCCCCTCCTCTTCCCACTCTCTCCCTGGCTGAGATCACAGCCACCATCCCCTGGCTTCGGGGGCCACCAGCGTGCCCGGACCTCCAGGGCCAGTGGTCCCCTGCAGCCCAGGGAGGAGGGGCTGAAATGCCCCTGGAGAGACATGCACATCCTAACCGTCCCCCACCCTGCACTGGGCTGGGAACCTGTGTGGAAATAGGGCCTTTGCAGATATAAGTTCAGGATCTTGAGATGGGGAGACGATCCTGGGTTATCTGGGCAGACCCCAGATGTAGTGATAAGTGTCCTTATAATAGGGAGGCAGAAGAACAGCTGACACACAGACACAGCAGGAGGTCTCGTGAAGACAGAGACGGACTGGAGTGACGCAACCACAAGCCAAGGGACACCTGGAGCCACCAGAAGCTGGAAGCGGCCAGGAGGGACCCTCTTCTAGAGTTTTTCGAGGGAGTGCGGCCCTACTGATACCCTGATTTTGGACTTGTGGCCTCCAGGAACATGAGAGACTCGATCTCTGTTTGAAGCCGCCCGTGTGGTCCTTTGTTACAGCAGTGGTCCCAGGAAACTCATACCAGCCCTGACCTGGCAGCGGGAGCTGGGGTCCTTCAGCGCTGGAGCTGCCCTGGGCTCTCCAGGGCCACAGTGGTCCTGTGCCACCCCTGGCGACCATGCCCTGCCCCGTGCGTCCAGAGTGGAGCCGGCTTTGCCTCTTCCTGAAACCTCTGCCCTCCCAAGACTGGAGCCCAGAGTCAGGAGCCCGTGGGGGTGGGGCCCGCAATGGATGAACACCCCCCAAGTTCTCAGAGTGGGCCCCTCCACCACCCAGGCCCTTCAAGGAGGGGCTGTCCCTCTAAGTGCCCTGCCCCCAGCCCCGGCCATGGCCTGAGGACACCTGGCTGGCTGCCCCTCCGACAAGCCCCGACTCGTCTAAACCCAAACAGTGGATTGAGCTTAGGTTCCAGCTGGGCCCGGCTACACCCAGAAGGCACCTGACCTGCAATAAGTACTTGGAAATGTCCCCCACGCCAGCCCCATGCCGCTCAGAGTCAGCTCCTTAGTGGCCTCTCCTTTCACGGGACAGCCCTCCCCGAGCGAGACACTGCCATGACTTTCACTGCCCTGGGTGTGTGTGTGTGCACGCACGTGTGACGGCCCCAGCTCACCCTCCGGATCAGAGCCCTACTCTGAGTGCAACCACACGTCCACAGCTCCCGGCGTGCTCCTGGCCCTCAGGGGGCATTCTCCAGGCCCCGGGGGTGCCACACCCCACCCTGCCCACTCCCTAACTCTCATCCCACGTCCAATATGCACCCAAGTGCAGGCTCCCACTCAATTCAAGGTCGACTGGACCTGGCCCCTCCCCCATCTTTCCTGCCCCTTTCCCGCGGGGTTACCGAGGCTTTGGGACTGCACACCCCTTCGCCCATCCACCTGCCCACGGCTCACAGCAGAGCACCCCAGTCCCCTGCAGCTCTGCCACCTGGGGCTTCCTGGGACCGCAGCTGGGCCCTGGGCTCCGCAGGGAGGAGCCTTGCGTGGTGTATAAGGCATACGGGGAAGCGTACACGAGGGACTGTTGGCTGACAGAGATGTTGCCATAGGCTTTTTTCAAAGGCCAGTCAGTCTCAACTTTTGTTATTACTATCACCTCATTGTCTGCGGCACACTCGATACCAGAGTGAGGCTAAGTGGGCCGTTTGTCTTTTTTGTTTTTGACTGCGCGCGGGCTTTCTCTAGTTGCAGCGAGCGGGGGCCACTCTTCGCTGTGGTGCGTGGGCTTCTCGTTGCGGCAGCTTCTCTTGTTGCGGAGCACGGGCCCTAGGTGCGCGGGCTCAGTAGTTGTGGTTCGTGGGCTCTACAGCGCGGGCTCAGTAGTTGTGGCGCACGGGCTCAGTTGCTCCACGGCATGTGGGATCTTCCAGGACCACGGCTCGATCCCGTGTCCCCTGCATTGGCAGGTAAATTCTTAACCACTGCGCCACCAGGGAAGTCCCCCCCCCCCGGCTCCAGGGTCATTTGTCTTTGACCGAGTGCTCTGGGTACGGAGACCTCCTTTCCAACCATGATCCCCAAGCCCTCGTGGGGTGCGGCCCTGTTCAACTCCGTGGCGCCTGCAGTGGGCCATGCCTGCATGGTGCTGTCCCCTCTCGTGTGTGGTGACCCACCGGGCCTACGGGACACCTTCCCTGGGGCCCAACCATGGGGTTCTCCTCTGTGCCTACCGGCATTATTACACCGGTCCCACTAGTGTGTCATGGCACCGGTGTCCCAGAGTAAGAGGGAGGCAGGGAGGAGAGGAAGGGCAGCAAGCCTGGAGAGAAGACAGCGATCCACAGGGGGCTGAGTTGAACCCACACCACAGGGTCCGGTGCCCAGACCTGCCCGCAGAGAAACAGCCCGAGGGCTCCGTGTTTCTGTCTCCGCCAGGCCCTGTGCCGGCTGCCCCTCCTCCCACCAGCGAGGGGACTTGACCGAGGCCCTGACTCCTGGACCCCCGCCAGTGCCCTTGCCCTGAGCCTGCCCAGCTCAGCAGAGATTGCCGGGCCGTGGAGCACACGGCCCAGAATAGTGCTGTGATGCCAACGGGTGACATTCTATTGCTGGGCCACCACACTGAGTGGTGCCTCCCATCCCCAAAAGGAGAAATCTGGGGACGCCGCGTGCCCCAGGGCCGGGCCAGGCGGAAGGGTTCTGTGCACGGATCCAGCACGCGGCGCCTCTGGGCTCCTTCTCTCCTGGGCTGGCGCTCCCGGCGGCCCCGCCTGCTCTATTTTCGTTGGTGGCCCACGGCTGCTCAGGGAAGCCCTGGATCCCATCACCTGGGGCAGAGGCCCCTTGTGTACGACGAGGGAAGAGCAGCCAGGCCATAGCCTGTCTCCTGCTTAGCCCGCTGGGCTTGCCATCCAAGGGGCATTTCTTGGGGGACTGTTCCCCCCCCCACCGACTCCCTTTCCGGGGCAGACCTATGTCCCCAGGCTTCACGGGCTGTGCCCTGGATCCTCTCTTGGGAACCGGCACCCACACGCTGCGACCTGGGCTTGGCTCTGCTGGCGCACAGGGTGACCTACTGGGTGGTCGCTGCGCTGGGATCCCAGGCCAAGCCAGTACAGGCAGGCGCGCGCAGCACTGGGCCCCGTCCCTGTGAGGCCTGGCCCTCCTGGGAGTGCGCCCCCTGGTGCTGACACGGGTGTGGCACACAGCTCTGACCACAGCCGAAATCCGGTATTGTGCTGAGACCCCAAACCCCATCAAGACAGGCAGGCAGGGGCCCCTAGGGTTTCCCGGCTCCTGCTCGGTTGGGGGGAGTTTCTGGCCTGGTGCTCTTCAGCCAGCGGCTGCTTGGCAGACACGCCACTCTGGGAGGGCAGATGCCACCTCAGCCGGCCCTGCTTCAGGAGCCCAGTCTGAGGATAGCCGGGGCAACAGAAGTGACCAGAAGGGACGGGAAGGGGGCAGCCCGGGGCCTTCTGGTCCAGCCCCGAGCCTGGGGGTGCTGAGGACCCTCAATGAAGGCAGGGGAAGCAGCGAATAGGCAGCCCAGGGCTCCGACTGGGCACAGAGAGGCGGAACCTGGGAGCCAGCCACAGCGGACCGTCGTGGCTCCCGTTTCTTTTGGGTCCCCAGTCCACCCTGAGAGGCTGCACACGCAGGCGTGTTGCACAGTGTTTCTTTAATTGAAAGACAACAACCGACCTCAGAAGCAGCCCCTCCTCAACCTGGGCGTGATCACTTGGAACCCTCACTACCCCAGGGGCTGGACGGCGACGGGAGGGGAGACCTAGCTGTCGTGGGGGAAAGGGGGGCAGTGAGGAGCGTGCTGGGGACTCTGGCGGGGCGCTGGGCCCCTCCCGGGGGACAGACTCTCAGGGTCTGGCTGAGTCCAATGCTCCCCCTGGGAGCACGTGGCCTGTGCAGCGCGTGGTTGCCGGATCATCCAGGCTTGGGGGCGGGGCCTGGGTGGGGTGGGGGACAGCTGTCCCCCACCGCAGCCCACCTGGGTAGGGGCTGGGCAGAAGCCCAGCGAGACAGAGACCAGACCCAGCCCAAGGATGTGAGAGAGGAGAGGGAAGACGAGGGAGGGACAGACGGAGAGGCAGAGAGAGATGGAGAGGACTGATCCAGGGGCCGGTAGAGCAGACCGGCCGGGATGGATGGCCGTGAACTCACAGAAGGATGCCAGCAGGCATGGGAGGAGAAGGGTAGCAGGCCAGGCCGAGGAGGGATGTGTGCCCGGCAGGTAGGGTGGGCTCAGCGGGGTCCGCTGTCTCCATCCCTGGCCCCCCAGACCCAGGGACCATTTTCCTTGGACTGGAGCCTCAGACAATTTGGTTTTGGGGTGAATGGGAAGAAAGCTTCGTGGGGGCACCTCTGCGTGGTCATGATGGGGGAGCAGGGGCGGCTCCGAAGCTAAGGGGCGTGTGATGGGGGCCAGGCCTCACGCCTCACCTGCACACTTGGGAGCCGGGGCAAGGACGTCGGGTGGCGACGAAGGGGGTTGGGGATCAAGGGCGGGGCTGGGTCGGGTGCAGCTGAGCACTGGCTTCGCTCCCTTGCTTTGCTTCCCCCCCTCAGGACATCCGCTGTGCTCCCCAGAGACCCCGCCCAGGCCACCTTGGCGGCTGCCGCCACCTCTACTTTTTGTAGTTGCCAAACTGGATGGCCAGGCGGTCGGTGACGCAGCGGAAGGTGGCCGGCTGTACCTCCCAGTAGGGCACGGGGTTGCCGAAGAGGCTGATGCCGTTGTAGTAGGCTCGCTTGACCCCGAAGCCCACCGGGCAGAAGTCATTGACGCCCACCTCGGTGATGTTGTTGGTATGCAGATAGACCACCTGGGGGCGGAGGGGCGTGGCTCAGGCTCAGGGCAGTGGCCCAGTCGCCCCGACCCCCCTGCCTGCGTCTGTCCTGCCTGGGTAGGCCGAGCGGAGGGCAGAACCCCGAGGGCTGGTGCCCTCCCTCCCGGCTGAGTCCCGCCCCACCGCCTCATGGGCCACGTTTCATTGTATTGCATCCACACGGCCCTTTGAGGGCATGGAGGTGATCCTCCCATTGTCTGGAGGAGCAAACCGAGGCTCAGGTATGGTTGTTGGGCGGGTGCCGGCCCGCGTTAAGGCGCTGGTGTGTGACTGGGTGCTGGGATGGGGAGCTCGGGGGGTGTGGGTGTGAGGTGAGGGGTACGTGGGGCACGAGTGGTGGGGTGGGACTGTCGATGCGGGAAGGATGGCACCTTGGGCTCACATAAAGTCCCTGGCCCTCCCTCTGGGTTCCCTGGGCTCTGGGCCTGCCCCCAGGGAAGCAGCCTCCCAGTCCAGAGCCCCAGGGGCGTGAGAGGAGAAAGAGCCTCCTCCTCCCCCCCGCTCCCCCACCTCCCTGAAGCCACATGCTGTGGGACAGGAGGGTCAGGGAGGGAGGACCCAATGACGGCAGGGAGGCGCTCAGACTGCAGCGGCGCCCTCTAGAGGCGGCAAGGACACGGCTGCTAGAGGGCGCGCTCGGCTTGGCCAGGGGGGCGCTGCGGCTGCAGGTGGGCGGTCCCCACGCCGGGCTCAGGCGGGCTCCGGTGTACTCGGCTCTGACTGGCCAGCCCGCGAGAGTGGCGGGTCTCCTGGCACGTGTGAATGGGTTGGAAGCAGCGACTGAGGTCCAGAGCAGGGCCGAGTACGGCCAAGTTCATCCATGCGGCTGACAGCCAAACTGGGGGTAGGGCCCCTGAGAGAGCCCCAGGCCAGGCCCTGTATCCCCTCATCAGCCCACTTCGTGCCCTGGGCTGTCCCTGTCTTGCCACAGATCTGTGTACCCCCGTGCCCAGACTGTTCCCTGACCTCGTGGGTCCGGCCGCACCTTGCAGGTGTTGCATCCACCTGAGAAACCTGCTCTTCCCTCACGACCTCGCTGCCCCGGGCCCGCCCTCTCTGCTGTCCGCAGCGGCATCCCCACCCGCCCCTCTTCTCCCTCAGTGCAGGTGATTGGCGCTGAAGGAGGGATCCCTGAGCCTGCTCCTTTGCAGTGAGGTCCCATTCCACTCTGTACCCAGACCCCACACGTGCTGGGCCTGAGCAAGGAGGGCCATGGGCTGAGGGGCTGCCCACTCCCTGGCTCTCACCTGGAGGAGCTTGAGGTCCGGAAGGCCAGCAGGCACCCTGGACAGCTTGTTATTGTCCAAGTGCAGTTCCCGCAGGGTGGGCAGAAAACTCAGGCTCCCATTCTCAATCATGCGGATCTGGTTGTGGCCCAGGCCCAGCCTGCGAAGGGGCGGATGAGAAAAAGACGGTGTGGTGGGGCCCGCAGGCCGCACGGCACTGTGAGGACTCAGGCCCCCAGCCCCCCCATCCCCCATCCCTCCCAGTCGCCCCAGCGCCCCCAGACCCCCAGATCCCCAGCCCCCCAGCCCCCCCAGACCCCCAGACCCCCAGCCCACCTGTACAGCTTTGAGTAGCGGAGCAGATCCTCTAGCTCGATTGCCTGGATTTTGTTGTGGTCCAGATGGAGTTCATTCAGGGTCTCGGGGAAGTCTGCCAGGAAAAGAGGATGCTCTGGGCTGAATGCAGGAGGGGAGGCCACGTGTGCGGGCTGATGCTCTGTGTGTGTGTGTGTGCGCGCGCGCGCACGGTCCCACGCTTGGTGGAGCAGAGACCCTAGCTCTGCCCCAGGTGGGGAGAGGGGCAGCCAAAGCCCTCCCTGAGTTGACTGGGTGCCTCCAGATGGCTCCAGGCCCCCCACCTGTGTCCATGTGTGCTCCGAAGGCCAGGTAGTGTGGGAAGCAAGGGCTGACTTCCTACCTTTGGGGATGCCGGTGAGCTTAGCCTCAGAGATGCGCAGGTAGTTGAGCTTCAGGCCATCGAAAGCTCCAGGTTCAAAGCCACTGTTCTCCAGGGGGTTCCCACCCATCTCTAGGAGAGAGGCCCCCTCAGCCCTGGAGCCAGGGCTGGGCACCTGCCCACACGCCCCCAGAGCCTGTCGGCTGCCTGGCTTAGGCTGGCCTAGTGGGCCCTGCTAATTACCCGCTCCCCCATCTCTCCCTGAAAGCAGTGCCACTAATTTACTAACGCTAATGGACTAAATGCAAACTCCTCGCTGTTCAAGGCCACTAACTCCCAAGGGCACTGGGCCTGGCGTCAGCCTTAGGGGGCAGAGGGAGCATGGAGAAAGGGAGGGGAGACAGGAATCGAGGCCGGGCTCCCCCGCCCGCCCAGCCCCTGGCTGGCTGGCTGGCTACACTGGCCCTTTCCCTTCCCTTTCCTTAGGGGCCCTGAGTTTCTCTTCACCTTCCCTTGGCAGCTCGGGGGCGTGCTCCTAGACGGGCTTCCAGAAAGTACCGTGAGGCCCAGCCGGCTGGTCCATGGCTGTCCCGGACAGCCCAGCACCCAGCTGCCCTGCCCCCCCTCTTTGACCCTCCTCCCCCATCCACTGCCACCGCCGGGGACGGGTGACGACGCCACTGGCGGGATGTCGCTCACCGATGCAGTTCATGTTGCGCAGCCCACTGAACACGCCCTTGGGCACCTTGCGGATGCGGTTGTCATGGATGCGGAGCTCCACCAGGGAGCTGGGCAGGTTGGGAGGGATCTCCACCAGGTGGTTCTTGGAGATGTAGAGCTTCTGCAGTTTCCGCAGGGGGCTGAAGGCCTTCTCATGGATCTTGGAGATCTTGTTGTTCACCAGGACCAGGGCCTGAGGCGGCACGCGTGCTGAGGTGAAGGCCCCGGCCCCCTACCTGCCCGCCTTCTCCTCTCCCCCGTCCCCTGCCACCTGAGCTAGCGATTCGCGATTAGCAGCTCTCAGGACTTTACAGATGTTTGAGCCCCGGCTCAGCCTCCAGGAGATCCGTCAGTGCTCCTGGGCAAAGTGCAGATCGGAGCTGGCGCTCAGGCCCAGCAATACCACTGCTGCTTAGCGCAGCCTGCCGCTTCTCTGTGTCCCAGTTTCCCCACCTGCACCCTGGCTACAATGAAATCTTTTCTCACTGTGTTGCTGGGAGGAGTCAATAAGATGAAACGTTTTCAGTCAAGAAGGGAATTGGGCTGAGTGATCCTGTCCTGCACTTACGGCTGCTGACAGCTGCACGTGTGCCCTGTGACCCTGGGCACTCCCACCACAGCCGCCTCCAGACCTCTCTCAGGACTCCCCAGGTCCCCGGTCCCCTCTCGCACTCCACAAGTATGTGCCCACACCCATCTGGCCCCGACCCCCCGTGCTGTGGGCCTGCCACCTCCTTGCAGCCCCTTGGAAGGGCCAGGGTGGGCTTACATAGAGATGCTGGAGGCCTTTGAAGTCATCCTTTCGGATCTCGGAGATGTCGTTGTTCTGCAGGTCCAGCAGAGTGGTGTCGGGCGAGATCTCTTTGGGCACAGCCTTCAGACCTGGGGGCCGGCACCACTGTCACCAGTGTGAGCCGTGGCCATGACCCCAGAGTGGCGCGGAGCTCAGGCACTCGCATGCACGCAGGGACTCCGCCGCAAGTGGGCCAGCGCCAGAGTCGGCAGATGGAGGGGCTTCTCGCTCCCCGCTTGCTTGCAAGCAGACCAATGGACACCCTCCCACACTGAAACCAGGATTCCCGAGCTGGCTTGGGGTCACCCCCTACCCACCCTCACGCTTCCACGTCCATCCCACTGGACTGACCCAGGTCGGAGCACTGAACAACCCGCAGGTGGCAGTGGCAGCCGAAAGGGCACATGGCGCTGTAGGTGGGAGGGAGGGAGTCCAGGTCTGGGATGCCCGAGGTCGTGTCGGCGCCTGAAGCCTCCTCGTCGTTCAACATGGGCAGCCCGTCGTCCAGGGTGAAGTCCCAGAAGCCTTTTTGCTCAAAGGGCAGAGCCTGGCTCAGGGCCAGCAGGGCCGCGAGAGGCCACAGGGGCCACATGGTGGGTGTGCCTGTGAGACTGGGGTGAGGAGAGGCCATCAGGAGTGCCCAGCTGGCGCCCACGCCCATCCTCTGGGCCCTTGCCTGGCTACCGTGCCGAGTCCGGGGGGCTGGGGTTCTGCACGTGTTGGCCTCGTGTCCCTCACCCCTCACCCCTCACCCCTCACCGGTGCAGCCAGGCCCTGGGCTGTAGGGGCCGGGAGGGAGGTGTGGATGGGCAGGAGACTCCGGGCAGGACTTGGCCTCAGTGGGCAGCACTGTGTCTTCCCAGTTGGTGAGTCTGTACCCCTCCAACACGTTCACGCGAGTGCACACACACACTCACGCAAACACACACACACGCAAACACACACACACACTCACGCAAGCGCACACACACGCAAGCACACACACACACACGCAAACACACACGCAAGCGCACACACACACACTCACGCAAGCGCACACACTCACGCAAACACACACTCACGCAAGCAAACACACACACGCAAGCAAACACACACACGCAAGCACACACACACACTCATGCAAACACACACTCATGCAAGCACGCACACAAGCGCACACACACTCACGCACCAGCCACTGAGTCAGCTGCAGCCTGCCTGGGGGGTCAGTGAGGCTAGTGGAGGAGGCGGAGAGGGAAACCCAGCCATTTGCCGCCCACAGGCTTTGAGGAATTCAGATTTAAAGAAACCACTGTGGCCTGGCCACTCCCACATGCTCAGGGCAGTGTGAGCGCGCTCAGGGCTGACTTAGGTGACCACAAGTCGCTTCCTTTCCTGCCTGAGCCCCCCCTTGCAGCACACCCACATTTTTCTAAGAGAGTCAAGAGGCCAAGGCACCAGGCTGGGCACGTTGGGTAGAAAGCTGAGCCAGCCCTGGAGGGAAGGTGGAGGAGAGGGGCATTTTCCCAGGCCATGCGTGGAATCCTGGAGATGGAAGGGGCGTCCCTTGCCCCCCCACTGCCTCTGCTCCCCTGGGCTGTGGCTTCCTCCCCTGGCCCATGAGCCGTCCCCTGGCTCAGCCCGCAGAGCCCCAGGGCTCCCGCCTCTGCTCCCATCCTTCCTTCTGCCCACGGCCCCGGGCCCCTGGAGAGGCCACCAGAGGGGAGCAGGCTGCTGCCAGGGTGGCGGGCAGGTTCAGGCTTGTCCAGAGGCTCCTCTGCTGAAAGACAGTGCCCAGGAGGAGACTGGAGTCCCTGCCTCTCCTACCGCCCCCAACTACCTGCTTTCCTGGGAAAGCCCCAGCCTCATTTTCCCATGTTAAAGAGGAATAGGTCAAAAAAAAAAAAAAAAAAAAAAGAGGAATAAGTGCACCCGCCCTGCTTGTCTCCCGGATGTGGGGTGTCTGGGGTTGCCCCGGGTGCAGACGTGAAGCAGCCCCACCCCAGGGAGGCCCTCACTTGGGGCCCATCTTGGCCAGGGGAAAGGCTGTTCGGGGCTTGAGTGGGGCTGGGTGAGCCCCCCGAGCCTGATAGCCAGCTGCAAAGGCAGGAGGAGGCCCCCGACAGGCCCGGTTGACCTGGGGCTGGAATGGCTGCCCGGGGCGGGGGGTGGGCACTGCTGACCTGGAGTCCTCCCACCAGCAGGCGGGGGTTGGGAGCTGCGGCCACCTCCAGGCATGGGCGCAGCGGCTCTGCACCTCGGGTTCCCATTGATCCCCATCTTGCCGCCCCTCTCGCACTCCTCAGGCCCCCCACTGAGCTGGGCACGTGGCCTGTCCTGGCTCCCACCATCCTGAGGACAGAGCTGCAGCGGCCGGGGGCCCAGGACGCTGTTTATCAGACGCAGCTGCGGAGCTGGTGACGGGCTCAGAAGAGCTGCCTGCCTGCCCCGGTCACACATCAAAGTGAGGGTCCCTCGTGCTGGGGGAGCGCCCAGCCTCCCTGGCTCCTTCAAGCCTTGAGAGCTCATGACGACACTCCAGGCCCCGCCAGCCCCAGGCTGGCCCAGTGGGACCTGGGGAGCCCCTAGAGGGCCTTGGCGAAGAGTTGGGAGAAGGCCCTGGGCTGGCATCCTGGACCACGAATCCCTCCTTCTTCCCACGAGTTCGCAAACCCCAGGGCAAAGCAGGGTGGGCCTAGGCCTCCCAGGCTTGCCGCTGCTGCGCAGGGCCCCTGCCCAGGGGCTGCTGGACACCCAGGGCTGCGCGGAGGAAGGGCAGCGGAGAGGACAGGAAGGCGAGGATGATGGCACGAGAGGGAGGGCCTGCCCCCCCGGCCTGGCACTCCCGCCAAAGCCACTGCCTCATGGCGGGGGCGGGGGGTGTGAGTCAGGGCTGGAACGCCCGGCAGGATCCTTGGGAGGCTCTGGGATCCACCGTCCACCTGGACAAGTGGGGGCAGGGGGCTGGTCTGGCCAGGCCGGGGGGAGGCTTCGGGGGGCGGTGGGCGCAGACAGGGCTCTTCCAGCCTGGTGGGACCGGGAAGGTCTGGGGGCCTCCACGGGGAGCCTCCACCCGCATCTGGCCCCTCCACCACGGGGGAGGATGGACAGGCGCTGGGAAGGCCAACCAGGGCAGGACTAGCCACTAGGGCCCCAAGTGGGCTCACGGGACCCTCCGTGGGGGACGGAGGCTCTGGAGGAGGTGAGCCGCTCCGGGCCGCCGTGCCTGATATTCTGATGTTGCTGCATCTGGGGCCCCACAGAGTGGCTGAGAGAGGGGAAGGGCTGGCTCTAGTGCAGGCTCACTCTGGGGGGAGGGAGGCTGAGGACTTGGAGGCCCCACCCCAGGGCCCCGTGACAGCACAGGACAAGGTCTGGCTGGTTTCACCCGGCTCCTGGCTGGGCCCAGGCAGTGGGCAGGCTGGCGCACTTTCCGGCACAGCCCTGCTTTCCCCGCGGAGAGCTGGCAGGAGACTCAGTGGCCAGAACTGTGCAGAGTGGAGGGGGCCGACTGGACACCAAGCCCCCGGGGGCCACAACAGACCCAGAAGGAGCCGGGGGTGATGGAGTTCTCTGGCCGGCCGGCTGAGTGTGGGCAGTGCACAGAGGCTGGGAGAGGAAGCGGAGCTGCAAGGCTGCCTCCCCCCACCTCACACCGGGTCCCTCCCACCGCACACACGTGCAGGAGGGGGGTGGGCCCTCAGCCCCGGAAGCGGGAGCCCCCCACGGACAGGTACTGTGAGACCCACGGCAAGTCCCGCCAGCCCCACCTCCCACACTACCCAGGCCTCTGGGCCTCCTGGGCGTGTCCCCAAGGACTTCAGGCAGCCTCGAGCCCCATCAAAGTGTTCTCTGAGCTGGATGGGTCCCTCCTCCTCAGAGCGAAGGAAAGAAGCGGTGATGGCGGTGAGGCCTCACGCCGCGCCCACAGGTTGGAGTGAGGGCCGCCCACCCAATAGGGCTCTCCTTGTCTGGCCCTCTGAAAGCCAGCGCAGTCCTCCAACTGGGACTGCTCCAGGTCACAGCCAAACAAGACACACTGGCAGCCCCTGAGAACACGGAGGGGCCGTGCCAGGCATTCAGGCCAGGCCAAGGGCGGCGGGAGCGGGCCTGAGGTCTGGCAGGCCCTGGGAGCTCGCCTGCAGATGTGCGGCCCGCAGCTGCCAAGTCGCAGATGCCGGACGCCTGACGCTGTTCCGCAGCCTCGGCCCGGGTGTCTGGCCCCTCTGAGCAGCCCGACCTGAACCCGGGCGCGCGTGCCGTCTTCCACGCCGCCCCACGGTCCCTGGGACTGCGGGTCGCGCTTCCCCCCTCCCCTCTGTCCGCCAAAGCCTTTGAGGCCCAGCTTCTACTAGCAGGCCAGAGGCAGGGGCGCTGCCCAGAGCTCTGCTCTGCAAGCCGACACCCGGCTGCTCGCCGCCTCCCTCCCGGGCCCCGAGAGAGGAGACGGGCACCATCCGTGGGTCTCCTGAGGCTTACGCGCGTTGGGGTCGTGGCTGCAGGGGTTGGGGTGGGCCCTGAGCCCCGCGCCACCGGTGTCTGCTCGCCAGCCACCCCGAGCCCACTACCATGGCCTCGGCACGCCTTCCAGCTACGAGGGGAGCAGACATCCAGGCGTGGCTGGCCAGGGCGCTCCTCCCTGCTGGGGTCTTGGCGCTGCTGAGGTGACCGGGCAGAGCTGGGTCCTGTGCCCCTGCAGCCTTCAGGGACAGACTTGACTTGGATGTGGGTGTCGGAGGCCAACAGGGAGCCAGCCCGTCTGCTGCAGAGCGCTGGCACCGGGGAAGTGGCTAGGCGGCCGGTGCTGACCAGGCCGGACGTCTCTCCCCACAGCCTTGAGGACAGCCATCACTTCCACCCCCAGCCTGCTGGGAAACCTCTGGAAGGCCGGCGGTTCCAGTGCCGGCCTTCTGCCGTGCCTGAGCCAGGCGGCAGATGAGCCAGGTCAGCTGGGGGTCCTGGGCTGCTGGGTGCCCTGCCCCCGCCCCGCACCCCCGAAGGCTCGCTGCAGAAACCCTGAGGGAGGGGGAGGGTGTTCTATCCCTTCCCAGGGTGGGACAGGGCACTCAAGGGATTTCTTAGCACAGCGCTCCTGAGGACCAGCAGGAAGTGCCATTTCTACCACTGGATGAATGGGTGAACCGAGGCTCAGAGTCTGCCCGAAACTCTTGCCCAAGGCCACACTGTGAGGAAATGGCAGAGGGGGCACACGTGCCCTGCCCCACCCTCTGCCCCCGCAGACTTTGCTGCAGAGCCCAAAGTCACAGGATCCCAAACTCCCTGGGCTGCACAGGGGGCCGAACCAGCCCCCGGTCCCTGCAGAAGACTCCTTGTATCTCCCCCACTCTGGCTGGGAGGTGACACTGACGGAAAGCAGGGCCCTGCCCTGTGGGTCCTGCGCCCCCTGGCTTGCATCACGAATCCTCTAGAAACATGGCGTCTCTCTCTGACTGCCACCATCCATAGCTTCCCTCAGCCCGCGGGGCCAGATGCCCCTCCTCGGCCCCAGCGCACCCATCAGGCCAGCCCCAGCCCCTCCGCCTCCGCCTCCAGCTGCACAGAAGTGGCCTGGAAAAGCCATCATCCCAGCCTGGCCCGGGAGGTTCCCCCAAGCATTTTAGGTCCCAGCAGGTGCCAGACCCCACAGGGAGATGCTCTCAGCCTGGTTCCCAGAGCCTGAGGTCCTGTCTGCCCTCTGCCCCTCTCCTTCAGGTCCTAGTTTTGTTCCCCAAATCCCTGATCCCATGGCCACTCGGGCCTCTGACTGCCGTGTCCCTCTTGGCCATCTGAGCCACCCAGAGGCAGCTGGTTGGGGAGAAGCAGGGGCCGCTTCAGAGTTGCATGGAGCCTGGGACCACCCCCAGCCCGCTGCCCCTTGTCCTGCAGCTCTGCTCCAGGCTGGGGTTTCTGCCGAGTTTGGCCTTCAGACGCCGTGGATCACAAGAGCTGGCTGTGAGGAGGCCGGGTAGAGCCCCAGTCCCCTAAACCTGAACGATGTGTCACCATAGGGAGGGGCAGGCATGAGTCGTCTGAGTCCCTGGCACCTCCACCGGGCTTGGGAACGTCAGCGATACCAGCCTGCCAATGAGCGCGAGCTGGGCTGCTCTGCGGACTGCTATGGGGGCCGAGCGGCTTCTGGAGGAGCTGAGGCTGGTGGCGTGTGGGCAAGTGGGCAGCTCCCATAGGCACCCAGGAGCTGCCCCACCCCAGAGTAGAGAGGGTGGGGGACAAGCCAAACAGAGTCCCAGAGGGCGTGAAGGAAGCCCCGGGGGACCCTGGGGCTGGGGACTCCTGGTGAGGGGAGGGCTTTCACCCCAGGGGAGTGAACCACAGCCCCAGGGAGCACTGGGAAACTGGTTTTGGAAGCCTGGAGAAGGGCCTGGCTCTAGGGCTACCAGTTAGCCTCTGGCCTGGGGCAGGACTGAGCAGACTCCCTCTCCGTCCTCCCAGGGCAGGCACCTCTGCCTCTCCCCGCACTGGCTTCCTTGAAGATAGGATTCACAGAAAAGGTTTTGTGGGTGATTGGGTGTGGGCCCCAGTATGTGAGCAGAGGGGACAGAGGGGGTGGGAGGAGAACTGAGTGCCCCTGGCACCAGCTGACAGGACAAGAGGGGGCAGAGCTGGCAGGGCCCGGGGGTGCCTGCCTCCAGAGGGGGCCCATGTTCACCCCCACCCCATGCTCACAGCAGGGCGCCCCAGGACAGTCACCATCACCCTCTAGCCCCAGGATTTGAGCTAAGCCTTTGGGCTGGTGTGTCCCCTCCCACCAGCAGGGCCGACAGGCACAGGGAGGGGTGGGCAGCTCAGGGCAGGGACCAAGCTCTCCAACCCCGGGGAAGAACTTTCTAACAATCCAGGGTGTTGGCAGGGAAGGAGAGGGGCTCCAGACATGCCATTGAAAGGACAAACAGCCCAGTGGCCTAGCAGGTGGGGCTTTGGAGGCCCCGGAGCTGGGACTGGGGCCCTGCCCGGAGGCGAGTCAGACAGCGCCGGGCCCTACTGGGAGTCTGGGAGCTGGGCTGCCGCCCGCAGCTCACGTGCTCCAAGGGTGGCCCTGGGGGCCGGCCACGGCCTCAGGCTGCATCCCCAGGAGGCCAAGGACAAGTGATGGCTGGGACAGGCCTGTCTCCTTGGGGCTTCTCCAGGGAGTGGAGGAGGGCTGGTGGTGGGTGGGCCTGGGAAGGGGCTCATGACAGATCCCCCCTCTGGGACTCGACGCCGGTGCTGGAAGGGATGCTCTGTGGTCCTGAATGACTAAGGAATGTTGCTAAAGAAACAAAGCTCCTCTGATGGGCCAGGGCCACTGATGGGATTGGGGAGAAATTGGGGCCAATGCTTGCATGTCAGCCTGCATGACAGTCAGAGGGCCAGCACCCCACATTTCTGGGCCCCTAAAATGAGCTGGTACAGAACTGCCACCAGAACCATTGGTGAAGGGGCTGGGCTGTGGACTCCCCATCGACATAGTGGGGTCCCTGGTCCCTGCTCCAGGGCAGGGCATAAAAGTGGTCGGACGGTTAATGCCCTCTGTGAGCCGGGTTCTGGGACGTGAAGGTGGGCCGGTTGCTGCCTCGCCGTGGGGGCCCTCCCCGCTCCCAGCCTTCTTCCCACCGCCTGGTCTTGGCGGCTCGGAGACAGTGCTATGGCTTCCTTTCGATGCACGCGCAGAGAACTGCCCTGAGAGGTTCACCCACGCTGGCCCATGGCAGCCGGACACCGGAAGTTGCACAGAAAGGCGCCTCTGCCGAACCGCCAGCCTTCCCAGGGTGTGGGTGGCGGTGGTGGCCATGCGCTCTCCCTACTCACCATCCCGCAGCCCTGGCTGCGCATTCCTGGGCACCTTCCTTGCTGGCACCGAGGGGGGCCTGAGCATCTCCAGCTGCTCTCAATCTCAGTCAGTCCCTACCTCGTGGAGAGCTGGCCGGCCAGGGAGGGGTGAGTGTACAGAGGCAGGAGCCCCCAGAGGGCAGGACTGGCCACCAAATCGGCAACCTGAGTGGCCCTTACGAAGACTTCAGCTGCGTGAGGACAATCTCCCTGCCCTGGAGGACCCCGGGCCTTCTGCTGCACTCAGCGCAGCAACTCGGGAAGCTCTCACCACCGGGTGCCCAGGCCCCAGCCCCGCCCCGCCCCGCCCATGGAGCAGCGAGGTGCTGTTCCCATCCCCCAGCCTTCCAGGATACTCAGTGGCACACCCAGACAGAGGACTCCGTTCTCCCTTGCTCCTCTCCTGGGTCCCTCGGCACTTCCCTCAGCATGCCAGCCATCTTGAGAGCTTGCGGGACGGGGCCAGTGGGCCTGCCCCCTCTCACTCCAGTCCCCACGCACTGCACTTGACCATAAGCTATCATCGTCAACATGCAAGTGACTTTGCGGGCTCCCTGGATGCTATGGGTCAGTAGCCTGGACTTGTCAGTCAGGAGCTCTGAGTCCTGGCCCCAGTTCTGCCCCTGACTGGCTGTGCCACTGTGGGCAGATTCCTGCCCCTCTCTGGGCCTCAGTTGCCCCCTCTGTACAACGGATGGGGTGGGAGTGGGACCAGCAGGGGCCACGGCTCCCCTCCCAAACGGCTCTGGAGGGCAACCTTGTCGCTACACTTTGTTTCAGAACTGGAGTTCTCTCTCCATTCCTGAGATGCCCCCAGGCACCAGTGGGGGGCGGCCTTTGGGGGACAGAGCATCTAGCCTGGGAGCTCTTGAGCCTCACCCCTTCCTAAAGGTGCCCATCCTGGGCTGATGGTGTCCTCACATCTACCCGTGGCCCCCAGAAGCCCTCCGGGGCCACAGGCCAAGCCTGCCTGTGGCTAACACAGCACAGTTGCCTGAGTCTCCTTCTGCACCCCGCTTTGGAACCTCAATCCAAGGGGGCTCTGGGGCAGAAAGGACTGAGCTGTCCAGGCAGCCCCGCCCGGGGACCCCCCAGCCAGGACTCTGTGGACCCACACCTCGCCCGGGAGGAGGTGGAGGCACGGCATTGGCCTGTGGGTAAGCATGGAATATCTGGGCAGGGAGCCTGGGGTGTGCCTGGGAAACCGAGTCTCTGAGCCCACGCCGTGGACTAGCCCCAGACCGTGGGGACCGCTCCCCAGTGACGAGCTTGGGTGGCCGCCCGGAGGTCCTCCTAACCAGGGCCGAGCGCAAAGTGCACCCGGGACTTGCAGTGAACTAAGGGGGCCATTGGCAGAGTGAGGGTGCCAGCCGCCCAGCCATGCCTGGATGACGCTCTGGGGTAGCGGCCAAGGGGAAGAACCCCGAGGGGGCAGGCAGAGAGGGCAGATGTGGAGCAGAGCTGAGCAAGGTCAGAGGGGTGAACGAGGGGGATGTAGAAGGTGCCTGGAGGACAGCGGGGAGAAGACGCAGAAATGGGACAAGGACCCAGGGGGCCGCAGGGTGGCGACGAAGGGGCGCGGACCAGGAGCCTGCAGCTGTGCAGTGGGAATCCACAAGCAGCCTAGGAGCGGGAGAGGGCGGTGAGGGGGCAGCGGACCCAGGGGTTAGGCAGTGAGAGCCGCTCAGGGCCAGCGTAGGAACAGCGGGGACACTACAGGGCTTGTGGAGGGGGGTCCCTACCTGAGGAGGGGAAGCGGCGGGCACAGACTGGCTGGTTGGCGGTCTTGAGGGTCGGGCAGTCCGTGCGTCTGTCGGTCCGTCGGGTCGTCGGAGAGCAGCTGCTCACTCCTGGGCAGTTCGTGGAGAGAGGGAGACAGAGGCGGTGGCAGCGGCGGGAGGGAGGCTAAAGGCTGGGCGGGCGGGCCGACGACGGGAGGGGACGGCGGGGAGGGGGCGGGGAGGGAGGAAAGGAGGGAGGGGGCTGGTGGCGTGGAGAGGGAGGGAGGGAGGGAGGGAGGGAGGGAGGGGGCAGGCTTCCCGGCCCCCCTGGCAGCTTCAGAGGGAGTAATTTTCTTGTAGACGGCTGGGCTAGCTGCACCCCTCCCCCTTGCGCCCCCCAGGACTCCCCCCACTCTGCCTGCCCCCCCTCTGCACCCTGGGGCACACAGTGAAGGGACACACAGTCTAACTCACACAAGGACCCTTGGCGGCTCTGGGCAGGCGCAGTCTCAGAGATTCAAACTTTCCACTATCCGGATGGGGCCACTGAGGCCCAGAGAGGGGCGGGAGCTGGCTTGCGGGTGTTAGGGCGGGCGGAAGAGAGGGAGAGGGCAGAAATGGAGGGGAGACCGGGGGCAGGTGGTCTCTGATTGCTAGTCCAGGGACGGGGCCCCGGAATTTGGTTCTGAGCCTTCCTCAGCCTGGAAAGGGATCAGGGTGGCAGCTGTTGTGGATTTCCGGAAGGGCTTGATCTAGGCTCCCGGGCACTCCGGGCACCCCACCTCCCAGCCCACTGCAGCCTCTTTCCCCTAAAAAAGAGGAAGCGGTCCTGTTTGTGTGATCTCAGGATGGGACTCAGCTGGGGGCTGGCAGGACGCAGCACAGATACTGGGGGTCCTCCCCAGCTTGCCTGCCCCGAGCTGAGGCTCAGAGAAGCTGATTCAGAGAGGAGGAGCCAGCGAGTCATCCTTGCTCCATCTGAGCAGGTCCCCTAGGGTGCAGTAACTGCTCTGAGGGTGGCCACTTCCTCGGGGCTGAGCCCTGTGCTGGCCACTTACAGGAGTAACTGGGTCAGCCCACCAAGCGTCCCAGGAAGAGGCCGTCATCAGCCATGGCATCCACGCCATCACTGGAAGCTCAGCCACTTCCTGAGGGCCCAGATGAGCCCAGGGCCGTAGCACGACACCTCCTTCCTGTTGGGTGGGGTCCCATTCCTCCCCCGGCCCGTGTACCCAGCCTCGGTCATGGGGAGACTCCTGCAAGAGCAGTTTTGGGGAGACAAACGTGAGGGTTTAGACAGGGCGAGAAACTGAGGCAGGGAGCGACACTGAGATCTGCAAAGGAGAATAGGGAAGAAACGAAGGCAGGCAGCATGAGACAGGACAGAACTCCACTGAGAGGAAAAGAAAGATGCATAGAAAGAGAAACAGCTCAACAGGGCAGAGGCCGAGGGCGGGCCAGGGAGAGGGGGGGCCATGAAAGGAAAGCAGGGGTGAGGCCCGAGGGTCCCGCGCACCCGGCCAGCTGTTGTTTAGGCTTTTGGTGCTCAGCTTCAGGCCATCAGGCAGGTAAGGGTCTAGAAAGTTCTGCCAGGGGGAGTGGCTGGGCCCAGACCCCTCTTCTGTTCACCAGCATCAGTTCAGGGACCCCCTGGTCAGACCTGGGACACAATGGTGGCCTGACCAAGCCGCCCGCCTGCAAGAAGCTTCCAGGCTGGGCCACGGCAAAGGGAGAGAAGTAAGAAAAGCAGGGCCAGGTCGGGAGCTCCGACTCCTTCTTGTTTTCCTGGGTGAGGCAGTTACAGATGGTTGCGAGCAGGAGATTGGAGAGAACACGTGCCCTTCCAGACACGGGGAGTCGGTTTTGCTGGTTTGTTTGTTTTTTACTGTTTATTGGCGACATATTCAAACATCTCTGGGTCGCCCCACTGAGCTTCAGCATCCCCCGACGCAGCTGGGGAGGAGGAGAAAGAGAGTCCAACCCACGTATAAAACACTGTGCTCCACGAAAGAAGTTAGTTGAAGACGACCACATATTGCAAGATTCTGCATGAAATGTCTAGAACAGGCAAATCTACAGGGACAAAAAGTACATTCGTGGTTTCTTAGGGCCAGGGGGGATGGTGGTGGATAGAGTGGTGACAGCTAAAGGTATGAGTGTTCTTTTATCTCCATAAAGCTGTTTACAAAATTTTCAAATGAAAAGAAATAGGCACAAGGCATGCCCATTGCCCAGGGAGCCAAGTCCCTTACTGAGTAAGGTCCCCTCTGTGAGGAGGGGACTGGGGCACGCCAGGGCCACACACAGCACCAGAGGCTCAGGAAGGCTTCCTGGAGGAGGTGACTTAGAGCAGACAAGTAGGGAAAAGGGACGGTGTTGGTGGAAGGCAGAGCCCAGGGCTAGGTGTGGAAGGCGTGGGGAGCAGGGACGCAGTGAGGTGGGAAGGCCGAGTGGTGGGCCGGCACGTTCCTGGAGGGAGCAACTTGCGGGCGGTGGTGAGGTGACACCCTGCGCCTTGGAGCTCTTTCCCGCAGTTGGGGGGTACGTCTGGGGCAATATGTCTGTAAATACGGTTTTTGCGCCTGGAAGGCTCTTGTGTCTGTGGTTTGCAGTCTGCAATAAGCCATAACTGCACACCCGGCCCAAGGCCTACTGAGTCACTGGGCCTGGCCCTCTAATTTGGGGGCCACTCCCAGACCAGCCGGCCGGCACCTCAGTCCTGGGCCTCCCCCTCCCCCTCCCTCTCCCCAGGCCTCAGCTCTCTCTGTGGCTGCAGTGCGGGAACAACCTGGACCCCAGCTTGAGCGGCGCTGAGAACAGCACGTCCCTGCTGGCCAGCGGAGCTGCAGCCTCCTGCCCTCTGGCCTTTCAGGGCTGCGAGGCGGCAGCAGGAGGCAGGGGAGGGCAGGCATGGGGGGCAAGGCAGGAAGGAAGAGCAGGCATTTCCTGAGGCCCCCGGGCCCCTGGAGGCGGCCAGTGCACAGCTGTCTTAGCTCCACAAGAACCAGTGGCAGACAGGGCTGGCCGAGCGATTAGAGGTGGGGCCGGGGGAGGCGGGGGGGGGGGGGGCAGCACCCTCTCCCAGCATGCCCTGCGCCTCTGGGACACTGCTGGACAGGCCCCCAAAGCCCCAGCCTGGACTCTTCCCCCCAGGTACTTCGGAGGGCTGGGTGATCCTGCCGGCACCAGCCCGCCCCTCAGCCCAGAAACCCCAGCAGGCCCCTTGGCAGAAGACCCCTCTGCCAGAAGGAGTGAAGACGCGGCTCTCTTGACCTGAGAAGCAGCCTGGTGGCCGGCTCAGGCTTCCCAGGAAAGCGTCCTGCCCCAGGGCCCCACCCGTGCCCCTGCCCGGGTCCTCAGGCCACACTGCTGTGTCCCGGCGCAGAGCAGCCAGCCCTCCCCTAGGCCTTGTTGGGTCATTGCTGCCCCTGCCAACACCCTGGTGCCCAGCCCAGAGCCCCAGAGCCCAGGGCAGGTGCTGAAAGGTAGTGGGGCAGGGGTGCGGGGCAGGCAGAAGCCAGCGGTGGTGGGGAGAGAAACGTGCAGGGCGGAAGGGGGCTGAGAGGAGGGGCGGCAGGGCTGGTGAGCAGCTGTGGGTCCACCCCAGGCAGGGCCATCTAAGCCTGTTGCCATCCTGTAGGGCCTGTGTGTGGAGAAGGACCCGGAGTCAGCTGCAGCCCATCCCCCTGGCTTGCAGCTGTTGGTGCCCTGGCTTCAAAGCGAGAAGGGGAGGCCCAGGACAGAAGCAGGGCACCCAGAGGGCGGGCCTCAAGCCTCTGATCCCCTGTGGGCACGAAACCCTGCCTTTGATGCGGGTCCCTGAAGGGCAGAGCCTGGGAGCCTGGGAGGTGGCCCAGTGGGCAGGGCTTCCAGGGGCTCAGAGGGAGCCCCTATAGAGGTGGCAGCAGCTGACAGAGATCACCCCCAACCCTGGGCTCCAGCCCACCCAGCTGCTCGGCCCATGAGTTTCTGGGCCCGAGAAAGAGCTGCCCGACCCTGACCTTCAGGGGCCCTCTGCCAGACCCCTTCCAGGGCCTTCCTAGCCTCCCTGCCCTGCTATGTCTGGCTGGTGCCCTGCTCGCTCCCCTCTGCCTCTGCTCATCACTCCCCCTGTCTGTCTTGGGCTCCCCACTCCTTTCTCAGGTCTCCCCTCTGCATCGTCTGTCCCTTCCCCGGGCACTGAGCCAATCAGCCTCAACTTCCGCTGGCGCCCTTCACTCTCCTGGAGCACACCGGATGGGGCGCAGGGGGGAATTCTGGGAGGCGGCGGCTCTGCAGTGGCGCCCTGGGGCTGCCTTCCGACCCCTCCCTGGAGTGCTCCCACAGGGCTCTTGCGCGGCCAGCCCAGAGCAAGGCGTTGCCCACGGGAGTCCCCTTCCACCTCCAGGACCACTTTCCAGGCAGGGACACATCACACACATACATCAAGGTCACTTCTTGAGCGTGCCACCCTGCCTAGAACTCAGCTGAGATCCTGGAGAGGGCCCTCGAGGCTCCTAGGCGTTGCAGCCCCAGAACCCAAGCTGGCACCCCCAAATTCACGGCCTGCTGGTTTCATCCGCCCCCGATCTCTGCACCCTCAGGGGCTGGGCAGGGGCAGGGCAGGGGCTAGGCCCACAGTCACTAGGGGGCCGCCCCTCGCACCTCACTGCTTCCTTGAGGCCAGAGTCATGACACCCTGGAGCCCCAAGGGGCAGCAGTTGTAACGTGTGCTCAGGGGACCCTCTGGATGAGGATACCGCTAACGGGAGCCGAACGGCTGCGGAGCAGGCGAGCCTCCGCTCTCTGGAAGTTTACCAGCGCTGATGGCCGAGGCGTGGCCGGTGAAAGCTGGCACTCTCTATGCCAGAGCTTTTTTTGACCTTCCCCTGAGGACATAATCACACAGCGGCTCTGTGTCCCGGGCCGCCAGGGCTGTAATTTCGGGGCTCGAAGGGGGCTCCGTGGAGGCCCGGCCTGTGTCTAGCTATCTTTAGAGAGGCATGCTCTGGGTGTGGCCAGACGAGGGAAGCTGGACCGGGGGCTGTGCCACAGGGAGGCATCTGTGGGCCTCCTGCGAAGCCAGCAAGACGCAGGGACTCCATGAAGCGCGGGGCCCCGTGGTCTTCCCCTGGGGGAGGCTAGCCCCCAGCAGCAGGGCCAGGAGGCTCTGGTGGGGGCCATGAGGGGGAGCAGGTGCAGGGCCGGGGGGCCAGGCGGTTTCTGGACTGGCCCCGCATGCCCGTCACGGTGGCACTGCTCACAGAGAGGGGGCCGGGGGGAGGCCCGGGCCCGGAGTACACCGTGCCTGACACGTCCTTTGCCTCCCTCGCTCTCTTCCGCTCCTCCCTGGACTTGTTTCTCCTGCAGGCCACGACGTGGGGTATGAGGCGGGAGGAAGGCTTCGAACCGGCTGTGCAGGGAGCCTCTCGAAGGAGTGGGCGGCGGGTCCTTGGGCAGGAGTGCTGGGGGCGAGGAGTAGGCGGGCTGGAGAAGAACTGGGTGGTCAATGGACGGGACTCCGGGATTGTGGCGGGGAGGGGGCCCTCGTTAGCCTCGGTGACCCGCTTCTGGCTCCCACTGTCCCCAGTGTTCTTACCCTCACTCCTACCCCCACGGTCTGAGGACCTCCGTCTCGGTCCAGGGACGGATGAGTGCCTCGCTTTTTGCCACCTGAACCTAGTCACCCCTACCCTGTTGTCACCACCATCACAACCATCACCACAAGGAAGCCTGCAATGCCCAGTGCTTCTGGGTTACTGACTGGGCCGCACCCACCGCTGGACCCTCCGATGGGGCCAGTGCCAGCCCTGAGGAGCACGCCACCACCGCCATGCAGGTACCAGTGGGCAGAGGGGACAGGGTGGGCTTTGTCCCACCACCACGACCAGTCTCGGCTGCGCCGCACCTTCTCGCCTGGCTGGGGGTCTGTCCGGGGATGTCACTGGCTGCACTGCTGACCAGCCCCCCACCCGGGGCATGCTGCCACTGCCACCTCCCCGCTAGGACTGGAGGCGCTGCTGGCACCCCCGGCCCTGCACCTGCTCCCCCTCGGCCCTCTTGAGGAGTTGTCTGCCCACCTGCCAGCAGCTGCAAGGGCTGAGAGCTCCCCATCTGCAGTGGAATTAACCCAGAGGGCCTGCTCAGTAGGGAAGTGCGAGCGGCGGGGGGTGGGGTCGCCCATCCTGAACTTCCTGTGCCTCCCGGTGGGGGCCTGACCCCTGAGTGCAGGGAGGGGGCTGGGGGCTGACTGCCCTGGAGCAGGGGGGGGCCCCGGGGCCAGGCAGCCATGCTGGGGAGGAGGGGTCGTGAGAGCTGGGAAAGCAGCGGGCCCTCTCCTTCAGGGCCAGCGCCTCAAGGGCTGCTGACCTCTGACCCAGTCCAAACAGGAAGTGCCATATCTGTGGGCCCAGGCCCCGGAGGAGAAGGAATGCAGGGATGAGTCCAAAGCAAACACTCCACCAGCTTCCCAGGCCTCTCCCCGCCCCCTTCCAGAGTCTGGCCTTTTCTCTGCTGAGAACTCACGGAGGGGGGGTGGGGGGGGGACTGGCTGCAGAATGGGACCGAAGCGAGACTCACGGTTCCCAGGCCCAGACCCCAGCCCAAGGTGCTGGCGGGGCAAGGTCTCGGCAGCGGGCACATGGGGCCCTGCTTCCTTCACTGCGCCACATCCAGCAGCACTGAAGGCCGGGGCCCATCCTGATCGGCCGCATCCTCCACGCCTGTCACTTGTCTGTCTTTCTCACCCCCGTACCACCGTCCTTCTCCCTCCCCAGCACTGGGCGCGGTGACAGCTGCCGAGGCTGACACACTGACCACGCCCCGTTCCTGGGGGCCCCTCACACAGGCAGGGCAACTGTTCCAGGGGCCTCAGGGGGCTCCGCAGCTCTTGCGTCCCCACCCAGCACAGTTGATGGGTCCTGTCTTTAGGGCTCAGCAGACAGTCAGCGACTCCAGTCAGGGGGTGGTGACACCCTGTGTGCGTCCACTCCTGGGACAGGGATGCGTCCTGGACAAGAGGGTGGTGACGCTGGGACTTCAGAACCCTGGCCAGGGTGGGTGGGGGTGGGGAGGCTCTCGGAGAAACTTCTAGAACCAGGCCCTCTTAATCCTCTGCTGACAAAGCAGTGCCCAGGATGTGGGCTCTGGGGGCTCCATGCACAACGGAGTGCCAGCGTGCACAGGCGGCTTAGATCCAGGAGGGAGGGAGGCTGGTGGAGGCAAGCGGGCTTGAATGAGATGCATTTATTATGTGCAAGTCCAAACCAGCGCCATGCCAGGCTGGGTCATTTACTAAGTTAAGGGGCCTCAGCAGTCAATGGGACATGGGTGCATCTGAAGCAGCAGGGTCTTCTAGATCTTTCTCCCAGTGGTGCAAAGATGCCCCGCCACCCACCCAGTCCCAAAAGAGCAGGGGGTGGGGAAGGTTGGTGGGGCTAGGCGGACTCCCCCTCCCCCTGCTGGGGCTGGAGGACCACGCTGTGGTAGGCCCGGATGCAGGAGAACGTGGTGGGTGGGATGCGACGCCGGCCTATAAGGTTGTTCTCCAGGTGCGTGGAGATGAGGTTGGAGTCCTGGGCCACGCATGTGTCACAGATGGAATTCAGGGGCACGTGCCTGTGGAGTGGGGGTAGCAGGGCGGGGCAGAGGAGAAGAGACCCCAGAAAGGAGAGTCAGGCCTCAGGTGAGAGGAGAGAAAGAGGAGCCCGACAGCGAGGGGGTGTTGAGACCAAGGCACAGACACCAGACCCTGGGTGGAGGGTCAGGCGGTTCGCTGCCACCACCTGCCACCTGCCCACTCGGGGCTCGGCCCTTGTTGCTCTGGGCCAGAGCCCTCCCAACCTCCGCCCGCCCACCCCCTGCCCAGATTCTGCTGTCTGCAGCTGTCCACCTTGGCTGCCCGGGCCTGCCAGCGGCTACAGCCTCCAGTCACGGCGACCAAGATGGGGAGTTGGGGGCGGTGAAGGATGCCCCCCACAGTCCCGCCCTCAGCCTCTGAGGCCCTTGGGTGACGAGCCCACAGGCCAGAGCACCTGGCCAACCTACCAGGCTGGGCCTCCGGGCCTCAGCCGAGCTTCCTCCTGGGCTGGCGGTAGGGACGCGGGTGGGGTGGGGGGGACAGCAGGATGGCCACAGGCCATCGGCCCTACCTGATCTTGTTGTGGCTCAGGCTCAGCACCTGCAGGGCCCTGAGGCCCAGGAGGCCCTGTGGGACGGCCTGCAGCTGGTTGTGGTCCAGGAGCAGCTCGGCCAGGGAGGCTTGCAGGCCCAGGAAGGACACGCCCTGGATGCCGTCCTCACGCGGGCTATTGTGGGAAAGATGCAGGACCTCCAGGCCCAGCTTCACGTGCGCGAACACGTAGCCGGGGATGCGCTCAATGCGGTTGTGGTGCAGTGTCAGGCAGCGGAGGCCCCGGGGCAAGAAGGAGGGCACGTGCACCAGCCGATTGTACGACAAGTCCAAGGCTTCCAGCTTCCTGCGGGCCCAGGGGTCGGGGTGGGGGTAGCTAGTGGCACCCGGCAGAGACCACAGCCCAAGGGGAGAGTGAGGATTTGCCCCCAGATGGCAGCTGCCACCAAGGCTCCCAACAGCTGGCGAGGGCCAGGCCCCGTCTGGCTGCTGTGCTCTCCTCTGTCCGCTGAGGCTGGGAAAAAGGGTCTGAGGGGTCCTACCTAGCTCACCGCAGAAAAATAAGGCTCCGAGGGGTCAGGGCCAGGGAACCCTGAGGGATCGGGGAGGCAGGCAGTGAGCCCAGGTCACTCCATGGTGGGAAATCAGGAGCAGAGGGTGGTGATGCTTCTAGAACGGGTCCGAGCAAGGAAAGTGACTTCTCTCAGTGATATCCCCCAGCCCCTGTGGGTGGGGTCAGCCCTTTGGCCTTGGGATGGGAGCCATCCTCAGTCCATGGGGGCGGGGGCTCCGGTGCCTCCCAAGCCTGCCGAGCCACCAGCCTGCTCCCCGTCTACCAGCTGGAGAAAAGCTGGGTGGCCGCCAGCCCCCTGCCCAGGCCCGCGGCGGGAGTGGAACACGGCTGGGCGGCCCCTCCCTAGGCTGTCTGCTTTCCTTTGCCCCCTTGGCAAGAGGGGGAGAGGAAAGAGGAATAATTAAACCCAAACGTCCTGGTAACTTTTTCCTGGAACACGAGGACGCAGGGTGGGAGGCTCCAGTCTCTGGAATGGCAGGTTGGACTGTCAACCCCTGCCTCCCCCCAGTCCCCCACCCCTGCCCTGCCTCGGTGGTCTTCAGATCCCATGGATTGTACTTCCCCAGCCCTTCAGCTGCTCCCGGGGTCACATCCTGACTCCTTAGGCAGTGCCTGTAAGGGCCCTGTCTCCTCCTGGGCCCCTCCTGCCAGCGACCCGACTCAGCAGCCCAAATGAGATCATGGGGACTCATCCTGGACCCTTCTTCCTGTAGTGGGGTGAATAGTGGCCCCCCAAAGATATGTCTACCCAGAACCTGTGAATGTGGCCTTATTTGGCAAAAAGGTCTTTGTAGATGTAAGTGAAGGATCTTGAGATGAAATCATCCTGGTTTAGGATGGGCAATGCAATGATAGGTGTCCTTATAAGAGATGGAAGAGGAGAGACACAGACACAGAGGAGAAGCCACGTGAAGACAAATGCAGAGACTGGAGGGATGTGGCCACAAGCCAAGCGGCACCTGGAGCCCCCAGAAGCTGGAAGAGGCAGGAAGGACCCTCCCCTAGAGCCTGCAGAGGGAGCACGGCCCTGCCACACCTTGATTTTGGACCTCTGACCTCCAGAACTGTGAGACCATAAATCTCTGTTGTTTGAAGCCACCCACTCTGTGGTACTTTGTTATGGCTGCCCTGGGAAACTCACATGCCTTCTTCCCATGGCTGCCATCTCTTCCATGCCCCTTCCTGCCCATGCGACTTCCCACCACCCAGGCTGCCCCTCCATCTGGGCCCACGGCACCTCCGGGCATGGGCAGGGGAGGGGGTTTCTGTGGTCTTGGGGATTCTGTCGGGTGGGAGGGACAGAGGGAAATCTTGGAGGAGCAGGTGTGGCTGAGGGCCCAGGCCACCCTGAGCCCTGGGCAGGGAGGCAGGTGACCCAGGTGACACACCAGACACCAGGCCTGAGCAACAGCGCCCTCCTTCAGCCCTCTCGGCCTTCCCTCCTGACTCTCTGCCTCCTTAGGGAGCATCCTCTCTCTCTGGACTCCACAGCTCGGCCCATGGGGGCGGAGCTCGGGCGGTGCCAGGGTGGATGGCAGCGCACTCACGGGAGATCCATCCAAGCACGGGGCGCCAGCCGGTTCAGTGTGCCCTCTGGCACCTCCTCGATGACGTTGGTGCCCAAGTGCAGCTCCTAGGGCCAGGGCTCGGGGTGAGCGCCCCACCCACCACTCGCTGGCAGCCTGGCCGGGTCCCCTGCCCCCTTCCATTGGGTCCCTCCGTCTCTGCCCCTCTCAGGGCCATGGCCAGCTGTGCAAAGGATCCCAGCGACACCCGCAAGCCCTGTCATGACTCTTCAGAGCCCCACAGGACACAGGCTCAGAGAGTACCACCAAGCACGGGGGATCATGCGGCCCAGAGAGGCCATGAGCCGTGTGCAGGGACACCCAGCGGGTCCAGGACAGTCCTCGAGGCTCAATTTCGGGCTCCAGGAAGGTCAGGTCAGGCGGAGGAAAGGCCCTTTGGTGCTCAGGCCTTGTGGGTTTATCGTCAAAATTCCCCCCCATGGGCAGCTCTACCCGCCGGCCTGGCTGGCGTGGGCAGACGCTCCAGTCTTTCGGCCACAGCTTTGCCTCTTGTGGCCTCGGGGCTCCCAGCTCACCTGCAGGGAGGCTGGCAGGCCGGGCGGGATGGTCCGCAGCCGGTTCCGGTCCAGCCTCAGGTAGAGCAGGCTGCGTAGGGGTTGGAAGGCCAGGGGGGAGATGTTCCCATCGTGCAGCCGGTTCCCTTCCACCTCCAGTGTGAGCAGCTGGCCGAGCCCTGCGGACGGCGGGTAGAGGGGCAGGTGAGCTGACCGCCGAGCTAAGAAGGCCTGCTGGGAGCTGCCCACCGTAGCTCCAGAGACCCCCCCGGCCCTCGGAGCCGGGGCCGCCTTCCTGGGCTGGCGCTCCCACGTCTGCCCTACAGCCAGGCTGCCTTGGACAGCCCCTGCCCTCGGCCTCCATGGCTGCTCAGGCCCAGCCCCTTTGGCCCCTGTCCCCTGGGGCCTGCCGGCACCCCGGAAGCTGCTGCGCTGCAGGCCCTGCAGAAGGTTGCCGTTGAGTTTGAGCTCCTGCAGGGAGGCAGGCAAGGCCTGCACCGTGGAGAGTGAGTTCCCATCCAGGTTCAGCCGCTTCAGCAGCGTCAGACTCTAGGGGGTTGGGGGACAAGAGGGCGCTGGAGACTGGGGTGTTGCTGGCTGGCGCTAGGCCTTCCGGGCATGGCTTTGGGCTCATCCTGCCCAGGGAGCCCCCTATTTGGTTGCATTGTGGCTTCCTGGTTCCCTCTTGGACCAGGCCTGTCTGGGGGTTTCTGGGACTCCCCTAAGTTTCTCCCAGGAGTGCTGCTTCCTTGTGGGGCCCAAGGATCTGTGTTGCTCCCCACGCTCATAGCTATGGGCCGCATTACCCCAAATCATCAAAGCCCGCGGCGCTGGGTTTCTGCACAGTTCCCACTCCAGGTAGGGCGGGGCGGGCAGAGGACGCCCAGGGCCTCTTCCCGCGCCACCCCCCGGGACAGCAGGATGAGGGGCTTCCGCGCACCTTGAAGGCATCGGGGTGCAGGCCAAGGGCATCCAGCTTGTTCTTGTTCAAGTCCAGCCACTCCAGGTTGGGCGCTCCCAGGAACGCATGGTCCGGGATCTCGGCAATTTCATTCTCTGTGCGCACACGGGGCAGCCATTTTCCGGGTCCCTCTGTCCCCCTCCCCTTTGCCACTCTACCTCTCCCACACGGGCCGGAGGCAGCAGTGGCACACTCTTTGAAGGAGCTGGCTCTTCTGACTGTCCCAGGTCAGAGGGGAGGTGGGCCGGCCCCAGGCGCAGTGGCGTGGCAGCCACAGTGGCCAAGGGACCAAGGTGTATGGCCTTCTCACCCCTGCCACGGGAGTGGGTGCAGGGAAGAGGGGACACCCACCTGCCAGGTACAGCGTCGTCAGGCTGGGGTCGGACAGGGCAGGGACGTGTTTCATCTTGACGTTGCCACAGGCGATGGCCGCCTGGGCCAGGAGGCAGGAAGCCGGCAGGGAGGGCATGGCCTGCTCCATAGCGCCCGGGTCTGCAAGCCCATGGCCGTGCCCTTGCCTGCTTCCAGGCCTTTTCCGCCCACGACCTGTGGTCTCCGAGTTGCCGCTGTCACCTTGGCCTCGGGTGTGATCTTTCTTTTGATGCCAGCCTCCAGGGCTGGGTTGCTGGGAGGCACCTGGAGGATGAGAGATGAGGCCCCAGCCTGGCCACATAGAAACAGGGGCCTGCCGAGGGGCAGGGGCTTGCCCGGGGCTCCCTGGACCTGCCGGTGACTTGGCCAGCTGAGCTGGAACAACAGGCCACTGGGCCTCCTTCCCTTGGCACCAAGGGCAAAAGGCCCAGATCGGGGCCCTGAGGCTGGGGGAGGGGACCTGCCCTGGGAGGGTTCCCCAATTGCCCACACACGGGGCCGCTCAGCTTGGGCACGTTGAGAGTGCGGTGGGGTCTCAGTGGCTGGGGACGTTAGTATGATTGGCGGAGGTTGGCTCTTGCCTCGGCCACTTCACCCCCTGCAGGGCCCATATGGGGGCTGCCGGTCCCAGCTGGTCCTCACCTTTGGGGGGCCTCCTAGGCTTTGGGCCCCTTTTCCTGGCTTCCTGGCCCCCTGCCTGCCTGCCCTGGCCCTCCTTGGCAGCCACTGCCCCCTCTTGGGCTCGGGGGGTCCTGGTTGCCTGCAAGGGCCTGAGCTCGGCAGCCCGGGGCCTCACCGCCCCAGGCCCCGCTGCGGCTGTGGCCTGGAGATGGGACTGCACAGCGCCGGCCCCGTGGTTGTGACCCTGCTCCTGCCCCCAGGCTGCTGGCGGCGTCGCCTTCCTCTGGGCCAGGCTGGGTCTGGCGGGGGCCTTCCAGCGCGGGGCTGGGGGCTGTTTGGGGGCTCTATGGGCTCCCTCCTCGGAGGTGGGCCGCAGCCGTGGCCTGTCCAGCTGCCCGTCACTAGGCCTGTCCGGGCTGCCGTTCCCGGGGGTGGGTCGCACTCGACCTGCAGAAGGAGCCGGTGTGGGCTGGGGTGCCTGGACCGCTATGTGGCCGGGAGGCAGCACCTCCTTCCCGAGCTGGGGATCAGCTGTCGGCCGGCCCGCCTCCCTCCTTCTGTCCACCCAGGCCTCACTTCTGCCCTCTTCTCTCCTCAGGGGCTCTCAGCCTTCTGTCACCGACCCCCAAGGCCACCAAGTGTCAGAGATTCCCTGATCTCCTCCCCGATTTTTCATGGTCCCAGAGTGGGGGACCCCGAGCGGGAGAGACGGGGAGCAGAGAGAGCTCAATGTCAAGGGCAGGATGGGTCGCCCTGCCTGCCTCTCAGAACTCCTGGGGACCCTTCAGGCCTGTTGGGACAAGGCAGCGGCAGGTCCTTGACTCATGAGGGTGGGCCCAGGAGAGCTTCAGTAGCCCTAGGCAGAGGGGCTGGGCCTGTTCCTGTGCCCGCCCCCCCTGCCCCGGTTCCCTGTGGGTTCTTCCTGGACAGGGAGGGGTGGGCAGCCTCTGGGGAGATGAAGGAGTCGCTGGTGGAGGTGATGGCCCCAGTGGCTGCCGCGAGAGCAGGTTGTTAGGGGCCAGGCGAGCCCCGGGGCCACGCTGAGGGGCTTTCAGCCGCTGCAAAGGAGGGGCGGCGGCTCCCCGCCCTGGGCCTCCCCTCCACCGCATGGAGCCCCTCCTTAAGCAGCACTGACCAGGGGCCTGCCGTCTACAGGGGGTGGGGAATTGGGTCCCCCCACCGGCCCCTCCCACCCCACCCCTGGGCGGGGCCCTCACTTCCGGCGCCAGCTGCAGTGGCCCCTCCTAGGGGGCTGTCTCCCCTCCCCCGCCCCCACCCTGGGCAACCAGCGCGAGGGCCTCCCAGAGTCTGCAGTCCCCCCTCGCCCCCCAGGGAGGATTCCCTGAGGCTCATGGGTCCCTCCTGGCCCTGAACCGAACACCCACGGGGGGCACCACGTGGGCAGCCTCAGGGTGACCCGCTCGCTCTCCCTCTGCCCCCGCCCCGGGGGGTCCCGCTAGCGGGGCAGGGTCCCGTCCTGCCAGCCTCCCTGCTGGTGCCCCCTACTCACCGTCGGGGGGCCCAGATGGGCTGGGCAGCAGCGGCCGCAGGGTGGGAAGCCCTATGGAGGCTGGCTGCAGCACGGGCTCTCTCAGGCCCGGCCCCTGCCTGGTCAGGGCCCCTCCAGGGCAGCAGCCCGCCCAGAGGGCCAGGAAAGGGAGCAGCGCGCTCTGCATGGCCACCGTGCGCAGGCCGCCCCGGCCGGCGGAGGGGATGAAGGGCTGGGAGGGGTGGCAGCGGCGGCCGCGGCAGGATGGGACACCAGGGGGGCGGCAAGTGACAGTCCGGATCCCTGAGCTACAGTGCTGGGAGCCTCCTGGACCCAGCCCGGCCCTTCCCCAGGAAGGCTCCCCCCAACGAACGCCTCCGCAGGCCTGGCCCCCGACTCCCCCCAAGGTCCCCTGCTCCCACCTGAGGAGAAAGAGAGATTGATTTTTTTCTTGGACCCGAGCTCTCTCGCTCCTTTTCTGAGAGGCCTGTGTTCCTTCTCCACTGGCGCCGGCCCAGTGGCCCCTGTGAATGGGGCTTCTGTCTCCGCACACAGGGGACCTGGGAGGCCCACCACAGAGCAGGCTGCCCGCCCCAGGCTGCCAGGTCCTTCCTCGGCGGCTGGGAAAGGAGAGGCGCCGGGCCCCGAGAGCAAGCTGCAGGCCCCAGGACCTCCAGGGTCCTCGGGAGAGGGGGCAGGTGCCAGGGCCACTGGGACAATGGCGACTCCGGCCCCTCTGGAACCGGCCAAGCCTGTGAGCTTCCACCACAGGCACCGGTGCCAAGGCCTTCCAATTCCAGGAACACGGGGGTAGCAAGCGTAGACCCCAGCCCCTGGGGCCCCAGGGCCGCCCGGGCACAGACCTCGTGCCTCAGACGGGGCTGGAGGACGCAGTTGAGCCCCTGCTCCTTCTACTGGCTCCCTGCCCACCTCTGGGCAGCTTCCCTTCCTCCAGGCGTCCACTTCCTCCTCTGTAAAATGGTGAGCAGGTATACGTCCTGAATGCCACCTCCCATGCCCCCTCCGCCCACAGCGGAGTGTGTGTGGGCCGGGGGCGGCCGGGTTCCTCGGGCACACTTGGCTTGGGGTGGCCTGGCAGTGGCCTGGGTGAGGCCACCTCACCGGTTCCCCCAGACTGCTTGGCTGAGGGTTCCAGGCCTCAGTGTGACGGCTGCCCGAGACGCCCCTATGCCTCATGGGTGCCCTCTCAGGCAGAGGGGTACCTGTGGGTCGGGGTGGGGCCTGAGAACAGGGGCTGTGGGCTGCAGCAAGAGGCAAAGAAGGGGTGTCTGACCGCAGGCCCCCCGGCCCGCCCTCAGAGGGCCCAGCCCCAGGCCCAGCTGTGGGAGCCGAGGGCGGGCGGGGGCTGGCAAAGAGGCCGGGTCTCACCACATGGCTCTTCGGGGCCAGCCTTGAGGAAGCTTTTCCTACAGCTCTGTCCAGCATTGACTTATGTTTGGAAGCGATCTTAAAAAATGAGTTAATTGTGGGCAAGGCTTGGGCGGAGGGGAGAGGGGGAGGGGAGTGAGCAGCAGGGCCAGGAAAGCTCGTGGAGAAAGCGGGTCCCGTAGCCATCTGGGGTTCAAGGCACCGTCAGGGGCCACAGAGGAATGTGTGAGACCCAGGACAGGGCTGGGGGCAGGGCACAGAGTCCCCCGCAAGTGGGTCTTCGTTGGGGTCTTCAGCGTTTGCCCATGTGGGCCTGGGGATCAGCCCGAGTCCGCAGCGCCAGCTGTACTGCGGCCGGGGTGTGGCAGGGACTCACAGGGTCTGCCGGCACCCCCCTCCCCTGTCCTGTCCAGGTCTCTGGTTTCAGGCCTGAATTTGGGGCCGCGCCGCACGCAGACCAGAGACAGAGCCCGGCTGGGGATTGTAAGCAAGCACCCTGGGCGCCAGGGATGAAGCCACCGTCTGCCTGAGCGCCCGTGGGTGACACAGGATGTGCTGGACGAGCGAGCACGACCCCCCTCCCCCCTTGCGCAAAAGGGACTGAGGGGGTAGGGCTCGCCCAACTCCGATGCCAGGCGCCAGGCCTCCTGCCTCCTGCCTCCTGGTCGGGCATCACTTGAGGAGGTGGTAGGACCCAGCCTGATGCGGGACCCTGTAGATAGACTGTGGCGGGAGCCCTGGCTCTGAACCTCCCCCTGCCTAGGGATGGATTCTGGAATCCTGGCCCCCAACCCATTTCCCCTGTTCGCGCCGCTCCCCAGGCGCTGACTAAACATCCTGCCATCTGGTTCCCATTAGCAGGGCTGGAGGTGGGGGAGGCCTGCTCCCAGGTTTCTCTGGCACAGTGGCCTGGAGGAGGGAGGGACCCCCGCTCCTACCCACCTAGGCAGGAAGGGGCGAGGCCTGGAGCGCTCTCAGTTCCCCAGGTCCTGTGGAGTCCTGTCCTCGCTGCCCTTCCCCCACCGGGGGCCCCGTGTCAGGGGGCCTGACCATCGTGGGGACCTTGAAAGAACCCGCACAGAGCAAAGCCAGCTTGCAGGGGCTCAGCAGGACCAGAGGTGCCGTCCTGCCCCGCCCCTCCTGCACACAGAGCTTGGTCGTGGACTTGGGCTGAGACAGGCAGGGCCCCTGGCCAACACTAACCCTGAGCTTGGTGTCTGGAGCGCAGGGCGGGAGGGTTGTCAGGATTTTCCAGGAACCAGAGATGCAGCCCGGGTGTTGCTGGAAGGGTTTTGGGCTCCCAGCTCTGCCCTGGACGGCCTGGCCATGTGATGTCAGGAGGAAGCCTCCCTGCTCAGGACCTCAGTTTCCCCATCTCGATGTGGTGGCTATGGGCTGCTTAGAAAGTTCTAGAATCTGAGACCTGGAAGGGGCCTAGAGAAGCTGCATAAGATGATCACGGTTGCTTCTGGCTGCACAATCGCAGGGTTCTGAGGGCTAGGAAGGGACTCCTGCCCCCTCCTCTCCTCCTGTCCTTCCCTTACACGTGGCCCACTGTCCACACACACTTGCCCCCCAAGAACACACATACCCTCACAAGTCAGGACACATTCCCTCACAATTGGCAGCCCGGAGGATGCCAAAGCAATGCCCTTTGTCCCTTAAGCCTCCTGAGAACTGCACAGCGGAAAGCTCCCCTCCTGTCAAGGGAGGATTGGAGAATGGATTCTTTGCTCACAGAACATTCCTGAGCCCCTGTGGTGGGCCAGGCACCGTTCCCCAGCACAGCGTGCAGTACGATGGTGAACTACATGGCCAGCTCCCCTGTGCTCACAGAGCTGGCCGTCTAGTGGGGTGCACGAGGACCCCATCAGAAGGAAACGGCTGGTCAGGGTGACTGCAGGAAGAAACACTTTCGACAGGGGATCAGATGAGGACTGTGAGAAAGTGACATTTGGGTGGAGATGTGAGTGAAAAGGAGATAGCCACGCAAAAAGGGCTCCAGTAAAGAGCCCTCCAAAAAGGAGGGACAGCAGTGCGAAGGCCTTGAGGCAGGCAAGGCTTTGGCCCAGTTTGAGAACCAGCAAAGAGACCAGTGAGGTGGAGTGGGCTAAGTGAGGGGTGAGGGTGGGGAAGGGCAGGAGGGCCAGCTTGATAGGGTGGCGGGTGGACTTTGCCTTTGACCTTGAGGGAAGCAGGGAGCCATTGTGGACTTCTGAGCAGAGGAGTCACACATGATCTGACTCTTTAAAAAAATTCGTATTGAAGTCTAGTTGATTTACGATGTTGTGTAAATTTCTGCTGTCCCGCAAAGTGACTCAGATACATATATATATATATATATTCTTTCTTTCTTCATATTCTTTTCCATTACGGTTTATCACAGGATATTGAATATAGTTTCCTGTGCTATAAAGTAGGATTGCGTCGTTTATCCATCCTATATATAATAGTTTGCAGCTACTAATCCCAAACTCGCGATCCTTCCCTCCCTCCCCTCCCACCCCAGTGGCAACCACAAGTCTGTTCTCTGTATCTGTGAGTCTGTTTCTGTTTCGTAGATATGTTCATTTGTGTCGTATTTTAGATACCACATATAAGTGATATCCTATGGTATTTGTCTTTCTCTTTCTGACTTACTTGACTTAGTATGATAATCTCTAGGTCCATCCATGTTGCTGCAAATCCATGTTGCTGCAAAGAATTTCATTCTTTTTAATGGCTGAGTAATATTCCATTGTATATGTGTACCACATCTTCTTTATCCATTCCTCTGTCGATGGGCATTTAGGTTGTTTGCATGTCTTGGTTATTGTGAATAGTGCTGCTATGAACATGGGGGATGCATGTATATTTTCTAATTAGAGTTTTTGTCTTTTCCAGTATATGGCCAGGAGTGGGATTGCTGGATCATATGGTAGTTCTGTTTTTAGTTTTTTAAGGAACCTCCATACTGTTCTCCATAGTGGCTGCATCAATTTACATTCCCACCAACAGTGTAGGAGGGTTCCCTTTTCTTCACACCCTCTCCAGCATTTACTGTTTGTAGACTTTTTGATGATGGCCATTCTGACTGGTGTGAGGTGGTACCTCATGGCAGTTTTGATTTACTATTCTCTAGTAATTAGTGATGTTGAGCATCTTTTCATGTGCCTATTGGCAATCTGTATGTCTTCTTTGGAGAACTGTCTATTTAGGTCTTCTGCCCATTTAGGTCTTCTGCCCATTTTTCGATTGGGTTGTTGGTTTTTTTGGTTATTGAATTATATGAATTGCTTGTATATTTTGGATATTAAGCCCTTGTCGGGCGCATCATTTGCAAATATTTTCTCCCAGTCCATAGGTTGTGATCTGACTTATATTGTAAGAGGGTCCCTCGGGCTACAGGGTGGAGCACAGACTTGTTGGGGGCACAAGGGCAGAAGGAGAGAGCCAGTGTGGAGGCAGCTGCACCCTCCACGGGAGAGGTCACCGTGTCTGGCCCAGGGTGGGGCGGGCTGGTGGGAGAAGTGGGTGGAGCCAGAACACTGTGGGTGGAGTGAGCCTGGGGCAGAAGCTGGGGAGGCCAGCCCCTGACCTCCCAGGTGGGAGGCTGGTGATTAGACAGCCAAGCGGTAACATCTATAAGGCAGTTCCGTGTATGAATCTGGAGCTCAGGGCCAAGGTCTGCACTGCCAGGCCTGCCCTCCTGCTGTCTGTCATTTGACAAGTTCACTGAGCCCCTCCTATGTACCAGGCCTTCTGCCAGGGCCCAGGGCAGAACAGTGGCTCTGCAGCCAAAGACACACCCTTGGGGTGACCCCCAGAGCAAGGGAACAGGCCTGCTCTTGTGCCTTCCACAATGTGTCCCAGTAACATCAAAGCCTGTGTATGTGTGCGTGTGTGTGTACGGATGTGCACATGGATGCCAGGTCTACCCATGGGGGGGGTATGTGGGAGGGTCCCTCCAGAATGTGTTTGGGCATCTATTGTATATAAATAAAGGTACAGTGGCTTTTTCCCTCTTCAAACTTGGAGAAGAAGAAAGCCAAACTTTCCATGCCCTCTTCCTGTTGCCAGCAGTTGCTTCCTTAGAGAAAACCCATCTTGTTTTAATGTCATTAAAACCTCAGAGGATCTGGTCCCAATTAAACAACTTTTCTTGCAGATGCTTTTGTGAAAACTAAATACATCAGGCGATCCGGACTCATGTGTCATGCTTCCTTGCTTGAGACCTAGCGCTCCTGAGGGAGCAAGCCATGGAGGTGGGGGGCGGGGGGAGACACTGAGGCAGGGACAGAGAAAGAAGGAGGAAAAGGGAACACAGAACCCCAGTGATGGCTGGGGATGCAGTGGTGGGTAGTTAGAAGTCCTGGCGGTCAGCGGAGAGAAGCCGACACCTTCAGCTGCTGGGCTGTGGGCATCCCTGGGGAGGGTGCCAGTGGAAGGTGGGCCGGAGGAGGTGGAAAGCAGCAAGAGTGGTTTGGGGGCAAAAAGGTCCCAGGTGGCCGATGTGGCTGGGTCGAGGGAGCAGGGCCATGGCTGGGACAGGGGCACGTGAAGGCCACTTTTCCATCCTCCTTCCCGTCTGAAATTCCAGATGGTTCTTGCCAATAACGTGGGCCCTGCTTGACTCCCTGTAGAAGTTGCCTCTGCCCCTCCAGGTGGGCATGGAGGGGCCTCAGACATGGGACAGAGTCTGGGCAGACACTGGGGCTCGAGTGAGGACTGGGGGCGAGGGAGAGGGAAGGCGAGGTCCACCGCCCGCCGCCGGCCCTCCCGAGTGGGCACGTTCACGTTCCAGTCCTGGCGCCCGCGTCTCCAGCTCCAGACGCATGTGACTCAGCCCCGCCGGCCTTGCCAAGCCGTCTAGACCCGAGCGTCTCCCCGTGGAGGGGGCCGTCCCGCCCGCCATTTCCTCCGCCGCCGCCCGGGGGCCGCCGAGCCCCCAGCGCATGTGCAGCCGCGCGTCCCCGCCTCGCCCGCGCCGCGTGCACGCGCCCCGGCTTGTTCACCCTTCGCTGCGCTGGGCGCGTGCGCCTGGATCGCCAGAGACCCTGAGCGCGAGGGCGCGAGCGGGGAGTCCCCAAACCCCCAGAGGCCCAGTCCGCCCCACCCCCACCCCCACCCCGCCCCGGTGGCTCACCCCAGGCTCCACCCGGGCCGGGAGCGCCCTGGTGGGGACAGCCCCGCCCAGCGTCCGCACCCGCACAAGCGCCTCGGGCCTCCAAGCGGACCCGCAGACCCTCGCAGGCCCTCGGAGTGGGCTGGGATCCGATCCGGGTCCTGGGCATACGAAACGTGCTCTCGCAGGAGCTTGTGGCCTGGGAGCGGGTGGGGTCCTCTGAGCTCCCAAGGGCCCCTGAGCAGCAGGACATGGGAGTGGGGCCCTAAAGCAGGAGATCCAGGGTTTGACCTGCTGTGAGGGCAGCCTTGCCTAGGTGTCCCATGGGCAGGGAGCCACCTGCCCCTCTCAAGGGCTGGCTCTTCAGCTGCCCCTACCTTGGGCTGCTGTGGTTCCTGCCCCAGCATAGGGATCAGACGCGACAGGAAGAGGAGGCCAAGGTCCCAGGGCAGCTTCTCCATCCTTTTGTGCCGATAGTCTCTCAATGTGGACACAGGCCTAGAATGAGAGCGTTCCAGAACTGGCAGTCACCAGGCAGCTCCTAGGTTGACATTCTTATCCACCCAGTGCTAGGACCAGAGACCACTAGGCTCCCCCCAAGACTACCCTCGTGGCAGGCCCACGTCTGTCCGGCCCATAGTGGCAGCTCTGGGGCCCTCCAGACTTCTGCCACCCCAGTAGCTTGTGCTTGGCCAGGCCAGTCCCCAGGGCCTCTGGGATGCTGAATGACAGCCACCCGAAGGAAAGTTGGTGTCATTCTTGTTCCTGGAACCCTTTGGGTCTCATTGCTCAGGTCAAAGTTTGGGGTCCCTGCGGCCTTGAGGCTCTTCCCAATCTCATTTGCAAGCGCCCCCCACTTTCCTGTTCTCTACCCCTCCTCCCATCTGCGTGAAGATGGTTTGTTTTTGAGTGGGCTTCCGGCTGGCACAGATGGCGTGGGCTGGCTGCAAGCCCCAGGCACCTGGGTGGATGGGTGACCAACAGCCCAGCCTGGCGGCTCAGTCTTGAGCAGATGAGAGAGGTTCGGGAAGGGGGAGCGGGGGAGAGTGAGGGGAGAGACAGCCCTCTCACTTTGCCTCTCCTGGAGAACCTTGAACTCAGACCATCCTCAGCCTGGCCTCATTACCCTGTATCATTTCTCCCCCAGATCCAGTGCCAGGCCCTGCCACTTACTTCTCCCATAGAGCTTCTCATCCCATAACTAACAGAATTCTTCCCCTGAAAACCTCTCTCCCTCTGTCCCTCTCTCTCTCACACATACGCTCTCCACCTGCCTTTTCTCCAGGAGCCTGCATTTGGTGCTCACCAGAGGATGTGGTGAGGAGTCCTTTAATCTCCTTTTCTTACTGGGGAATCTCAGGGGTGGGGAAAGTGGGGGCTGAAGGGACCCCCCCCCCCGTCCCTCAAAAGCTCCCCTTTTTGGGAACAAGGCCTTCAATCCCTGTCAGATGCAGCAGAAGCCAATCCGCCTTCTCTTCCTTGCTGGAGAGGTAACACTTGAACTTCAGCTTTCTTCGACTGGCTGTTGGGGGGTCAGATTCCCCCAGCACCCTGGGATCTGCTGCTAAAGGCAGCTGGAACGTCGGGGCTGAGATGCTCTAGGGACCCTTCCTCTTGTCTGATGACCTGCGCACCTCTGGCCAACAGCCCTCTGCTCCAGGGCAGGGAAGCCATGGGGTGAAGCCACCTGGTTGGCTATACATTCCGGTGCCCGAGGCACAAGGCGAGGTGCATCACGTGGCTGGCTGCCTCAGCCACCACTGCTTGCTGCCAGCCCATCCCTGACACAGTGAGGCCAGTACCTGTCAACTGGTCTCATTTTCCAACCTGTTTTCCAAGCACTGACACATGGCCAAGTTTCCCCCATGATCAGGAGGTTGGCTCAGTGCTCGGGTCTGCTCAGGGCCCCACAGCCTCTGCTGACATCTGCCCCCCAGCTGCATCCCCTCCCAGGTGGACCTGTCCTTCAGCCCCATTTTCAGCCCCTGACCGGCCCAGGCCTCCCTCACAGAAGCCAGGGGCTCTGGGCAGGGATGCGCCCTACAGAGCTGTCCACTCCCTGCTCGCCGTAGCAAGCCACCCCACATCCCTCCCTGCCTCCTTGAGCTTGCATACATCCCGAGACAGAGAGCTCCTCCTCTCTTTCCAGGCAGCCAGCTAGTGTTTAGACAGCGCCCTCTGAGAGAAGCACTTCTTTGTATTGAGTTTGAGTCCACATTTCCAGAAGCTTCTACCACTCGGCAGCCCTTTCTCCCCCCTCCTAGAGAGGCCCAGTAGTCTCTGTTCCCATCCCAGCCTCCAGTCTTTCCGGTGGAGGACGCCTGGGAGGCACCACGATTCGGGGCTGGGGAGGCTGCGGCCTGCTGCTGCGCCTTCAGCTGCCATCTCCATGAGCTTAGGGCTGGCCAGCGGGTTCTCCATGCACGGGACGAAGCCCATGACCCTTTAAGACGGTCTTCTCCCATCAAGGCCCTGACAATCCCTCCACGTCCCACCCTGTGCCATAGACAGAGCTGCTGAGTCGGGGAAGGGCTGTTTAGACTACTGGCTCCGTGGAGCTGGGTGGAGAAGGGGAATTTTCTTCCAGAATACACAGGGGCTGGTTTTTCCCCGATCCTCAGGAGCAGAGGATATGGGGAGGGTGGGGAAGGCCACCACACTGCCATGGTTTCTCCCGCCAAATTCCCTAGTCCTAGGAAAGATCCACAGGAAAACCCACAAGAATTTGAACGTCTGAGCTGGGGCTGTGATGGAAATGAAATTTTTTAAAAAGAAAGAAAAACAGAAAAGGAAAAAAAAAAAGATTTAAAAAAACAACCCAAAGACCCCTCCAGCCTTCAGCTGCCAGAAGGGCCCAAGTCAGCAGCCACGTCGGAGCAGACTTGCTTTGTGAGTCTCTGGGTTCCTGGGCCCCTGGGCTGGGGCATCCCTGCAGCTCAAGTCTCTGGGTCCCTGGGCTGGGGCACCCCTGCAGCTCAAGTTCAGAGGCTCTGTGTCCTCAGAATAGCTTGCAATTCCAAACCATTCAGTAGGGAATCAGGCCCTGCCCCGCAAGGCCGGGCTGGGGTCCCTTCCTGTTAGCCCAGACGCCTGCCCATCCCCTTCTCCCAGAACAGGGCTAAGTCCTCTCCTGTCACTCAGAGGACTGCAGTTGCCTCCTGCCAGGTCCCTAGGTCTCCTCGCCTCTAGACCTGCCCCTGATCCCACCCTCCAGGAGATGGCAGGGTGGGGCACAGAGCAGGGACAGACTCTGGAGAGGATCAAGGAGGGCTGGCAGCAGCTGCCTGCTGCTGCTTCCCCACTCCTTGGGCACCAGCCACCCTCCAGCTCCTTCCTACCTCATCTGATCGGCAGGTCCGGGGGATGGGGGCATTCACTGAGCTGGGGGTTTTGGAGGTGTGTGGGGAGGACAGGCTGACAAATGTCATTTCGGACTCATTGAGTTTGAGGGGCATGAGAGATGCAGAGACATTTGTAAGTGGACAGGGCAGGAAGGAGGCACAGAACCTTCCAGAAGGTCGAAGACAGACTGGAGGAAGGGTAGGTGGAAGGAGCAGGGCCCAGCATAATAATAGTGAACATGCACATAGTGTTTTTTGCATGCCAGGTATTGTTCTAGGTATTTTATAGGAATTATTACCTCATTCCATCCTCATAGCAACCCAAGGAGGTAAGTGGTTTCATTATCCACATTAGGTGAGGGTAAGGAGGCACAGAGAGGTTAGGTAACCCGCCCAAAGTCACACAGCTGGGGCCGGATTCGAACCCATGAAACCTCCCTCTGACTACAGTTGTGAGTGTGGGAAAACGGAGACAGAGCCCCGCGCTGGGAGATGGGGCGCTCAAGTCCCAGTTCTGTCCGGTCACCCAGGCCCCGCTTCGTCCTCCCGCGGAGAAACCGACTAGGGTAGGAGCGCCCTCTCCTGGAAGGCGCTCTCCCGGCCGAGTCCTCCGCCCCGGCCGCGGGCGGGAGGGTGGCGGGAGGGCGGCCTACTGAGCGCCAGCCCCAGCTCCGTCCCCTTCCTTGAGGTCAGCCTCCTGGGCGGAGCCGCGGCCCAGGGGAAAGGCGCAGTGGGGGAGGGGTGGGCCGCGTCTCTGGGCCGCTCCCGGCCCCGGTGAAGGCGGGCGGGCGGGAGGAGCACCGGCTGGCGCTTGATTGGCAGCTGGGCCGGCCAGTCAGCCTGGGGCGTGGGGGCGGGGCGCGGCTCCGAGCGCGAAACATGGCCTTGCTGGGTGCTGGCGGCGGCTGCGGAGGCTACGAGGAGGAGGGGGACGACAGCATGTTCGAGGCGGCCGTGGAGGTCTTCGCGAAGCTGAAGGTGCTGCGGGGCCGAGAAGCCGCCCCGGGGCGGCTGGGGCCGGGCGGCGGGGCGGGCAGGGCCTGCTGCGGAAGTCGGCGGCGCCGGGCGCGCCGCCCCAGTCGCCGCTGCAGGCTGCGCCCTGTGTCCTGCTGCGGGGGAAGGCTTGTGGGGCGTCCTTCTTGGCTCCTTGGGCGGCCCCAGGCCTTCATTCTGGTACTGCCTGGTACTTCAGGCAGGCGCCTTGCGCCTACCGCACCTGAGCTTCTGTCGCTGCAAGACCCGGCCGGGCGCGCGGAGTGAGTGCAGGGGCGGGCGGCGGGGATCGGGGGCCACAGGCCCGGCACTCGAGGAGCTCGCGGGGTCCGGGGGAGACAGGTGGGCGGGGTCCATGCCTCCCCCTCCGAGTCAGCGGCCAGTGCCCGTGACAGCGGTGGTGAGGAGGCCCGCCCCGCGAGGTCAGGCAGCGGTCCCGGGCCGCTACCCGCGCGCCCCTCCCCTCTCCCACCCCGTCCCGGCTCTCCCCTCATCCCCTCTCCTCTCCCCCCCGCCCCGCGACACCTCCCTCCCGTCCGCGATCGGCCCCGTCGGCCCTTTCCCTCCCCTTTCCCTTTTCTCCCACAGCCTGGAGCCGGGATCGGAATCTCTCCGAAGCCCCTAGTTGCCACCACGTCAAACTACCGCTTGCGCTCCGAGGGGGCGTCCGTAAAGGAGGGGGAGTGGCGGGCGGCCGGAGCCGCGGATGAGGGGGACTGAACTCTGGGCGCGATCGACAGCGCTGCCAGTGTGCCGGGCGCGCCCGGCAGGGGTGGTGGGGTGTGTGTGACCCGCCTGGTGGGTGCTGGGCGGCCGGGAACGTGCGTGAACGGAGGTGCGCTGAGAGCCTGACTGCAGATGTGCGTTTCAGCCCTTCGCTGATGTTGGCTTTCTAAAGCTTCCTGGCTTTCCCTTTCCTTGCTTAGGACCTCAGCTGCCCCTTCCTCCAGGGTCTTTATATCACAGAACCAAAGACCATTCAGGAACTGCTGTGTAGCCCCTCGAAGTACCGCTTGGAAATCCTGGAGTGGATGTATGCACGGTAACAGCCTGGTTTCTTCCTCCCCCACCCCTGGGGTACACGGGCACCACTCAACCCGCTGGGGGGAAGATGGGGTTTGTTCTTTATCTGAGGAGCTGTCCTCCATCCCCCGTCACTGTGAGAGCAGCTGCTTAGATAAGAAGTGAAGCCGTGCTCAGATCTGGGAAGAAAGTGCCCCGCGAAATGCTTCAGCTCCTCTGTTTGCCGCCTCACAGAAGCTGAGCTTGGCTTCTGAGCGTTTTTTTCTTGCTGTAACTACTAGTTTCAGAGCTGGCAGGGACCTGGGAAATGATGTACTTCAGTCCTTTCATTTTCAGACTGGGAAGCTGAGGGTCAGGCTGGAGTGGGGAACTGTCTCAGGTCTTGCCACCGAGGAGTGGCAGGCAGGGCCAAGACCCCATTTCCAAGTCCTTTGGGTCAAGGTGCAGCTGGGTGTGTGTGCCTGGCACCGTGCAAGGGAAGCAAAGCCTGCCCAGGCCTCTGCATGTCACACATACTCCTATACAGCCTTCAAAGACCCAGCTCACACGTCCTGTCTCCTTTTAAGAAGTCTCCAGTTCCCAGGGCAAAACGTATTCCTCCTTCCTCGGGACACCCACAGCCTTTTGAGCGCACCCCTGCCAGAGCCCTCAGCCTGTTGGCTGGGTCTTGGCCTGCTGCCCTGTCTGGCTCTCCAGAGCACTGGGAGCTGCTGGAGGGCAGGCACCAGGTGGGACCCCCACCCCCGCCATCAGCCTCAGGTCGCAGTGCAGCGTTGAACATATGTAAAACATGCTCCAGGCTGTGGGGTGACGAGTAGGTGCACAGACACATGCTCACTGGGGTTCCATTCCAGGTGCCTCAGACACGGATGGGTGTCCTCAAGGAGCTGGGACTTTAGTGGCCACAGAGGCTCAGGCACTGATCCCAGTGTTGGGCGCACCTCTGCAGTCTTGAGTGCTGTGGACCTTGGCAGGGAGGAGGTGGCATTTGATCTGGGAGGGAACGAGACATGGTGGGCACTCGTTTCCACAAGAGCGGGGAGTCAAGGTGTGGGAGGGAGAGCCGGGCAGCAGTGGCCTGAATGGCAGCCCAGGGCAGCTCATGTGGAGCCTTCCAAGCCACGTGAAGGCCTTTGAACTTTACGCTCTGGGCAGGACAGGCACGGGACCAGGGGAGTGACATACTGAAATTGGCATTTTTGGCAGGGTGACTTGGGAGTCCTGTGGTGGATGGATTTGGAGGGGAGAGGCTGGAGGCAGGGAGACCAGTAACGGAGGCTGCTGCAAAGGAGGCTGGGAAAAGATGGCAGGAGCCTGGCTTGGAATGGCAATGGCTCTCATGACAGGCACTGTTGGCCCTGGAGGTACCAGCGCCTGGTCCAGGGACCTGGGAGGAGAGATAGTAGTGGGGATGGCCTGGGCTAGTTCGGGGGTCTTGAACACGCTCCCAGGAGGAGGGAGGCCAGAGTCAGGTCTTAGGCTGTGGGAGGCAGCCCAGAGTTGCCTGGCCCAGGTGGAAGCTGGGGACTGGGTCCCTCTGCTGGCCGTAGGGGGCATGGGTGAGAGCCTCTGGCTGCAGTCCTCAGGTGCTTTCAGTGCTTTTTTTTTTTTTTTTTTTTGCGGTACGCGGGCCTCTCACTGCTGTGGCCTCTCCCGTCGCGGAGCACAGGCTCCGGACGCGCAGGCCCAGCGGCCACGGCTCACGGGCCCAGCCGCTCCGCGGCACGCGGGATCCTCCCGGACCGGGGCACGAACCCGCGTCCCCTGCAACGGCAGGCGGACTCTCAACCACTGCGCCACCAGGGAAGCCCAGTGCTTTTTTAAATACAAGAAACAGAATCCTTTTAAGAAGCAACCAGGGAATGTCCGGTTGCTTTTTATGATTCCCAAGCCGGCAGAAGTGCCGTAGGCCTTTCGGTGGCCAGAGGATTGCACAGTCCGGTTTCTCCCAGTTTCCTGCTGGCTTCTTTGCACGTGGCTTCACCACTTCAGCCTCCTTTAGGGCCACCTATTCACCCCTGTCTGGGCGGAACCTGGAAACTGCACGCGGCATTGGCTGGGGGGCTGGGCGTGGTGGCTCTTGGGGTCCTCTATGCCAAGCTGGCCCTCAGCACGGGCGGGGCAGAGCCGTGGGGCCCCTAGATTGCTGAGGTTAAGGCTCCCGAAGAGCTGTACTTGCGTTCAAGGCCTTGAGCACCGTTAGTTTCTGCCCTGCTCCCTGCTGCTTCAGGAAAATCAACTCTAATGAAAGCCCTTTCTGAGTGAGGTCACTCAGGCTTTCGGGGATTTATTCTTTAGCGTGTTGAAGTGGTTTGCTGAGGTCCAGCCTGATGGATCACTGAGCGCTCTCTGCTCTCTGGTGCTCTGTGAGTGGGAAGGTTGCCTAGCAACCAGGCCCAGGGCCAGCCTCCTAGCTTTTCACACAGCGGGGGCTCCTCCTCCCGCGCTTACTCGCCCAGCCCTCTTTGGCAGAACGGGTGGCTGCCCCGCCCCCTCTTCCCTGCAGTCCTGCAAGGGAGGGGGGCGGGGCGGCTGGTGCCTCAGGTCGGGTCAGGGTGGCTCCACTCGCTTCCAGGGCCCCAGCGTAGTTGGGGCAGGCGTGACCTGGGATGCAGGCCTTTGGAGGCATGGGAAGGAACAGGGAAGACAGGGAACGAACAGTGAGCCTTTTCCACCGAACACCGACCCTGCCCTCTCCCACCATGACGAGTGAGTCAGCAGGTCCCTGGGGCTGAGGCTTGGTCCCCCGTACTGCCATAGCAGGGCGGGGTCCTGTCCCCAGTCATCCTGGGGCTCCCTGGCAAGCAGCTGGAGCGAAGTTCCCATGGCCTCGGTGTTGTGCCAGGCGTGGAGCTTGGGGCTGGGGACGCGGCGCTCAGACTGCACCCCTCTCGTGGAAGAGACCCAGTGGGAGGCCTGTGCTGTGTGTCACTTGTGACGCCTGCCAGTGTATTGCACCCCTTACTGCCTTTGGATGTGCTCTGTGTCTGGAAATGGTCTTGCTCATCAGCTTGGCATCTCAAGGCAAGATGCTTACAGGTGGCCACCGTCCCGTTTATCTGTGTGGTATCATCAAGGCTGGGGCTCCACCAAGCCAAGGGGGACAGCTGGGATTGCTGTTTCCCCACCTGGGAGGCTGGGACTGTGACCCCAGAGCCCACGCTAGGAGCCCTCGAATGGCTCAAAGCTGTGACCTGGGGTAGCATCATCTCCTGTTAACTTATGTTAGTTTAGAAACATCCCCTCTGTTGAGAGAGCTAAGCATGGGCATTTACTAATGGCAGATTATTCTGTGACATGGGGCTGTGGTCATCCATTCGTTAATGCCCACTGGCCACCATTTCAGTGCTGGCTGCCACGTTAGGGCCTAGAAACACATAACAGAAAGTCAGCTCCTGGCCTCGGTGAGCCTGAAGTCTGGGTGGTCAGAGCGCAGTGGAAAGACAGCTCCCAGGCCCCGCAGTGACGGAAGGATGCCAAGCTGGCTGCAGGCATGTCCAGCCCGCCCCTGGCTTCCCTGGGGCGGTGATGTCAGCCGTGGGCTTCATGGGATGAGTTGGAGCCAACTCGGTGTGCTTGGCTTGGGCGGGAAGAAAGCGCTGCAGGCGGAGAAGGGCAGACACACACGTAGAGGTGCGAGAGGGGGCCCAAGCCAGGCCTGCAAGGACGCCAGAGCAGGGAAGGCCGTTTCGGACATCCTCCAAATAGACCTGCGCCATGATTTCAAGAAAAGCCAGCCCCCGGTTTCCTCCTGATAAAGAGCTCAGTGCTCTGAGGAACTCAGTGTTTTCTCTTGGGCAGTCATTTCATGTCTTTTATTGTGAGTTTTTTTTTTTTTTTTTTTTTTTTTGCGGTACGCGGGCCTCTCACTGCTGTGGCCTCTCCCGTTGCGGAGCACAGGCTCCGGACGCGCGGGCTCAGCGGCCATGGCTCACGGGCCCAGCCGCTCCGCGGCACGTGGGATCCTCCCGGACCGGGGCACGAACCCGCGTCCCCTTCATCGGCAGGCGGACTCTCAACCACTGCGCCACCAGGGAAGCCTTATTGTGAGAATTTTAATTTCGGTATTCACATTCACATTTCTGAGGTAAGCGTTCAGAAATATTTTGGTTTTCTGTTTCTCTGATAATTTACGGAGTTGAGATCACATAAGATTATCCATTTTAAAGTGAGTGTTCCAGTGGTATTTAGCACCTAGGCACAAAGATTCGCTTTTGAGAGCATGTGTAAGGAGGGGTATGAGGGGCCCCTGCAGCCCACTCAGGCCTGACTGGCTTTGCTCTTTCCCTGCAGAGTCTGTCCCTCCTGGCAAGACAGGTTCAGCTCACCTAAGCGGGCCTCAGCCGAGGTGAAGATCCAAGGTGGGTCTCCGCTGTGGGAGTCTCGTGTTGAATGGCGGATTCGGGGCCATTCCCACCTGGTGCACGGCCTCCTTAGCAGGTCGCGAATTTCCCATTGGACTGGTGGTTTCTCCTGCATGGTGCGCACTCCGTGGATATTACCAGAGCCTGCTAGGACCCACCCTCCCTTGCACACGTGAAGGAGACCCTGCCAGCCCATCCACGGAGGTGCTGGGGGCAGAGACAGCCATTCTTGCCGACGCCACCAGCGGTCCGTCCACGTTGCACTGGTGTGTGTGTCTGCACGCGACACGAGGCATTCCTGGGAGCACACTGGGCAGCTCTCTGTGGGTCTGTGGGGCCTTATCTTGGAACCGCTTCTTTTTGATCGTTTTTTGGCAGAAACTGTCCTTAACCCAGCAATGAACATTAGGTAAAGGGGAGTGCATTGCAGTCCTCAAGATGGTGGCTGGCTCTTCGCCCACACAACAGTGTTTCCAAAGGTCCATCCTTCCAGGGGCCTGTGTTCCCTCCCCCCACCAGCTCCAGGGTGGGTTAGCTGGACCCCAGATTCCTGACCCGTGCCGCTGCTGGCACTGCCAAGTTAGTTATCTGGGGACAGTTGTCCCCGAGGCTGCAGTGGGCCAGAAGAACAGGGGTTGTGTCTTGGAGCCTGCCCTTCTCCCCAGCACTGTCATGTCCAGCACTTTCCTCCTGATGGGACCGTGTCGAGGCCAGGCGAGCCTGGTCATCAGGCCACACCTGAATCCTCTAACACACATGCATGCACAGGTGCCAACCCTGGCCCTTTCCGTTCCCAGCCTCAGTTTCCTCTTCTGTAAAGTGTGGGTTCTCAGCCTTGCCCACCCCATGGGAGTGCGCTGAGTGGCAGAGCAGGTGGTAGACACGAGTGCTTGTGAAAGAGTATAATTGGGAGAAACCGGGACAGGTAGGGGGATTAGAAGCCACAAATTCACGTGACGGGTGTTTATGGAGCACCCACTGTGCACCCGGCACTGTTTTAGGTGCTGGCGGTGCAGCAGTGAATCGTGCCGCTCTCACGGAGCTCACTTGCTAGCTGGGAGGGACAGCTCATGCACAGAAGGCGGCCAAATTCTCAGTGCATCAGATGGCGAGAAGCGCCGTAAACAAGCCAGGTGAAGGCAAGGTGGTGCTCGGGTGGGTTGGGAGGAGGGTGGAGCTGTTGACACAAGGTGGCTGGGGAAGGCCTTTGTTTAAAAAAACAGAGCCACGCAGGAAGGGAGGAAGGGAGCCAGGCAGGTATCAGGAAGGTTAGCGTTCAGGGCAGGAGAACAGCAAGCGCAAGGGGCCTGAGGTAGGCTTGTGTGTGGCTGGCAGCTTGGAGGAACAGCCAGGAGGCCGGGGTGGCTGATGTAGAGTGTAGAGTGAGGACAAGGGGTGGGATGAGGTCAGAGGGGCCACGGGGCCAGATCAGGCCAGGCCTTGTGGGCCGCAGAAGGATGTTGGCCTTTATTCTGAGGAGGGCTGCAGCCTGCCTTTGGGTCTAACAGGGCACGAGTCTGGCCACGATGAGGCTCGGATGTGGGCTAAGTGAGAGGGGGCCAGGGCGTACGCAACGATTTGGGGTGAAGGGATGTGGGCTGAGCACATGTGCTGGGGGTATAACTGGCATTTGTACCGTGTCTCCAGGATGACTGATGCTTTCACATGGATGCTCTGCTTGCTTCTAGCACCAAACCTTCCAAAGCAGATGTGTGTCCTGCCACTGAGGCATATGAGGGTGGGAGCTGTGAGGGTAAGGGCATTGCTGCAGGGCTGGGGGGAGGGGGTATGGAGCTAGCATTGACCCCAGGCTTTCTGGCTCCAAGTTCTGGCCTTTCTTCGTATATCAGATGGTTATTCAGAAAATGCCCAGGGCTCCCTGGAAGACGTGGCCGAGCATTCCTTGCACCGTGCAGGGACTCAGTTTCCCAATCTGTGAGACGAAAGGGTTGCCGTCTCCTAGGGTTGCCAGCAAAATGAAGGGACATGCTGGCATGAAAGGTGTGCAGGAGATTGACAAATGTGAGATGGTTCCTTTTGCTTTGGCTTGGTGAGGTCTCTGAAACGGTGACACACAGCATGTTTGGAAGGTTCCCTGGCCTCTGTGGGCTCCTCAGGCAGCTGGCTGGCTTCTGCTAGAAGCAAGAGTTCCCTATATGGAAGAGCATTGAGTGCGACCTCTTATTTCAGGTGAGGAAACTGGCCCCCCAGGAAAGGGCAGTGACTGGGTATAGGTCACACAGCAAGAGGCAGTCCTGGCACCTGGCGTGTCCTCCACCTGCATCCTTGTATACCTGGGTCTTGCAGGCCCAACCCGGCCTCATGGGCGCTGGGCCTGCTGGCGCTACAGCAGGAGCACCCTTACCAGGGAAGCACTCGGCACCCTGCATGGGTGTGTGGTGTCCTTGCCTGTTTGGGTGGGTGTCTGTGGTAACTGGGTCCTTGTGTTCCAACAGAGATGGTGAAACTGGGCCATGAGCTGATGCTGTGTGGGCTGGATGACCACGAGCTCCTGAAGGTAACAGAAGGCCCTCTGTCCCCATGGGCCGGGGGCCTCGGTGACGCTGGGGTGGGCATGGGAGGGCTTTCTTCCCTCAGGCCCAGGAGCTAGCACCCACAGTCCCCGCTCCTTAGCCCCCTGGGGCAGGAACCCATAGGATTCCTTTGGGTAGACCCCAGCCATCCCTAGGGCCGAGAGGGGAGGGTGGCTGAGGAGGCCGAGAAGGATCTATGGCTTGTGATGACCGAAGGGGCAGAGAGCACATCCTGTCCTTGGTGGATGACTTCATACACACCGACACCGTGGTAAGTACTTTACATGCCAGTAAGTGTCACACCCACACTGGCGGGAGGTACTTGTCTTAGCCCCATCTCATGGGGAAGGTGACAGACAAGTCTCTCAAGGTTACCCAGTGACAGAGCCTGGCCTCAAACCCAGGCTTCTGGCTCCTGAGCCCTTGCACTTTCCCCCATGTGCTGCCCACCCGTGGGCTTCCATGCAGAGACAGGCCTAATCCACCCCCATATCAGTCAAAGAGACCCTGCCACCTACCCTTAAAATTTAAAAAGAACATTTGAAAGAATTATTTTCGCATTTTGGCCATTATAAGCAACGCTGTGACTGTTCTTTATATGTTTTTGACAGAAGACGTGTTTTCAGTTCTCTTGGGTATATAGCTAGGAGTGGAATTGTTTAACTTTTTGAGGAGCCGCCATTTTACAATTGTTTACATCCTCACCAGCAATGTGCGAGGGTTCCAGTTTCTCCGCATCCTCACCAGCACTTGTTCTTGTCCATCTTTTTGACACCAGCCATCCTGGTGGGTGTGAAGGGTTAGCGTTTCCCTGATGACTAATGATGTTGAACATCTTCTCATGTGCTTTTTAGCCATTTATATATCTTTTGGAGAAAAGTCTCTATTCGCTTCCGTTGCCCACTTTTTAATTGGGTTATTTGTCTTTTTATTATTGAGTTGTAAGAATTCTTTATATATCCTGGATATGAGTCGCATCAAATATTTGACTTACAAATATTTTCTCCCATTCTGTGGATTGTCTTTTCACTTTCTCGATGTGTCCTTTGGAGCACAAAGGTTTTTAGCATTTGCTGAAATCCGGTTTATCTAGTTTTCTTTGTCGCTTGTGCTTTTGGTTTCATATATAAGACTCTATTGCCAAATCCAGCCATTAAGATTGACACCTGTGTTTTCTTCTAAGAGTTTTATAGTTTTAGCTCTTATATTTAGGTCTCTGACCCATTTTGAGTTAGTTTTATGTGTGGTGTAAGGTACGCATCCAACTTCATTCTTCTGCATGTGGCTATCCAGTTTTCCCAGCACCATTGAAAAGACCTTGGCATCCTTGTGGAAAATCAGTTAACGTAAAAGTGAGGGTTTATTTCTGGAGTCTCTATTCTATTCCATTGGTTTATATGTCTGTCCTTACGCCAGTACCACACTGCCTTGATCACTGTAGCTTTGTAGGAAATTGTGACATGTGATAACTTTGGCAAGTATTACCATCCACCATATTAACTCTTCCTATCCTTGAGCATGGGCTGTGTTTCCACGTGTTTAGGTTTTCTTTAGTTTTTCTTAGAGATGTTTTGCAGCTTTCAGTGTACAGGCTGTGAGGGGCACTTACCCTTTCCTGGGCTTGGGGGGGTCTCCTGGAGCCGGGTCTGTTGAGGAGGGGACGGCACGCAACCCTGGCCACTGGTCAAGGCTTTGTGAGATCCTGAGTGGCACTTGGTTTCATATTTCGGCCCAGGATTTCCTCTGTCTAGACAGTGTTCCACCTCCCACCTCCTATTCCCAGGCTGCCCCTCAGGTGTATCATTCAGGCTCAGTGCTGTTTGGCCAGGCTGGGAGAATGAGTCAACAAGAGGTAGTGATGAGCAGCCAGTGGCAGGCCGAGGGCAAGGAGGTGGAGATGCCAGAAGCTTCCGGAGGCACTGGTCCTGTCAACGTGGCTACACAGCCGAGAGCCAGGCAGCCGCAGCCGTGAGACTCGTGAACGGGGAACTGAGCTGCAAACATGATAGCAGAATGTGGCCCTGTCCCCAGATCTGCTCCCCACACAGGGCTGCCCGGCCTGAGATGCCACCAGGAGCCTCTCAGCCCTCTCCCTCTCAGCCCACTTTATTTATTTATTTACTTTACACATCTTTATTGGAGTACAATTACTTTACGATGGTGTGTCCGTTTCTGCTGTATAACAAAGTGAATCAGGTATACGTATACAGATATCCCCACATCTCCTCCCTCTTGCGTCTCCCTCCCACCCTCCCCCTCCCACCCCTCTAGGTGGTCACAGAGCACCGAGCTCTCAGCCCGCTTTAAATGCAGGTGCTTCTTGGAGGGCTTTATACTGAGTCACCGGTGATGCTGGCTGAGCGCATCATTCTGGTGCGTTCCCCAGAATAGCGGTGTGTCAGGGCAGGCCAGCGAGGAGCTCGAGCGGAGAGCCAGGCCCAACTTACTTCCCAGCATCCTTGCTTATGCAGGGCTCTAGGGAGCAGGCTGGGCCCCTCAGGTTGTATTTACACCGTGGGGATCAGCCGTGAGCCTCCTCCCCTTTCTGGAAGGAGGAAGGAGTTGAGCTCCTGGCCGGACAGCTCCCTGCCGGGAGTCCCAGCCGCCTTTGGGGTAGGGGGCTGAGTCAGCTGCCACTTGGGAAGCCTGGCTGTAAGGCCTGGCTGCTTGCCGCCCCTTGGGGACGAGCTCCTGTTCCCCGCAAGGAGTGGGTTCGGCACAGGCCACAGCCATGGCCTGTCTTGCTGTGCCAGGGGCCCCAGGCCAGTCCACGACGCTGCTGGGTAGGGGCCAGCTGCGGGCTGGGGGCACGTGGCATGCCTGGCCAGTGAGTGCATGTGGCCTTTCCTGCCCAGGGCCGGGCCTGTGCCCAGAAGCAGCTGCGCTTCATGGACCAGCTGCTGGACGTGGTCCGGAGCCTGACTGTTGGAGGCTCCAGCTGCCGCAGGTAAAGGCTCGGGACGGGCCCTCCCTGGAACGGCCGGTGGGCACCCTGGGTCCTCCGTCTGGAGCTGGAGGGGCTAGGGGCCCAGCCCCGGGCACAGCTCCGGCTGGGGCTCCGCTCCCCGCTCCCGTAGAGGCGGCTGCTCCCTGGCCCAGGAGCTGTGGGCCGCAAGCCTAGGCAGGAAGCCCCACCCCCACCCCGGGGTGCCACCCGGGGTGCCACCCGAGGTGCCAGGCTGTCGGCATGAAGGTGTGGTGCGGGCCTCGGAGAACGTGGGCTGACCCCGGCGGAGGGTGGGCACCCGCAGTGTCTCCGCACGTGCGTGGGCTCTCGGAGACTGGAGGAGATGCCTTCTCCTGGCTTCTCTGCCTGGTCTCATCTGGCCTCTTGGGTCTCTGGCCGATGATGGCGTGGCCCTGGGGCTGCCTTTGCAGTGTGAAAGAGCACTTCGAGGACACCAGGGAGAAGAATGAGGCGCTGCTGGGGGAGTTCTTCTTGAGCCCCCACCTGCAGACGCTCCTGAGCCCCGAGTGTGATGTGTGGCCCCTGGGTGTGCAGCCACTTCTCGACAAGCAGAGCAACGCCTGGCAGAGGTACACGCCCCACTCGGTCTGTTACCTGGGACAGAGCCTTCTGTGCGTGGCCCACAGGTGCCCCAGTGCCCGTGATGGCACAGGGCAGAAGTGTCCCCCCTTCTCTCCCTGCAGGGCCAGCCCCTCCATCGAGTCAGAGGACGACAAGGTGGCAGAGCTGGCCCGGCAGCTGCAGGAGAGTGCCTCGAAGCTGCAGTCGCTCAGGGTGGAGGTGAGGCGCCGGCCGTAGGGGCGCAGGGGCCCCACTACGTGTCCCAAGGCGAGGCACGTCGCCCACCCCAGCCTCAGACACCCCATCTTTACGATGAGTGTGTCGGGAGGCCTAAGCGAGGTGGTGGGTGCCCACCAGTTTCTAGAATGTGATGGGTACTCAGGCTCCGTGAAGGCAGGAGTGGGGAGGCTCTTTGAGGAGTGGACAGGACCGTCCTCGGGTGGGCTTTCGGCGTGTGGCCCTCCCCGCAGCCCTGGACCCAGCCTCGTTACTGAGGTCGCGAGGAGGATGTTGAGGCCCATGCAGGCCTCTGGTCTTCTGTCTGTCTCCCAGTTTGGGGAAGCATGGAGTGGGCGGCAGACCCCGCCTCACAAAGTGGGTTAGGGACCTGGTGCCCCGTGACAGGCAGGGCAGCCTCAAGGGACCCTCCGCCTCTGGCTTTGCAGTGCTTTGCGCAGCACAAGCAAGGAGCCGCTGTGGGTGGGGCCGACGCCAGCACCCTAGACCAGAAGCTGCGCCTGGTCATCTCTGACTTCCGGCAGCTCATCGTGGCTTTCCTGCAAGTCTACGACGATGAGCTGGGAGACTGCTGCCAGCGCCCAGGCCCCAACCTCCGCCCGTGCGGCCCCATCATCCAGGCCGTGTACCAGACTCTGACCTCATGCAGCCAAGTAAGCATCACCCTCACCCCTCCCTCTCCCTCCCAGGCGCCACCCTAGCCCCCAGTGAGGGACCTGAGGGCTTGGACAGGCTTGGACTCCCTGCGAGTGGGTGGCGGGTTGGGGCAGGCACTTCTCACGGTGCCATGGAGGGGAGTGCCAACTGAGCCAAGACCCCGGGTTGCACGGCCTGCACTGGGTCCTAGCTAAATGTGGGAGACCCTCGTCCCGCCTCCAGCTTCTGTCCCTGTATTGGCCTCACTCTGTCTTCACGAAACACCCAAATGTATCACAGCCTGTTCGTTCTTGTGTGGCCAAGAACTATGCCAGACAGATAGACAGATGTTTGCCTGTCTGTGCCCTTGACCCGGTTCAGACAGATGAGGAAAAGTGGCCTCGCGCTGCTGCGTGGAACTCTGACACGTGCTCAGGGCTTCCATGATGCTGGCCTTGGTTTTTTTTTAACAAAAAAGCTCCTAGACTTCCAAACCTCTGACCAGCTTGTCCTTTGCAGTTCTACCAACAGGCTGAGTTAGGGCACAGTCCTCTCCCGTCAGAAATGCCCTTTTACTTTGGGACAGTGTTTTTCCCACCGTGACCCTGGCTTTGCGTGGCCTCAGTGTGGGATGGGGTCCGTGATAGTGTGGCGTCCCCGCTGGGCCGGGGGGGAGGGAGTTAGCCTGGGGAGCTCTGATGGGTGACTCTCCAGCTGGGAGACCTGCCCCCACCCTGGGCTGGTGGGCGGACGCACATGTTTGGCGTCAACCTGGGTGGGAAGCAGGAGATACCTTCTGTGGGTCAGACCACCAGCATTCAAACCCACAAGTCCCCTCCCTCCCTCCCTCCCTCCCTCCCAGCTGTTGAAAGCGGTCGTGGAGGTCACTGACACCTCGGTGAAAGCCGTGCGGATGGCGAAGCAGCAGCAGGGCAAGCAGATCTGTTGGGGCAGCAACAATTCTGTGATGAATCTCGGTACGTGGTCACCACTTTTCTGTGGCTGTGGCCACCCGTCTGGTGGGCAGGGACAGGGCCTTCACGGTGCACCTCGGCTTAGTGCCTGCCTCCTTCTGTGCTTGACCCTCATTTGGGGACTGGCCCCTCACTTTTCTTCTTCTTTTTCCAATGCTTAAGGTTTTCCTTCCCTTGAAAACTCTTCTGACGGATTATAGAATAAAAACATTAATTGTAGGAAATTGGGATAACGTAAAGACGTGCAGAGGTAAACTAAAAACATTACGTAATGTGGTGGCCCAGAGATGGTCGGTGTTAATATTTCGGTCTGTTTCCCTCTACTCCGTTTCCTCTCATCATCTTTTGTTTCTTTGTGTAAGGTGAGTAAAATTACAACATGTGTACACTATTATATTCTTTCCCTTGGATCTCATTTTAAGCGTTTTCCCATGTTCTTGAAGTCACATTTTTAATCATCAGACACTTCCTTTCAGGCATTTGCTATAATTTACTTAACATTTTCTACTACTGACCCTGTAGGTCATTTTTAGTTTTATACCGTTCCACACGATGCTGTCGCAGGATTTACAATACTGACATGAGCAAATGTGTATCGTGTAATGCTAAAAGGAAAATGCAGGTTAAAAATGAAATATACAGGGGCTTCCCCGGTGGCGCAGTGGTTGAGAGTCCGCCTGCCGATGCAGGGGACGCGGGTTCGTGCCCCGGTCCGGGAGGATCCCATGTGCCGCGGAGCGGCTGGGCCCGTGAGCCGTGGCCGCTGAGCCTGCGCGTCCGGAGCCTGTGCTCCGCAACGGGAGAGGCCACAGCGGCGAGAGGCCCGCGTACCGCAAAAGAAAACCACACGCACAAAAAAGAAATATACAGTATGATTTCACTTATCTAAAGGGAAAAAAATGTAGAAGAATCCCTTCTAGGAGTTCAGCTAGAACATGGACGCTGGTTTGCTCTGTGTTGGAATCAGAGGTGTTTTAGTTCGTTTAGTCTTTCTTTATCCTGCTCTGCAGCCTGCACATATCCCCCAGTGAACATGTATTACACAGGGAATTTCTCCTCTGATCGTCAATATTTAAAAAAGGTCGCAGTGAACATGTTTCGACATTTGCGCTTCCATCCCGAGGCGGGGCTCCCGCTGTCTTGTCGGTGAGGCCAGTGGTCTCCATCTTACTGATCCTCGTCAGCGCTGGCTTTGAACCTTCCAACCTTTCTGCTGTTGGATAGGGGCAAAGTTGTATCTGAATTTAATTTTAAACTTCTTTTTCTGAGTAAGTCTATTTTTCATAGGGAAGAAAACACTCAGAAAAGGTTTCTGTTGTTGTTGCTCTTTTGTGATAAGAAAAATGGCCTTTTCTCTCTCTGAGTCTTAGAGAGAGAGAAGTGAAAAGTTGGATATTTCCCCTTCAATCCAGTTCCAATGACTTTAAAGCCGGTACTTGTGTAACCACAACCCCGGCTAAGAACTGGAACGTGCCTCGTTTAGTCTTTCTTTATCCCGCTCTGCAGCCTGCACATATTCCCCAGTGAACATGTATTACACAGAGAGTTTCTCCTCTGATCGTCAATGTGCAAGGGCCCTTTGGCTTTTGGCGGTCTGATAATAGTGTGTCTTGGTGCGGGTCGCTTTGCGTTCCTCTCATTTGGAGGTTGCTGAGCTCCCTGGGTATACGTAGCTTCGTGTTTCTCATCCACGCTCGGCCAGGTGGCTGACGACTCTCCTGGCCTCCGCACTTCTTGTTGCTCCCACCCTCTTAGAGGCCGAGCAGAGGCACCGGCTCAGGGCCGTCTCAGGTCTCTCCCGGGTGCCCGCACAACCCCGGGCGTGCGCGTGGCATTCTAGATTCCCAGGACTGTCGGAGCTCTGCAGAGCCCTCGTGGGCATCTCCTTTCCCATCCTCTCCTTCTGCGCCTTCTGGTTGGTCTGCTGTTTGCCCCGACTCTCATCCACCGCCTGAGGCAACGGCGACTCCAGCATTTGCCTGTCAATCCCCCCGACCCAGTGCACCCCCAAGGACTGGCTTCAGGCCGCATAGCCCCGAGCCCTCCCTTGGGGGGCTGTCTGCGTGAATTCGCGGGCCTTCTCGCCGCTCTTGGCCTCGTGCACGCACTCACCACACGTATACCTGGGCACCCAGGAGTGTCTCTTTCTGACTGGACTGCAGCAGAAGCCCCCATGTAAACATCCACCCTAACATTTATCCTCATCACCGCTGTTGCTGTGAGTCTCGCCCCTGTGTGTGTAGTTTGTAGCACTGTGCTTGCAGCCCATGCTCTCGTTAGTACATTAGTGACCACGAGTGCTCTCCACGGCGTGCCACCTGCCCTGTGCTCACAGGACAGCGGCAGCCTTCGCCTTTCCCGCCTAAGCTGCGTGAACCCCTCCGCTTCCCCCCTGTGTTGTGCCTGCAGAGAAGTGTCTGCTTGCCATGGAATCCAGAGAGTCTAGAGTGCAAGCACTGCACCAAAGGGGGGAGCGCCCTTTCCCGTTCAGCCCTCCAGCCCAGCCGTGGTCAGTGTCGCTTCCTCGTGTTGTCTGAGACTCGTTCTTGGGCTATAGACACAGCAGAGAAATGACCCCTGGCAACTCCACACCAGGGGCCAGTTGGAAGGGCCTTGGCGTTTCCCTTGTGTCTACCTGAGAGAGTAAGGGCCTTGGTCTGTGCGGCCTCGGGCCCGCCACTGTGGGAGGTCCGTGTGTCTGTGCTACTTCACCTCCCCGTATAAGAAGCTAGGCCACCGATCTGGGTGCCAGTAGCCAGGCTATGTTGGTCGCACGTCCCCACACCTGAAGTCAGGGGCTTGAGTGAGGGGACTGGGTGCGCCTACAGGGCTGGCGCCCGGAGCCGTGGCCTCGAGTGTGTGGGCAGGGCCTTGGCGACGTGGGCGGGCAGCTCGTCCCATCGTCATTCACCCGTCACCGGCTCAACTGGGCGGACCCAAAGCCCCTTCTGCCTCCCAGGCCATCAAGATATCAATGCATTTTGAAAACAAACAGGTTTCTGGAAGCAGCAAAATCCATGGAGACAATTCGATGGATGCAATGGGGGGAAAAGGCTGCAACCAAGAGGACGGCCCCACGGCTGTGTGGCCGGCAGTCCCAGGGAGGGGACAGTGGCAGGTGGGCTGGAAGCAGAGGGCGTAAGCAGAGCAGGTCCGTACAGATTGGCGCTCCCAGGGAGACTAGCCTGCTCTTCTGTGAGGAAAATGATTGACATGCATGGCAAGCTCGGGCTCCTGACACGGCTGGTGGCCAGGTGAAAGCCACCTCCTTCTGGCCTCTGAGGCCCTCCTCTCCCCAGCCTGGACCAACACCACGGAAGGGAGAAGAAAGACCTGGAAAAGTAGGCTTCATGGGTCATTCAGATAACAGAACTTTCCGACCAAGTTGAATTAACATAGTATCTTGTCCAAACATACCTAGGAAACTAGGAAGAACCAACAAGGAGAAGCGCAAGCGGGCAGCCTTAGGAGTTAAGAATGGGGCGGATAAACAAAATGAGGACAAAGAAAAGCAGCACAGAGGCCTGGTGCGGAGAAAGGAAGGAAGGAGGAGGGCGGAGGTCGCAGAGCTGAGGGCTGAGTACAGAGCAGGTGGATCCCGAAGACGCATCCCCAGGCCTAGTCTCCTGCAATCTGGAGTAGCAGGGACACAGCAGCAGGGCCCAGGCTGCCAGAGACAACACGACCCAGCCAAGCCCTGAGCCAAGAGAAGGCAAGGCAGGACGAGGGCCCGGAACAAAGGAGAGACGTGTGAGCTGAGGACGCGCCCGGCGTCGGGGGAGCCCCAGGAGCAGAGCGGGGCTGGGGCGTCTAGAGGTTGGGAAAACCTGAGGATTTAGTAAAGGCAAATGACACCCCCAGATCCTATCTGCGGAGACACGTGACCGTCCCCAGAGGGAGTGTCGATGCTGAGTAGGGAGGGTGGCTGAGGCCCACCGCATGATTCCTGACTTCAGAGTCGCCCTTGGGGTGGGCGCGACCAAATGCCAGTTGGGAGGGCAGAGGACGGGTGTGCACCGGTTGCTGGTCTGACTAAAATCCACACAGCATCAAAATCGGAACAGGCCCTTGCTCCTGGGCTCCGGGGACAGGGGTGGGCAGGGACGTGGCCAAGCGAGTGGACCCCGGCCTGGGGCTCGGCCTGGCGCCCACGGGGGCTTCCAGCCGTGCTCACCGGGCCCTGGCTCCCTTCACGGCTCCTGGCTCGGGGGTGGGGCCTGGGACCTGAGGAAGGCCAGTGGAGAGACGGGCTGGGAAGTGCTGGACTGACTTTGCTGTTTTCTTTTCTCTGCAGCCATCAGAATGGGAGGGGTAACCTGGAAATACAAGGTCTTCAACGATGGCCTGCCCAATGGCCTGCAGTAGCCTGGGAGCAGGGCGCTCTGCCCTGACGAGCCAGGCAGTGGCCAGCCCCCGTGCTCCCCGGGCTGCCCTGCACGTGCTCCCGGGGCTGCCCTCCACGTGCTCCGTACCTTCAGCGATTGGTGGGGGGCGTGACGAGGGCCCGGAGGTGGGGCGGGGCGGTGTGAGCTGGGGACAAAAGAAAGCTCAGGTTCTAAGAAGTTGCCTCCAGCCTACTTTATTTTAAAAACATCTTTCTTGAAGTATAATTGCTTTACGGTGGTGTGTTAGTTCTTGTTGTATCACAAGTGAATCCTGCCCTCGTCTGTGCGGCCTGGGCCGCTTAGGTGTCTGCCCCATCCTGCCCGTCCCACGAGCCACCGCCACTGCCTGTTAAGCTTGGTGATGCCTCGTCACGACCTCTGGCTGAATGCCGCCAGAGCTCCCCGCCCGGCCCCCCGCCCTGTTCCGCTGCCTCCCCTGGGGCCGGCCTTGGGGATGCCCCGTGAGGTCTCCTTGCTGCCCCACGGCCTGGCCGCTGGCGCCCGCTGCGTCTGGGTCGCGGCCAGTGGAGCGTGTGCTTCCTCCTCCTTCCTCCCCAGGTCACCCAGCACTGGCCTGGGGGATTCTTGCCGGTGGCCTGATTGGTTGGCCAGGAAGCTGTTCTCTGTATCTCCCGTGAGCAGGGCGCCATTCACAGCCACCTCCCTCCCTTCAAGCGCGGGAGCCGGCACCACTGGTGGGGCCCCGCCTCGCTGAGCCCAGCGTCAGGAGGAAGGCCGTGGGGGAGGGGTATCCCTCGGCGCTTGGTCGCCGCCTCGCTTGCGCCCACGGTGTCCTGCCCCTGCATCTGCGCCTTCGTTTCCCCAAGGCCCCTGTGGCTGCTGCAGACAAGGAGGCTCCAGGGGCTGGGCGCCGGGCCCCCTCCCACCTGGGCTGCCAGAGCCCCCGGGCCTGGTCCCCTGCCTGCCTGGAGCATACCCTAGATGGCTGCCCTGGGAGGTGGGAGGACGGGCAGGCCCCTGGGCACCACAGTCCAGGTTCACTGACAGCTTTACAGATCAGGGGACTCTGGAGGACCTGCGGCAGGAGACTGGGCCTGGGAGCGCCCACTGCCAAGTGCTGGCATGTCTTGCCCTGGGAGGAGGTCCCGGGGATGAGGTCACCCGCTTCCTGGATCACAGAGGGCCGTCTCATTCGCCTCCTGTTCTGACTGTGCCCTTCACCCTTGCCTGAGCCATTGGGGCTGGGAAGGCCCCGGAGCCTGGGGTCTGGGTGGCTCCGGGCTGCCCCCACCCCCGCTCTCACAGGGCTCGGTGGAGGGCTGCTCCCACCTGCCTCGCTTCCCTTGTTCCTTCCCTGGCAGCCTCTGCTAAAGGCTCCTGAGAAGTTCTGGGTCATTATGTCCGAGAAACAGATACCATCTCCCATTCCTGGTGGAAGATGAGCCACAAGGCCTGTCCTTACAGCTCACTTCAGCTTCACGAGGGGCAACTGGCTCACTGGTGACTGGGGGAGCTGTGCCTTGGAGATGCCCCCGTGGGAGATGCCCCAGCCTGGGGCTGGGTGTTGAACCTAAGTCACACTGGGAGGCAGGGCTGAGCGGAGGGCTCGGGCTTCCTCCTCGCGCCTGTGACAACACGTTCCTTCGGCCTGGACTGCGCTGCTCGCTCATCGTTGGGACCCCGCCTGCGGCCCGGGAGCTGGATTTCCGATCTGTAAACACGGGGCATGTGTCCCAGCGGCTGTGGGCGAGCGAGGGGGCTGCGAGCTGGCAGCACAGGTCCTGCAGCCTCAGGCCTCCTGGTTGCCCGACAGGCAGCTGGGGGGAGGGGGGCGCGGCCACAGATTAAAGGCAGCTCGGAGCAGCCTGTGTGGAGACGGGTGCCCAACAGCCCAGGAAGCCAAGCAGTGCCCGCTCCCGGTAAGCCAGCATGGCAGCTGCTGGCGGCCCGGAGACAGGCGGGGGGCCGGGTTGGGGCCAGCACCCGCGTGCCAGGGCACAGGCCAAGCCAGGGAGGCTGGGGATCACCGCGAGGGCTTTCTCAGGTGCCCTCTTGTGTGCGTCCCGGCAGCCGACCCCAGGGGTGTGTGCCTGAGGCTCCTGGCCGCTGTGTGTCAGTGACCATCTTGGGCTGCATCTCCCCAAGTCCCCAGTGACATGGACCTGGCATAGTCTTCCTGTCCGTATACTGGGCCGGGGTCTGGGCACATCAGGCCTTCCTTATGCTGTTTACTGGGTGGTAGAAGTGGGGATGGTCGGGGAGGGACTGAAGGACACAATGGATGGGGTGACAAGCCCCCTAGGACACCTCATCCTGGACAGAAGTAACAGGGCCTGGTCTCTGGGTCCCAGCTTGGGAAGTGGCAGGAAGTGAACCCAGAAGGGTTGGAACCTTGGCCATGGGCACGGCTGTGGGTGGCCAACTCCAGGCATCCCCATCTCTTTGGCCCTCGGGTTTTGTGCCTCTTGTTTGGGCAGCTGTAGGCTTCACTGTCCCTGTGAAAACATCACCATGTCCAAGGGACCCCAGGCTGAGACCTTCTGTCTTCTTGGACCTGGAAGCCACCGGGCTCCCCAGTGTGGACCCCAAGATCGCCGAGATCTCCCCGTTTGCCGTCCACCGCTCCTCGCTGGAGAACCCCAAGCGCGATGAGTCTGACGCCCCGGTGCTGCCCCAGGTCCCGGACGAGCTCACGCTCTGCAGGAGCCCGGAGCGCCCGTCCACTGCCAAGGCCAGCGAGATCACCGGCCTGAGCAGCGAGGGCCTGGCCAGGTGCCCGAAGGCCGGCTTTGACGGCGCTGTGGTGCAGACACCTCAGGCCTTCCTGAGCTGCCAGGAGGGCCCCTTGTGCCTCGTGGCGCACAACGGCTTTGATTATGACTTCCCCCTGCTGTGCACGGAGCTGCCTGGGTACGCTGCTGGTGCCGCAGGGCCTGGACCATGCCCACAGCCATGGCACCCGGGCCCAGGGCGGCAAGGGTTACAGCCTGGGCAGCCTCTTCCGCCGCTACGTCCAGGCGGAGCCGAGGGCCACGTGCACAGCCGGCTCATGGTTTTTCTGCACCGCGCCGCCGAGCTGCTTGCCTGGGCTGACGAGCATGCCCTTAGCTGGGCCCGTGTCGAGCCCATGTACGTGCCACCCGACGGCCCGAGTCTCAAGGCCTGAGCCAGGGGCTCGGTAACGCTGCTGTCCCGGGTGACGAGGCGCACTCCCTGCGGCAGGGCAGTGCCAGCCTCCGCCGTTCAGCCGGGCCGTGTGGCCTGGAGCTGGACCCGGGCCAGTGCCTTGCTGCCCGTCCTGGCGGGCCTGTGCGCCTGCCAGGCTTTCCCCTGGCCCTGGCCTAACCCGCCCCTCAGCCCTAGAGCCTTCTCCCGGCCCCTCCCCCGGCCCGTGCCCCGGTGGAGGTTGCTGCCGCTGGCGCCCACCCTCCACCTCGTCTTTCAATAAACATTGACAGGGCTTCCCTGGTGGCGCAGTGGTTGAGAGTCCGCCTGCCGATGCAGGGGACGCGGGTTCGTGCCCCGGTCCGGGAAGATCCCACATGCCGCGGAGCGGCTGGGCCCGTGAGCCGTGGCCGCTGAGCCTGCGCGTCCGGAGCCTGCGCTCCGCAACGGCAGAGGCCACAACAGAGAGAGGCCCGCGTACCGAAAAAAAAAATAAAATAAATAAACATTGACCACCGCTCACCAGCTGGCTTTCGCTTGCTCTCCTCCCTACACCCTGCCCGGAGTGGGCCAAGAGGGAGCCAGGCCAGGGGCACGAGCAGAGCACCCCAGGGCTGCCCCCTTGTGGCCTATCTCTGTGGTGAGCCTGGTCGGGGAGCCGTCGGCGTTCACAGCCTGGTCCGAGGGGCCGACAGGCTGGGGCTGTGGACCTCAAGCCACGGGCCTCTGCCCTGGCTGGTCTCCTACTGTGCCATCGATGATCACCCCTTCCCTGCCTTGTCACCCCAGAGACCTAAGAAATCAGCGAGCAGGACCTAAGGGACATCTGTGTGGCCCGAATCTGTGTCGAGGAGACAGAGGGAAGAGGGAGCTGCAGCCCCGGCCTCCGGGGGCAAAGCCCCACTCCTTCCTTTCCTGGAGACCCTGTCCCAGCTCTGCGAGTGGCAGCAGGGTGAAATGACACGGTAGGTCTGGGGGGAGGGCGGAGGTGCTGGGGAAGGGCCTGAAAGGCACACGTCAAGCATGAGGGGTGGGTACCACGGGGGCTCCAGGCTGCCCCGCGCTCCAGGTGACCCAGAGCGTGTAGGAGAGGTGGCTGGCTGGCGCATTGAGGGCGACAGCTTGGAAGGAGCCCGTTCTGGGCCCCGTGTGCCTTGTGGCACAGCCCAAGGAGGGCCGCGAGGCTGCTCTGTGCGAGGTCAGCTTCTCGGCAGCCGCCTCAGCTGGGGAGCCAGCTAACCTGCCTCTGGGGCCCCACCTGTGTCACCAAAGGATGGGGCAAGGCAGGGGCGGGCTGTCCAGGACGCAGAGAGCAGGTGAGAAGGGGCGGGGGTGGGGTGGGACAGCCATGACCAGGAGTGACTCACACGAGCAAAGCCTTGAGCTTTGAGCCAACCGGGCTGTCTGGGAACACCGAGTGGGTCAGAGTGACTAGAGCCGCTGCAGTGTGGCCAGGACACAGGCTGGCAGGGGTGGGGCGGCTACGCCATAAGGGAAAGAGCCACAGGGAACAGTTTGGAGGTGTGGTTTGTGCACTGCCCCCTGCCCCAGGAGAGCACCCACCGGGAGAGGGCCAGGGCGGGGCCTTGGTCCAGGAGCCTGTGGCAGGTGGAACCAAGAGAGAGGGGCGCCGTGAGGATGCAGGCGGCCAGGGCCCCTCAGATCCCCTGGTGCCCGGGCAGGGCCCGCTTCCTTTATCTGACCGGGCAGGCTCCCGGCCACCGACTCAATGAGCGGTTGAGGCCAAGAGGGCCTCTCCAGGCCCGAGTGGGCGGGTCGAAGGCCTGATCTGTGGCCACTGCCGCTGTGGTCTCGGGTTTCGTGCCCTCTCACCTTTTGAGGGCCCAGGTGCTACTCCCTCACCAGTCCCCGCTCTCCTGGCCTCAGGTGCCCTCCCCAAGCCCGTGCTCGGACTGGCCAGGCCAAGCCGTGTGCCTTCTGCGCCGAGAAGACAGGCTGGGACCTGCCCCCCTGCTGTCTGAAAGCTGTGATGTGCTGATACATGGTGACAAGTAAACGTAAGCCTATTTATGTGTGTGTGCATGTGTGCGCACGCGTGTGTGGGGTGTATTTATTTCTCTGTCTCTGTCTCTATACACACGTGCACAGATACATCCAGACGTATGTAAGTTTATTATAAACCGTACTGACATAAAGGATGCAAGCACACAGTTTACAAATAAAATCTACAATTTATATAAAATATACAATAAAATATACGCTACACTGTTTCTAAATTCCATATGGCCAGTTGAGTCTCACCGAAGCCCCTTCAGTTGACTTGACAAACTGTTGTATTTGTACCTGACCCACGGTTGCAACTGATGGCTGAGTGCGGTTCCCACATAAACACTGGTTGGTATTTTCACTGATCTAAGACAAAACTGAAACAACAAAGGTGTGTGTCGGAACCTCGCATGTTCCTCGGTGACATGAGCAAAATCTCTGCCGAACTGGATAGTAGTTTTTGATATTGGAAGTTTTTCCTTTTTTCTTTTCTTTCTTTCTTTCTTTCTTTCTTTTTTTTTTTTTTTTTGCTATTCACAATGTAGTTACTGCCCTGGTTTGTAGGCTGTGCTGATTCCTGTGGGGTAGATACTCCCACCAGGCCACGTTCAGGCTACTCATGTGACGTCATTGAACATGTGCTTGAGAAGAGATTCTGGGTGGTGCACTGTGACATGGGTACGAGGCGGGAAATAAGACATGATGAATTTTGAGTATCTCCTTGGTTTTTTAATACAATTTAAATGAAAGGTTATACAATTTAATTTTTAATCATGGCGGTGTTCAACAATCAACTCTCAAAATTCCCGAACTCTTAACATCTATTGGAATGGCTAAAATACAAAAGACTGGCCATACTGAGTGCTGGTGGGGATGGGAGACGGGACAGACCCTTAAGATGTTAAACATGCACCTACCATAATGACCCAATGATTCCACTCCTGGGTATTTATTTACCCAAGAGAAATGAATTCATGTGTCCACACAAAGACTCGTACACCTCTGCTCATGGCAGCTCTAGTCAGGGCCAGACCCAAAGAGTCAACTCCACTGCTCCAGCTCGCCCTGGCCGGCCACCTGCCCCTCGTCAAGAAGCGTCACTGGCTCACAAGCCACATCCGTGTCTGCCAGTGGGGACGAAGCTGTGGTCAGAAGCATACCTGATTGAAAACAGAACTATCCAGGCAGAGGGACGAGGTGACGAGGACAGAATCTGGACCAGGCCGTGCAGAAGCCTGGAGCAGCAGCCTGGAGACGTGTTTCCTCGGGGAGCCGCAGGCCATGAGGCACCGTGCGCACAGGACTTCAGCTTGTATCTTTATGAATCCCATCTGTGTATCTTCTTTTGGGTCACTTTTGGTTCTTTTTTTCCTAATTTCTTAAGAGAAACACTAACCTCCTTTGTCAGCTTCCATCTTGAATAACTAAGGCACTCAAAGGCTGCGGTTCTGCCCTGAATGAGATTTTCCTGCGTCCCATAGGTTTGCCATTAAATGTTCCTCTTTGCTTTGCATTAGGAGATGCTTTCTAATTTCAGTTTTCATTTCCTCACCCATCTACTGCTTGTATAGTAGAGTTTGTCTTAATTTCCAAGTTGTTGAGACTTTGTGGTCATTTTTATTGTGTATTTCTAATTGTTTTGGATAATGGTCTGAGGGTGTGTTGCTTAAGGTTTTTGGGGGGGGGCTTCATTAGTTTTCTAGGGCAGTTGTAACTAAGTACCACAAATAGGAAAGAAATTTCCCTTTTATATAAAGGCCCAGTCCTATTGGATTAGGGCCCACCTTACCTCTTCTGTACTTGACCACCTCTGAATCCTGGTCTGCAAAGAAGGTCACATGCTGAGGTCTTGAAAAACAGGGCCAGTAGGACATCTATAGATGTGCGTGTGTGTGTGTGCGTGTGCGTGTGTGTGCGCGCGTGTGTGTGTATGGAATCAGCTTATGCAGTTGTGGTCCGAAGGCCACCTGGAGGCAGAATCCCTTCCTCTTTTGTCATAAGGCCTTCAGCTGACTGCACGCAGCCCGCCCACATTATGGAGAGCGATCTGCTTTGTTCAAAGTCTACTGATTTCCCTGTTAATCTCACCTAAAAAATCCCTTCACAGTGACATCTAGACGGATGTTTGACTGAACACAGAACCGTAGCCTAGCCAGCTTGACACAGAAACCCTCCAGCACAATGACCTCATCCGTGGAGATGGACCCGCACACTTTGCAAAGTGACCGCCCACCACTGATGCCTTTATCTCCTCTTCTTTCCTGAGGCCTCCGTCCTGTGTGGTGTGCTAGGCAGTTTCTGCGTCCTCACTCTCTTTTCCCTGCTGGGTGAGTGGCTGTGGCTGGGAACAGGACCCACTGGCTGCAGCGCCCCTGACCTGCACATGTCTCCAGATTCCAGCTTCCAGAGTTGCCCCCCTCCTGACGGAGTGTCCTGAGGGGCATTCAGGATGGAGAAAAACAGGATACTGACCCTAGATAGTTAGAGATGCATACCAAGGGAATGATTTCAGTGAGCCCAGACTCTTGCATCTCCCCATACGTAGAAAAAGCACGTCGTTAACTTGAGATGGCTGGTTTTTGTGATTAGCAGTAATCTTTTTTTTTTTTTTAATTTTTTATTTATTTATTTATTTATTTATTTATTTATGGCTGTGTTGGGTCTTCGTTTCTGTGCGTGGGCTTTCTCTAGTTGCGGCGAGTGGGGGCTGCTCTTCATCGCGGTGCGCGGGCCTCTCACTGTCGCGGCCTCTCTTGTCGCGGAGCACAAGCTCCAGACGCGCAGGCTCAGTAGTTGTGGCTCACGGGCCTGGTTGCTCCGCGGCATGTGGGATCTTCCCAGACCAGGGCTCGAACCTGTGTCCCCTGCATTGGCAGGCAGATTCTCAACCACTGCGCCACCAGGGAAGCCCAGCAGTAATCTTTTGATGTTAGGCTACATGTTTCTCGTTTGTTTGTTTTTTAAAGCAAAACTTCCTGTATATCGTGGCTCCTCCTTTATCTCTTTGGAACAGTTCCTCAGAGCTCTCTGAAGGCCCGTCTCCCGGGCTACAGTCCTCAGTAATGCCCACAAATAAAACATAATTCTCAACTTTTAGGTTCCTTCTGTTCGGAAGCTTCTAAGAGGTTCTTGTTTTCCTGGGATTTCAGGAATGTTCGCTTGGCAATGCCTGCGCCTCAGGCACCCACTCTGGTTCGGAGCTTGGTGAGCCCACCCACTGTGTAGACGAGGGGTGAGCTGTGACAGTCACCGCGGTCCCAGGGAGGCCAGGAGGGGAGGGCGGGGTCCCGCACCTCCGTGGGCCCAGCTCTGCCTGGCGCCGGTCCTTGCCCCAGACCTCAGATCCACGTCCTCCCACTTAGGCCCCCTCTCCGTGGACCCTGCCCACCCAGAGTCCTCTCCACGAAAGCGGAAAAGAAAGCAAACAGCTTCACTACTGAATAAGCGTTAAACTCAACTGCCTGCCACGCCCACCTCAGGCCGCCGCTCCTGAGATCGCAAGGCCAGAAGGAAACCTCAGCCTTTTATCCAGCCAGGCAGTACTTCCTGAGATCGCCCCTCCTAGCTCAGGGCAAGTTCTCCTGGTAATCAGGGTGGCCCTCAGTGCTGGTGAATTGCCCTTTATCCTCAGGACAATGAAAGCTTTCTCTTGGCCTGGAGGGGAGCTAGGGTACCTTCCTGAAGGTTTGCATTTCAAGGGGGTGGTGCCGGGGCTCTGAAGGAGAGCCTTCCTGGGCTGTAAGGCCGGCAGGAGGCTTATTTCGGTTTACAAAGATTTACATACATCTCAAGTGGTCATTTGAGATGCATGTAAATCATCTCCCTGATTCACAAAGGGGGCGGTGGCTCACCTAAGAGCTCTAAGGAAAGGGAGGTGAGAAAGGTTTCCCTCCAGCAGCTCGGCTGAAGCTTTGCCAGTCTCTCCACTACCAGTCTCGGCCTGCAGGGCTCCTGCAGCCCCGCGCCGGCCCTCAGGCCCTCGGAGGCCTCCAGCCTGTGGACTCGTTGGGCCGGTGACGGGGGAGCTCCGGCAGAAGGCTGCACGACGTCCCCCCTCGGCCGCCCTGTGGACCCTCAGGTGCTGCCCCACCAGACCCGCCTCCCCGGGGACACTCGGAAGTCTGATGAGTTGCGTGGCCTCTCCCTCACAAGGGCAGCTCCCTGCTCGGTGAAGGGCTCGGCGTCCTGAGCACACTCAGCGCGTGGCCTCTCAAAGGCCCACGGTGGATTGTCGCTTCTCACGGTCACCAAGCTTAGCACAACTGGGGCTCTGGGGAAAGGAAGTGCTCTCGGCAAGCCTGCAGTAAGCCTTCCCGGGACGGGATGGATCGTCTCTAGAAAGGCCTAGCGCGGGGCCGTCACTCAAAGTGGTCAGCGGACCCCATCCGTGTCGGCCGAGGTGTGGGGCGGGGTGGGGGCAGGGCGTGGCTGGTTGTTTTAGCTGCTCCAGGCTGGAAACCACGTGGCGAAGAGCCCGCCTGGAGTGCGGGCACGAGGACCGGGCAGCCCCCGAGGCCCAGACCCGCAGAAGGATGGCTGGTGACGGCGGCTGGGGAGGATGGGCCAGCGGGCCAGGCGGAGGGAGGCAGGAGGAGGCTGGAAAGCTGGAAGCTCTCTGCTCGCTCACTCCTTGACCCTGGCAGCTTGGGTACATGGAGCATCTCACCTGCCCGCCAGGGCACGTCAGGTAGAGAACCTGGAAATCCTGCTCGTGTGGAAAGAGGAGAAAAAGCAAGGAATCAACCTTTCCCCTCACATGTGCCTACCCTGGCCCGGGCCCCACGGTGGTGATGAGAGGGACCCAGCAGTCGGGAGGGAGCCTCGGCTCTTGGTGATGTGAGCAGATTTTGCCGTGGGAGAGCCTGGGTGCTGGGCCCTGCCCCTACCCACCCTGTTCCCCAACTCTGTGGCCGGAAGAATTACCTCACAGGTCAACCTCAGTTTCCTCCTCTGCAAAATGGAAACAGTACAGTGGTGCCCGGAGGATGGATCGCACCCAGGGCTGGGCACATAGCAGCTGGGCAGTGAGCGTCAGCTATGATACAGCTCCTGCTACTTGGAACCCCGGCCTAGATGCTTGGCATGTCCTCTTCTCGTCATGGCCTCTGACCCTACACGCTGCCCCCCTCCCTCCCCAGCTCCCTGGGCTTCGGAATGTTCCTGTCTCTAAATGGGGGCCTCCGTGTCCTAATACCTGGACTCCGTGAATGTGACCTTATTTGGAGAAAGGGTCCCTGCAGACATATGACAAATCTTGAGATGAGGTCCTCCTGGATTAGCTGGGTGGGTCCAAAATCCAATGACAGATATCCTTACGGGAGACGGGAGAGGAGACACAGACACAGAGGAGGAGGCGAAAGATTTGATCGGACGCATCGCCCAGGAAGATATGAGTGTGGCTGACAAGGACGCTAAAAGGTGCTCAACATCATAAGTCATCAGGGAAATGCATGCAAATCAAAACCAACGTGATACCACTTCACGCCCACCAGGAGGCCTAGAATCTAAAAGATGGACAAAAACAAGTGTCGGGGACGACAAAAACTCGCACACAAATGTTCACAGCAGCTTTATTTGTGAAGGCCAAAACCTGGAAACAACCCAAATGTCCATCAACAGGCGTTGTGGTCCATCCACACGATGGAATAGTACTCAGGATGAACTTCAAAATCATTATACTAAGAGGCCAGGCGAGAAGAGTGCATTAACACAGAATTCTAGGAAAGGCAAACGAATGCGTACTGACAGAAAGGGCAGTGGTTGTGGGGACGGGGTGGGGGGAGGAAGGGGCAGGAAGGAGGGCGCACCCGGGGGACAAGGCAACTCTCCAGGGTGATGGGCGTACGTTTCCCGTCTTCATTGCTGTGATGGTTTCACGGGTGGATACCCGTCAAAACTCACCCAATTGTACAATGTAAATACGTGCAGTTTCTTGTCCGCCAATTATACGTCTATAAGGCTGTCAAGAAAGATGAAGAAACAGCAACCTTCAAATCCCGGAGGGCCCCTGTGTTGTGAAGTCACGCACACACTGAGGCTAGCGTAAGAGAAAACGATCTAAGTTTTCCAGATATTCCTCATAACTCCCGGGGCAAGTGGGAGTTCCCCAAAGTGCCATTTGAGGCTGCTCGTGTCAAAGCATTATGAGTGGTGGGCTGCCGCCATTCATTCCCATGGATGAACACCCAGTGAGCATCAGAGCTGTCTAGGTGACTCTAGCGTGTATACTTGGTGGTCATCCGTGTGTAAATTCACACACTCCAGCAGTTATCGTCCGCGTCAACTTTTTTCCTCCTTGATCTTAGAATAATTCTTTCATATTTAAAAAAGGTTCTAATGACCTTTTACCCTACGACTGCCCTACAGAAAGCCCTCCGCCCCTCTAGGGTTCCTGAAAGCACCACACGCTCCCTGTGCTTTACTCCAACCCACTGGAAGTCCCTCGACCTCTTCCTGTCCTGAGAGTTCACCTACTGCTTAGTCCTACCCTGACCTCCAGAGACGGCGTGTTACCCCTTGCTACCTAACTGGGCGTAGACTTAGCAGCCCCAACTGAAAGCCACTGTGTCCCGCCACTGAGGAACGGAGTGAAGGGCGGGGGCGGTCCTGGCAGCTTCACAAAGTAGAGCAAGTCTTGCAGGCAATCTAACCAAAGGTCCTAAGACACCATCCATGCCGTTTCAGGGTGGCTGCCCTTGGCCCCCGTGCAGCTCCACTTCAAGGAGTTCCCACCTTCTGTTTGCAGGGGCCAAGGGGCGCCCAGACATGCTCTCTCGTCTTCCCCCCCACGTCTAGGTCAGCGGCCTTTCCTGAGACCTTTCACCCAATTGCTAGCCGTTACTTCAAACCACAATAGATGCCGTCTCCACCAGAGGGTGCCGTTCAAGGCCAACACCCAAAGTAAATGAATTCAGGTGGGACAGTTTAACAGTTACGTGAAGATACCGCCACGGCAATTAAACAGCTCTTGAAAAGTGTCCAAAGTTTCAAAGAGCAAATGATGTGCTATGGGCTGGTCCAGCGTCCTGCAAGTTCATCTCTGGAGCAGAAGCCCAGTCCAGAAGTGTGAAGGGGCTGGCATCCAGGGACGTTGTGGTGGTGGTGGTGGGGGGGGCCTGGAAAGCAGATAGGACATCCCCCAAGAGTCTCAGCTTTTACACTCCAGTCGTCGTCAGAAAGCAAGTGTGGGCCGCCATCACAGTCCCCCACCCTGCCTGGTGGGAGACCTATTTCAAGGCACTGTAGAGGGAAAAATGCAAGCATCCTCTCCAGACACTCTCTGGCTGATCCCACGCGACACCCGTTCACATCCTGTTGCACACCTGATTGGTGACCACATCTAAAAGAAAATGATACTCAGAATTGCATCAGGGGCTTCCCTGGTGGCGCAGCGGTTGAGAGTCCGCCTGCCGATGCAGGGGACACGGGTTCGTGCCCCGGTCCGGGAAGATCCCACGTGCCGCGGAGCGGCTGGGCCCGTGAGCCATGGCCGCTGAGCCTGCGTGTCCGGAGCCTGTGCTCCGCAACGGGAGAGGCGGCGGCGGTGAGGGGCCCGCGTACCGCAAAAACAAAAACAAAAACAAAACAAACAACAAACCAAAAAAAAAAAAAACCTGCATCAGAGTAAACATCTAATGATCAGGAGTGCGGTTAGATGCAGAAGGGACAAACCAAAGATGCATTGCTATTAGGAATGTCACGTGTCCGGGTAAGCATTTGGAGACCTTGGAGCCTTTCAGGGCACTCCGAGACCGGAGTGCAGGTGCCTGGCATCTCTCCCGGCAAGTCCACTTTCTGTTGAAAGCACTGGACATCACGACCCCAGCCCCCAGTATCTAGTCATCTCTGGGTGGGTCCAAGGTGAAAAAAAGGCACTCACATTAAAAATCGAGTTAGCTTATCCAGTAGAACCAACGGGATGATGCTATGCTGGGGAGCTACAACTCTCGTTTATTAAAAGTTGGTTACTGACTGGGCCATAAGAGCGAAACTGTTCACTTCCTAGAGCGATGGAAATGGGCAGCAGTGCGCACGGATCTATGCTCTTACCGGGGCCTGTCACGTAGCAATTGTTGCCCCTATCCTAAGCAGACCCGGCTGAACAAAAAAGACACCGGAGCCCAAGCACAAGGCCTCAGGCACCGTCCCCCGCCCTGCGTGGGGACTGCTTTACTGAAGCCTGCCGGCTGAGCAAACATTGTGGGCACCTCATATAAACACATGCTTCCCAGCTACCTTACCGTGGATTTCAAAGACACCACTCCTAATACTTCTTTTTCTATCGGAAAACCCAAGGTTGCAGATACTTTCCACTGCCGCAAGGTAAGGCTGGAGCCGACTGTGGTCTAGAACCCGAGTTCAATGTGCTAAGGGGGCAACACTCATTTCACAAGTATTTACTAAGTGCCAAGCTCTGGGCTCAAAGAAAACGTGACACGCACGGCACAAGGAGGCTATGAGACAAGAGCAAGTTACAACTCTGGAACTTTCCGTAAGTCACAAGTGTGTACAGTCATTCTAATATATCTATATAAAGCTTCTGTATCTACATAAAACTCCTCGATCTCTATCCCTGTCTCTCTCACTTCTGGAGTTGTCCTAGCAGTTAGAGCTCCAAGCAGCATGTGCTGAAGGAGCCCTGTATTTCCAGGCTTTCCCACACCCTCCTGATGGTGTCTGGCCCTCCCCTGTCTGGCAGGGAAAGTGCGCTCTTCTCAAAGGCCCAGTGGGGGGCCTCCATCACATCCACCTGCCCTCGGGCAGCCTGTGGCGGTGGTGAAGGGGGCTGGAAGGAGGTGGCGAGCCAACTGGGATGCCGGGCTGAGAATGGCAAGTGGCAGAGCTCCTGGTCCCAGCTCTGGGGACAGTGTGAGCAGGACAGGGTGGAACCTGCCAGCAGCTGCCCCCCCCCCACCCTCGCCGGCAGCACGAGGTCTCCCTGGAGAGTCTCCCATGGCCTGCAGTAAAGTGCCATTGAAGGGTCCACCGTGTCCCTACGGGGCTAAGGCCGGGGGCGGGGGAGTGAGAAGAGGGGCCTTCTCAGAGAGCTGGGCAGACTCTCATTTAAGGAGTGATTACCTGACACTTCCATATGGCAAAAATCTCTATTTTTGACTTACATTACCCCTGAAGGCAAAAACATTCAAAGCAACCGAACCTCTAATATTTTAAGAAATGTCACATGAAAGAGAGCTGAGGAGAGAGAGCCATTACTGGGCACGCTCTGTGCAAATTCCTAAGCCGGCCGCTTTCCTCCTGATTTGGCACCAGCCACAAGGGACGGCTGCTGCAGGGGGAGCAGCTAACTTTGGAGCTTTAGGCACTGAGGGTGGAGAGAAGGGGCAGAGAGGCCAGTGCGGCCTTTGCAGGCAGGGTCTGAAGGCAGCAGGTGGGGTGAGCTCCGGGGCTCAGGGTGCGGGGAGGAGACCAAAGGCAGCAGGGCAGCTGGTGGCAGCTGGGAGGGACCAGAGCCAAAGGGCTCCTCTCTTGGGGCGGAGAAGCCGAGAGTCTCCAGGCCTCAGCCTCTCCGCAGGACCCAGGCCAGCCATCTGGCAGAATCCCCTGAGCTCCCAGAAGATGGGGTCTGGGGCCGCTCCTCCCAGAAGCAAGCTGTCCTGTGCCTTCCTGCCGAGGAGATGCCACTCTCCGGGGGCTGCCGACGCGGGCACGTGCAGTTGCCTGAGTCCTTTTTCAGGCCATTTCTTGATGAATTTTAGGTGATGTCACAGTCCAGCCACAGCCTCGCTGTGGAGCCCACAAATTTTGAATGCCCTCAGGTCCCTCCCACTATTAAGCTATTAAAGGATTAAAGTGCTTTTCGTGTCTTCTACCTGGAAACGCTAACAAGTCTTTGGGTGAAGTGAAGGCCCCCACTCCTCCCTAATTGAAGGCACCCGCTCCCTCCCACCCACAGCACTCAGGCCCCAGGCACAGGGGGCAAGAGCAGTTCCAGCGGCTCCAGGGTGGAATACAAATGTGCGTGCACCTTGGCGGCACACACACGCCCGTGCGCACCGCACAGGAGCTGGCACGGGCGCAGGGGCCCGTCTGCCTGCGGCGCACTAGGTGCTTCAATCGCAGCATCATCAACGAGCAAAGGGAGGGGGATGAGGTGGGGAACGTGGGCCTCATTTTAAAGCCAGCCCTCCCACGGTGCACCCCGTCAGAAGGAGCTGGGGGCGGTGGCGTGGGCGGAGTCTGGACGGAGTTTCTCGTCTTCGGGGCGGGGCTCCGCAGTGGCTCTCCAGAGGGCCAGGCAGGCCGGCGCCTTTTCTGAGTTGCTTCCCTCCGAGAGCTTCCTTCTGCGGTGAGTTTTTGGCTTCCGGCCGAGCTGCGGTTTCCCTTTGGAAGCCTGGCCGCAGTGGCCGCAGGCGCTGGGCCGCAGGCTGCCGTGGGTGCGTCGCTGCTCCAGGAGGACGGAGCCGCTGCGGAACGCCCTCCTGCAGTCTTGACACTCGTAGGGTCTCTCCTCGCTGTGCACCACCTGGTGCTTGAAGAGGTTGGATCGCCGGCTGAAGGTCTTCCCGCACTCGCTGCACTCATAGGGCTTCTCGCCGCTGTGCACCCGCCGGTGCTGGCTGAGGCCCGAGCGCCCCCGGAAGGCCTTCCCACACTCCTTGCACTCGAATGGCTTCTCCCCACTGTGGATGCGCTGGTGGTGAATGAGCTGGGAGATGCCCTTGAAGGCTTTCAGGCACTGGCTGCACGTGTAGGGCTTCTCGCCGCTGTGTGTGCGCTGGTGCTCGATGAGGTTGGAGCTCCTGCTGAAGGCCTTGCTGCACACGCTGCACGTGTAGGGCCGCTCGCCGCTGTGGATGCGCTGGTGCTCCAGGAGCGCGAAGCTGCGCCGGAAGAGTTTCCCGCACTCGCCACACTCGTAGGGCTTCTCACCACTGTGGATGATCTGGTGCTTGATGAGGTTGGAGCTGCGTGTGAAAGTCTTCCCGCACTCGCCGCACACATAGGGCTTCTCGCCGCTGTGGATGCGCTGGTGCTCCAGGAGCGCGAAGCTGCGCCGGAAGAGTTTCCCGCACTCGCCGCACTCGTAGGGCTTCTCGCCACTGTGGATGATCCGGTGCTTGATGAGGTTGGAGCTCCGGCTGAAGGATTTTCCACACTGCTGACACAGGAACTGTTTCTCTGCACCTTTGGAACCCTGCTGCCTTAGAACCAAACCCTGTCTACCTCTGCAGCTACTTCTCTGTATCTCTCTTTCCTCACCTGGGGAGCTGCCTTGGCCTTTCTCCCTGGGAGGGTCACCCCTGCTGAAAGCTGCCTGTGGACAATAAGCATGCTTCCGTCTCTGCTCAAGCGTTTCCTCTGACTGCCCGGCTACCTGGCCCTTGTTGCCACCCTGAAGGTCAGCCCCTGCGAGTTCTTCTGAACAATTTTTCTGCTTTGAAATGATCGGTTTGCTCTTCATCCTGTCACCTGTAAAGACAGAGAGCACCAACCAGTGTCACTCCCTCCCTGGGTCTCTATTTAGGTTAGTTCTTCACCCTCACCCTCACTCCAAGGCTGAGAAGAGCTGAACCAGGAGTTGAGGACAAGGGAGAAGAGGCAAGATAACCGTCAGCAGACAGGAGGGCAAGAGGGGAGGAGATGGCAACGAGCTAGAAATACCAGAGCTGGTGTGAGACAGGGGACTCCATGACAGATTTAAATCTGCCACGAAAGAGAATGTCCCACCCAAAGTGGCCACGCCACCCTCCATCAGCTGCTGTTCTTCGCCAATGGCTTAGGCAAGCTGACAAAGTGGCCCTCACTCACCTGCCTGCATCCCTGTGGTGGTCCCCATCCTGTGGACGTCTGCTACCCAGGGCCCCTCTCCTCGCTCTAGCCGGGAGACCAGGTGAGGCTTGGAGGATGAAAACCCTGTCCACGGAAAGGAAGCAGGTTAGTCACTCCTGGACTCAGTCCAGCATTAATATCTTCAGGAACAGAGAATGAAGAACTCTCTAGAAAGTGCCACTGGGAAGGTCCAGAGAAACGGCAGAGTCCCTCTAAGGAAGCAAGGTGCTCTGAGTGTACAGGGGCCAGGCATGCACGGTGAATCTTAAGTAGGTGGTGATTCAGCCCAAGAGGATAATGATGTTATTATCTGGCCTGCAGGACGGGATGGCCTGTGGGAAATGGGGGATCAGTGTGGAGACCCTAAAGGACAAACAGAGGGTTGGAGCAAGGCCCCAGGGAGTATCAAGAAGCAGACAGAGCTGAAGGGCTGCCTGTGTCCCGAAAGCCAAAGCCCCCTGTTTCACCATCAAACACAGCAGATGTCTCTGTTCCTTATGCCAGACTCCACTGAGGAATCCACAACTTCCCTGGGGAACCCCAGGTCTGCCCGATAAGGGTCAAAAACAACCAAGGGGAAGAAGCTAGTCTCCTTCTGTGGGGTTAGATGACTGAGGTGGAATCTGTAGAGTTTAAAAGAAGAAACAGAACAAAAGGATCCCCTGCAACCCCGAAGGCAGGGGCGCAGTGGGGGAGCCTGCCCCAGCTCTTTCCCGATTTCTCCAAGTCCTGGGCCTCTATGTCCTGGGCTCTCTGTGGCTTGATGCAAGGAACAGATGCTTGAAAACCCTAGAACATGAAACGAATGTAAAAGGCAACCTTGGTAAAAATGGAATAAGTATACATTAATGTATATAAATATTCAAGGCTAATTTGCATCTATCTTTTGGGTAGAAGAGATTTAGTTAACTCGTGATTTTATATCAAAAGAAGTTTGACGGGGGCCCACGCATTTACCTAAAACACCTTCAAGCCCAAACCATTTAGCTAAACACTGCTACTGAGGTAAAAGTTGGGCATCGATAGATTACTGACCTGATGGGGAAATGCATGTATTCTTGGACTCACAGTAACCAACTAGCAAAGAAGCTCAGAAATAAACAGTTCAGACACAGGGTGGGAGTCTGGCTGTGTGTGAGGTCCTTACCCAGTGACACCAAGTGGCGGTAGTTCTCCAGCATCACTCGCTTGTAGAGCACCCTTTGTCTGAGATCCAGAAGCTTCCATTCTGTCTTGGTGAAGTACACAGACACGTCTTCAAAAGATACCGGCACCTAAAACAACCCATTGCTGTGGCTTCAGGGGAATTCACCTCCGTGGTCCCCAGGATGAGCTGGTAGCAGCTAAACATGGGGTGGGGGTGGGGCCCTGGGGAGCTCGGCAATAGCTGTGAGGATGGGACAGGAGGAAGCGGCAGAGAGAGGCTGCTGGGGGAGATGCCGCCCACAGTCAGGGAGCCCCACTCACCTTGCGTCTGGCCATCAGGAGCATGGCTGCCATCGCAGGGGCGCAGAGACACTAATGCGGAGCGAGCCAGGTGTGAGCTGAGCCCATGCGCTGAGTGTGACCTTGTCCAGATAGGGTCCCAATCAGAGCTGCTGGGGGATAGGACTTCAGCATATCTTTTGCGGGGGGAGACCACAGTTCAATCCGTAACACTTTCTCAAACTGAGCTTCTGTCCCCTCTCTTCACCAGACAAGGATTCTGTCTCCTCGTGCTGAGCCTGCCTAGCCAGGCTTTCAAGGGAGTGTGTTTCTTCTTTCCTTTTTCTCATTTCCTTCCTCTCTCAGCCCTCCTCCCACGTGACCAGCACCCCAATCCTGACTTTCTAGCCATCCCTGGAAGCCCCACTGCTGCCCCCTTGCCCCCTGAGGTCAAGGTTCTTAAAGAAAAACTCCAGGGGGAGGGTGATGGTGGTGGGATGAATTGGGAGTTTGGGATTGAGATATACACACTACTGTGTATAAAATAGAGAACTAATAAGAACCTGTTGTATAAAAAAATTAAATTAAAAAAACAACAACAAGAAAAACTCCAAACACACGTACCTCCTTCACCTGCAAACAGACTTGCTCTCAAGGAAAGAGAAAGACCAAGCTAGTGGGGTGCAAGAGGGAGCCCCCCCATCGCTGGGGGAGGGGTAGCGTTCAGGCTGAGAGCTGCAGGCTGGGGGTGAATAAAGAGAGTAGCTGGCCAATGGCATGGCCCATACCCGGCCCTGAGAGGGGCCCTAGCTGCGCGGTCATGGTGCTGAAAATTGGAGCGGGCTGAGGGGGTGGGAGGGGCAGAAGGTGAGGCTGCCCGGGGCTCACGCTAAGGCAGGAGGAGCGTGTCACCAACCAAGTGGACAGAACCAGATTTCTCTACACCAGCCCTCAATGCCAGAAGACAGTGGGGCAAAAGAAAGTTTGCTCCAAGGATATGTCCACCCAACTGGCGGCCACAACATGGGAGTCACGGGCGGAGGAGCGGAGGAGACAGGCAGTGGCGGGGGGACGGCGGAGTGGGCGTCACGGCCTGTTTTTGCCCCAGGAGAGAGGGCAAGGGGTCCTCAGAACAAGTTAAATCGCCCCAAATTCCCTTATCACCTGTGATGAGCTGTCAGTTAACACTGGCCCAGAATAAATAAATGAATGCATGTCTGATGGAGAAGTTTATACTAATCAGAGAGAAAGAATCTCTTAAGGTCGAATGGATGCCAAAACCATTAGGTGAGGCCTGAGGGGGAAGGGTCGGCCACACGATGTCTTCCCCGTTTACTGCTGGTCACAAGAGAGGAAGCGAACCTAATGGTGGGACAGAAGTGGGATGTCCCCTTGGTGGGGATGCCCAGGAGGGCTCTTGCCAAAGCTTGACCTGATTCTAATGCAGCCTTGGGACCCAGCATCCAGTTCACAGAGGACCTTGGGGACGGAGAGACCAGTTAAAGGCACCACAAGGGAGGCACCCGATGCAGAAGGTGGGCTGTTCCCTGGTCTCCTCTGCAAATCAGTGTCACGGGGGAAAGAGGAGGCTGGGTAGGGAGATTGTTCTGGATGAAAAGAGAGTTAAGGGGCCAACAGCCAAGTGCAATGGGAGTCTTTGATGAGATGCTGGCGTGAACAAAAGAGGAGTCAAAGGCATTGCGGAGAGTGGAGGGTGAGAGCGGGGCCACTGCTGCCCATGTGTTGGATGGATAGTGGCACCGGGTCGTGGAAGAAAATGTCCTTTTCAAGAGACACATTCGCACCATTTGGGGAGAAAAGGGCATGTGAAGTGACTTTAAAGTGCTTCAGCAAATACAAAAGACAGAAGGAAAGAGAGGGAGGGAGGGAGGAAGAGAGAGAGTGAGAGCGCGAGGTGGGGGGGACCCAAGCAAATAAGGCAAGCTGGAGCTGGAGGCCACTGCTAACCCTGGGAGGTGGGTACGCGGGCTTGGTTAGACTATTCTCTCTACTCGTCTGTTTGCTTGACAGTGTTCAGAATTAAAAGGGAAAATAGTCTAGTGGTCCTTCAGTAAGTAAACCACTCCTGGGTATATGCTCAAAAGAATCGAAAACAGCGTTCTCACAAAAATGTCCACCCATGTGAATGAACTGGTCGCCCAAAGGTGGAAACAACCCAACGTCCATCAGCAGAAGAGTAGATGACAAACCATGGCCTGGACACACGATGGAATGCTATTCGGCCCCAGAGAGGGATGAAATACTGATCCACGCTACCATGTGGACGAACCTAGTGTCACGACGCTAAGTGAAAAAAGCCGGACACGGGCACACAGGGCCACATACCGCATGATCCTATTTATATGATGTAATATAATATTTCACAAGGGCTTTCTTGACCTAGTTTTGAAGTTATGACTAGAAACTCTTTCTCCTTGGCCTTCGCAAGCAGTTTGCCGAGCCTGTGAAGCTTCCCACACCACCCACCTCCCGTATCAAAGCCCCTCTCTCTGGGGCCACTAAACCCACGCCCCAAACCCTCCTTATCGGGGTCTCACACTCAGTGGCCAGGTACCAGACAACCAAGGACAGGTCCTACGCACCGGAGCCTGCGAAACTGTTCAAACGGGCCGCTGCCCAGGGACCCCAAGGACACTAGCTACCCCTACCCAGATGCGCCATCCCTCGTGGCAGCCGTCCCTCCTTCTGCCTGTCATCTCTCCAGAGTGCCACTGTCCTGTGGCTCGCTATAAAAAAAACCCTTTAAATCCTATAAAACATATGACATGTCCAGAGAGTCCTAGGTAAATCCAGAGAGCAGATCTGGGTGCCAGGGCCTGGGATTGGGTGGGGTGGGGGGGTGACTGCTTCATGAGGACAGGGTTTCTTTTTTGGGGTGATAAAAATATTTTGGAGGTCGAAGGTGGTGATGGCCGCACAAAGTTGCAAATATACTTAACGTCGCTGTCAAGAGTTCATCCTTTTGTCCGCAGGCCGGCCATGTTTCATTGGGACACACCACCAGTCACAGGGGGACCCGCACCAGCTAAAGGTGTGGGGAGGGGAGAATACTGATAATAGCAAGGGGTTTTACACTAGCATCAAATTGTTTTGAAACACATCACAAGCTTGTGTTTTCTCTATCACAACTGTACTGCCAGGTCACCATCCATTTTGAAAAATACAGAAAAGCTGAAAAGAAGAGGTGTTATTCTGTTATCCCCCATCCCAAGACACGCTGCCGTGCAAGCCCCCAAGAGAGAAGAAACTTGAACTGTGATTGCCGAGAGAAACGCTATGGGCAGGGTTCGCCTGTAGACGGAGACCAACGCTCAAGGTCAGCACCACAAGGCGCATCGGTGGCGCCAGCTAGCGAGGCGCTCACACACAGCAGTGTCTATCCTTGAGACCTAACGCCCCAAAGGCAGCGTAATTTCAAATCCTGGAAAGAGACGCGACAAGCCCTGTCCTCACAGACCCTAATGCCCGATCTCCCCCGGGGTGGTAACAGGGAGACACTCCCAAGCAGGAATGGAAGGAAGGAGCTTGTGGAACTGGAGAGTGGCTTCTCCTGAGACCCTTTGACGTCGGTGGGCCTCCAGAGCGGAGGAGAAGCTGAAGGATGATTCTAGGCCCTGACGCTCAGATTTCTCTGAAGTAGGACACCGGGCACGCAGGCGAGGGTCCCTCAGATAGCAGCACTTGGGGCAAGAAGCTGGGAAGGCCCCGGGAGCCAGGGTAACTGGGCGCTCCCCCCACGCCGGTCCGCCCCACGGAGGGGAGCAGACTCCCAGGCCGCTCGCTGAGCCCAGCCCAAGTAAAGCTAAGTATACGCGGAGGTGGCGGCGGGAACGGGGAGAGCCTGAAACGACGTGGCCCCCAAAGGGAGAAGCCAGTGGGCTTCAGCGTTGATGTCTTTGGAAGACCACGAGATGGGGCTATTTCCCCAGAAAAAGAAAACAGAAAACAAACAAACAAACAAACAACATCAAAGGCATCTAGTAATCCCACTGAGGCCGGATCAGGAATTGGGGCCTTCTCGTCTGTGAGGAGGGACAAGCAGGGCCACTAGGGTTGGGCTTCCTCCTTCCTGCTGCAACTTCCCCTGGTGTTTGGTACCTCAAGACCCCAACTGCCTCCTCTCAGCCCCACGCAGCATTCTCTGAGACCTGTGTCACCTGCCACCCACCTGGTGGAAAGGCCGGAGGCCCCAGGCCGTGGGCGGCCCAGCCTCAGCCCAGAGCAGAGATCCAGCCTGGGAGCTGCCCCAGGTCAGCCCAGGGCCATCCCTGCTGCCCGGCCAAGCAAAGCCCTCTGAGGAGCAACTCTGAAACCCGTGTCTCCAGGCCCTGCCCTTCTGGGGGCAGAGGCTGACCCGGACGGAAAGAGGCCACCTGCTACCAGCCCTTCCTGGGGTGTCCATCTCCTGACCTCGCCCTCTTCTGCTCTCCCTGCTCCGGCCACGCACCAGGCCACTCCTGCCTTTGCACTGGCTGTTCCCTCTGCCCAGAATGCTCTCTCACCTCCTTCAAGTTTTTTGGAAATGTTGCCTTCTAACCACACTACTTAAACTCGCAGCCCGACCGCTCACCTCCCTTCCCTTGCTCCATTTTCCCCCCTGGTTAACGTACTCTGTAATTCTTAATTTGAAACGTTGACTCTCTTTTTTTTTTTTTTGAGGTAAGCGGGCCTCTCACTGTTGTGGCCTCTCCCGTTGCGGAGCACAGGCTCCGGACGCGCAGGCTCAGGGGCCACGGCTCACGGGCCCAGCCGCTCCGCGGCATGTGGGATCTTCCCGCACCGGGGCACGAACTGGTGTCCCCTGCATCGGCAGGCGGACCCTCAACCACTGCGCCACCAGGGAAGCCCCGAAACGTTGACTCTTTATTGCCTGTGTCCTGCCACTAGAATTGGACCCCCGAGCAGGGCTTTGCGGTTTTGCTCCCTGAGGAAATACCTGCAGTGCCCACAGCCTGGCCCGCAGGCGTGCTTCGCAGCTGTCTGTTGGACGGGAGGGCTGCCACAGCTGGCCCTGCATGGCAGCCCCGCACACTTTCCCGCTCAGCCAGCTCAGCTCTTGCCCTTGCGGTCCTTCCGTCCGGCCCCTGGCTTCCTCTTCTTGTACCTTCCCCTGGCGTGCTCGTCCCCGCCAACACTCCACACCACCAAGGGGCACAAACCCCCAAACCTGAGAGCCGCAGGCGCACGTCCGGGCACCCTCAGGGCCCATGCCTGCGGACGGTTCGCCAGGTGCCCCTGGGCAGGAGTGCTGCGACCTCACACAGAGGCGCGAAATCCAAACTTACCAGGCAGCCTGGCGTTGGGATGCTCTCCTGCCAGCCCCAGAATCAGCAGCGAACCGCAGTCAGAGGAGAGAAACTGGGAAACGCGGGCTGCCCTTCCCCGGCGGGCGAAGGGGGCGGCCCCGAGGGCCGGCCAGCAGCTCTCCGCGCTCACGCTCGCCACCTCCTAGGTTGTCCCTCGGCCACCTGCCGAGAGCGGCTCGCGGGCCTCTGGGCTGTCCTTCCCTCCTCCCCCTGCCCCAGCCTCCGGGCAGGCTCGAGGTCAAGGCTGCCACCTCCAAGAAGCCCTCCGGGTCAGCGCCCCCGGGAGGCGGCGGGGCTCCTGGCTGCGTCTCGACCTCGCAGCTGGGCGCCGCTCGGGAGGCGCGTTCTGAGCGGCAGTCCGTCAGTCCAGCGCTGACGAGCGGGGCCGAGGCATGGGCGGGGCCGGGGCGGCGGCGGCGTGGGAACGGGGCGCGGGGGTGGGGTGGGGTGGGGGCACGGAGCATGCGCGGCGCGGCGGGAGGAAGGGACGGCCCGTGCCGCCCCGGCGCGCCCCGTGGGGTTTCTGGCCTGGCTCACTGCGTACCCCGGGGCACTTCCGCTTTCAGTCTGGGCTGCTTCGAGGGCTCGGGGTCGCAGTGGTCCGTCCACCGCAGTCCCCCAAGGGGACAGGGGAGGGGCAGTGTTGGCTGCTGCGCACCTCCCACGTCTCAGGCTCTGGGGCTTTACTTTACGTCCATCTATCCATCCGTCCATCCATCTGGGACCCACGGGATCCCTGAGGGGTAGTCAGCACCATGTGGCCCAGCCATGGCACCCCAATAAGGGACCAGCCCACTTGAGTCAGGAAGGCAAAGATAAGAAAGTGAGGGCAGTGAGAGGGGAGTCGGGGAAGAGCGGTGTGCAGACAGATGGAGAAGGAGTAGTGAAGAGCTACTGGGTGCATTGGTCTTTCCCTTGGTCCCCCCATGTGACTGTCAAACCGGGCCACAGGGTAGGCATTGGGGTCCGCATTTTCCCACAGGACTGGGCTTGAAATCCAGGGCTGACTGTGCACATCCCTACCGTTGACAGTGATGAGTTCCTCCCAAAGTTAGGAATGGGAAAAACACTGTGGACGAAAAGCAGCGAGGAAAAACAGCCGGATGGCGTGTTCTTGTCCGTCCCCGCCCTGGCTGTTGGGAATTGAGCTCAAGGTGGGTACCTTTCCTTACACAACCAGAGCTCAGGCATCCTCTTTGCTTCAAATGGGCCCTGACCAGGAGAGCGCAGGCCTGCAGTGAGAATCCCCCCCCCCCCACGCTGATGCTCCCAGGACAGCAGCTGCCCGCCCCTGGCTTATAGCGGAGAAGCTGGGATCCCCACTCAGGGTGCTTCTGGCCTCAGGGAGCAGGGTTCTCAGGCGGCCAAATGCAGCACAGCTTCAGGGGCCCTCCCCTGGAGCAGAGGCAGGGAGGTCCCCTGTGGCCCTTGGTTGTGGGCTCCGATGCCCAGTCTTGTCCTCCTGCCAGGAGTCTGGCTAGACAGACCAGGTCCTGGGCTCTAGAGGTATAATGGGGTGAACGATAGCCCCTCAAAAGATATGTGCACGCCCTAACTCCCAGAACCTGTGAATGTGAGTTTTCCGGGAAAAAACTCTTTGTAGATGTGATGAAATTAAGAATCTCAACGTGAGATCATTCTGGCCGACCCAGGTGAGCCTTAAATCCAATGACAAGTGTTCTTATAAGAGATAGGAGAGGAGAGACACAGACACAGAGGAGAAGCCACGTGAAGACAAACGCAGAGACTGGAGGGATGTGGCCACAAGCCCAGGGTAAGGCAACTCCTGTGGCTTTGGGCAATTATTAGAGAGCCTTGGCATGCAACCTTCATGGAAGGAGGAAGTGAGGGCCTGAGGCTGGGAGAGGGGGCTCTGGGAGCTCTCCGTGCTACCCTATTTCTGTCCCTAGCCCAAACCTCTCCTCAGAGCCCTTGCCCCTTATATCCAGCTGGCTTCTTGTCATCTCCACTTTGATGTTTCCAACTCATATGTCCAAAATAGAACTCATGATTTTCTATGCTCTCCCTGAGTCCTCAGCCACAGTGACTGGAGCCCCCACACACCCATGTCACAGGCCAGAAATCAGAGACATGTCCCTCACTCACCTTCCACATCTGATCATCCAGTGTTTGCTTAGTTCTCGCATGTTTGAGGTTCGTTATATCTGCCCTATTGGCTCAACTCTGTGACGCTGCCACTAGTGTTGCTCAGGCCACCATCATCTCTCCCAGGACAACCCCAGCTGCCCCTTGATAGGCTTTCTGCATCCACTCTGTGCCCCGCCCCCCATAATTCTTCCACAAGGAAGCAAGAGAAAACACCTGAAAATACGTGCTCATGTCACACACACACACACACACACACACACACACACACACACACACACGAGTGCACTTGCGTCTCTGACTTCAAACTGTTCAGTGGGTTCCTAACTCTTAGGTAAAGACCAACCCCTTCCTGAGGCTCATGAGGCCTACACGGCTTGTTCTCTAGCTTCAGTACGCGGTGTTCTCTCTCTGTGGCGCTCTGTGTGTGGCTCTCGCTCTCGCTCTCCCTCCCTCCCTCTCTCCCTCCCTGCTCCAGCCACACTGGTCTTCTTTCAGTTTGATACTCACTGTGTTCCTTTCAGCCCCAGGACTGAAAATTTACGCTCGCATTTCACTCAGCCGACATCAGTTAGTGTGCCGGCCCCTCTTCTCACTCCCCGCCCCCGGCCTCAGCCCCGCAGGGACACGGTGGACCCTTCAATGGCGCTTTACTCAGGCCATGGGAGACTCTCCAGGGAGACCTCGTCCCAGCTGCCATCCTTCAGCTAATTCCCTTTGCGCTGCCATTGGCCACAGTGAGGTGTGACGGCTAAAGATTCCAAGTGGTACAAGGGCCTCCCAACGACACGCCTCGAAAGGAGCCCCAGCCCCCAAGCTCCTGCTGGGTGGCTGGGGGCTGGAAGGTCACGGCTAATGCCTGCAGGGCAAGTCTGGGGGAAAGCTGGCGGTGGGGGGGCTTAAGGTGCGGGGCCCTAGGAGAATGGGGTCGGGGGCCAGGTCTTTGCCTCCTGTCTCTTGGAACTGAAGTGTGAGGGGGAGCCAGTCCGATGGTGAGAGCAGGGCCTGCGGTCTGTGGTCAGAGGCAGGGCACACACCACTGCCCGAGCAGCCCGTCCAGGCCCAGGTGGAGTCGGTGCCTCCTGCCGGCCGGGTGCGCCTGGTCGGCAGTGGAGAGAGGAGCCTGTGAGGAGGGGCGGGGAGGCCCTGGGACCGGGAGTCTCGAGGCACAGCTTCAGTGAGTGTGCGTGTGTGTGTGTGTGCGCACATGTGGTGTATATGTGGGTGTGTGTGTGTGGTCCACGTTAATGGTTTATGTGAATATGTGTGAATGTGTGTGTGACTCTGTGTGGGGTTTGTGTGAGTGTGTGTGAGTGTGTGTGGTTCTATGAACGTGTGAGTGAGTGTGGGAGCACTCAGGCTGAATTACTTTCTCTGACGGGAGCCTGAGACTTCCAGTGGCTTCCCTCTTCCCCATGAACTGGAGGAAGAACACATCAGCTGACTCCTTCCAACTGAGGGGGCCAAGGAGACTGGTTGGGGGGGGGGACCCGGTCCCCAATGTCCTGCCCTGTCTCCATTCCCCAAAGCTTCAGGTGCTGTACTCATGTCCCACATGGAGTGGCCAGAGACGTCTCCACAGGCCCTGACATCCTTTCACATTTCCTTCTCCGTCTCTGGCCCGCAGTCCAAGCCCACGTTGTTCTAGCCCCTCCTGGCCCTGCTGGGACCCGAGGCAGCTGGCGGAGGCCCACAGAGTGGTGCACCCTCCAACCCCTGCCACGCCCTTTCCAGCAGACAGGGCTATGTCCATGGCTCTGCAGCCAAGGGGTGGCAGCTCACTGTGTGGACGGCTCTCCCTGAAGCCCAAGCAGACACTGCTGGTGCCCCCTCCAGGCTCCAGTCCCATCTTGGTGCCAGCCCAGTCCCTGTGTGCAGAGGGGGAGACTGTATTTAGCAAATGGCCGCTGAGATCCCCCCTATGGAGTGGCTGCTTGGGTGGACACCTCGGTGCCTGTCCCTTGGGGGGGCACTGTGGAATTGGCCTTGAACAGCTCCCCACAGGGGCTTGGTGTGGGAGCTTAAGCCTTGCTCTGCAGACACACACTACTGGTGACACTCGGCTTTGGGGGACAAGTTCACCAGAGTGGGGCTCCAGGGACTCTGCCGGCAGCCAGGCCCCCCAAGGAGCCAGCAGCTTCTGGGTGAGCAGGGATCTGGGCTCAGGTTGGCCTTGAGGGAGCTTGTGAGCCTGCACTCCAGTGGCCGTCTTGCAGACCCCAAAGCCTGGTCTTTTTGAAGACTTTGGGCTGGAGAGGCTACTTCAATCATTGCCATGTGAGCTGCCAGTCTCTCCATCTGGTGCGTTCCAGACATCTGGCTCATTCCAAGCTCTTGGGGGAGCCGAGAACCTTGCCATGGGGGCTGCATCAGGAACTCGTGCTGGCTGCCAGCACTGCTAAAGGGCGGTGCTGCCCTGCAGGGTCCCCAAGAGGTCAGGCCCCAGAAATTTCCCCTCAGTGATCCTTTCGCCGAGCCCTGCCCTCTGGAGCCCATGGACAAAGGTGCCCTCAGGGCTGGGGGGCTCAGGGACCCAAGGGCACACGTGTACTTCTAAAGCAGAAGGTGGATGTTTCCAGGTGCACATAGAGGGGCAGCGGGGAGGGGTGGAGGAAGCAGTGAGGCATCCCCAGCTGGGAGACAGCACTTGTCAAGTGTACCGTGTCGCCTGGGGTAAACTGCAACTCATTTTCCCAGAATTCCCTGCTCTTTATGGTCCCAGGTTCGGGTTGACCACAGGCTGCTGGTTCCTTGTTGCCCCTTGCTCCGCTTTGTCCTCCTGGGGTGCCTTGCCGTCCTCATTGCCTTTGCCTTTCAGCAGTAACTTCGGGCCACTTTTTCTTTAACTTCTTCCCAGGGGGCTGGGAAGGTCTGCCATCTAATGCCCTGGGTCACGGTTTAAGGAACCACTCAGCCTTGGGATTGCCCAAGACCCCCAACTTTGTCATCAAAGGGCTGGAGCCCACTCGCCACGTCCAGCCATGTTGGGATATCAGACATCTCCTTCTATGCTAGTCTTCAGCTCCCTTGTGAGGCCCCTGAGAGGCAGCCAGCTGAGGGCTGGCTCCCAGCCATGACACATTTCCCAAAGATCTAGTGTGACATGTAACAGACACATTGGATATGACCTCCACAAGTATGATGGCTGGCAGAGGGCTGGGCTGGGTGACAGTTCTCACCCATCTTCTTCCGCATAGAGCAGCTCTCAGCTTGGACGGGCTAGGTCTTTCCAGCCTGGGCCCCTCCCCAGTCGACAGCCTGTGAGCTGGCAGAGCTGGGTGCTCTGTGCTCCTGCCTGAATCTTAGCTGCTTGTGAAACATACCGACTTAAGAAAGGAAATTCCTTCAAAGCCTTGGGCTTTCCCCCCCCTCCAGTTTAACAGAAAAATGATGGGCTGGCCTGGCTTCAAAGAGGAAAATGGCTACAACCCCAGACCACAAATTAGGAAGCTCTCCAACCAAACACTGTTATGTCTGGACAGGGATAGGGAGCAAGCTGGGCCAGCAATGCATCCTCAGAACTGGAGCAGGAATCAGACTGCCCCAAGTCCAAGGTTACAGTCCAGAAGATCTGGTTAGATTAATGAAAATTAAAGACACAGAGCACCGGAGCAGCGGAATGTCACCGCGGAGACCCAGGGAGAAGATGTGGACATGTTGGCAAAATCAAGGGCATTCACAGCCCAATATGGGCCCTATACATAAAAGGGAAACAGCAACAATTACAAAAATAATAAGGGGAGGAAAGGAACGGAAGCAAACAGGAAAAGGAAAGCACATCACAAGGGGAATTACACGAATAATACAGGAAGACTCTAGATAAAAACAAAAGAAAACAAATTTAAAAACCCCAAAACTCCATAGATGCAAAAAAGTTTCAGAAAACATGATTGCTCAGAATAAAATTTGAAGAAGAGATGTAGGGTTCAAAGAAGAGACTATAGGAAGGCAGAAGGAAATGAAAGGAACGTAGCAGAACTCAGAAAAGAACGAGAAGAGAAAAATAGAAATATTACTGAGATGAAAGCCACACTGAGAGCAATAACGATTCAAGTAAATGTGACCAAGGAGACCTCGTACATAATGGCCACCTGGGGACATAGCAGTTAGGCTTGAAGAAATCACAGAATACAAAATGGGAGAGAGTAGAAGATTGCAGAACAGACGACAATCTGAGAGATAGCAAAGGAGATGCAACACATATATAATTGGTTTCCTAAAAAAGAGAACAATCAAGAGAACAATATCTTCCTGGGAAAAGTCATGCTGGCCTTAGACTTCTCTGAATCAGTTCTCTGTGCCAGAAACCAGTGGGAAAAGTTTTCCAAACTTCTGAGGAAAAGACAGTTTGTTCCGAGAATGTTCCATTTATCCAACTTGTCCTTCAAGTCTAAAAGCGGAAAGTTAAAATTACTGCTGAAAAATAAAGGCTAGCCAAATAAAAGATGAATTGAAGCAAAGAACTTAGAAATGGAAGAACAATCCTGACCACTGAATCCATTTATATGCAGAACTAATATTCCATAACTGTGGAATTATGCATTCATACTTACCCTACTATAGGACAGAACGTAAATCTCAGAAATCTTGACAACGTAAAAGTAATAATCTAACCAAAACCAGAGGTGGAGGACTGAGGGGGCGGCAGGAAGAGTGTGGAATGATTTGTTCATCTGTTAGAGCAGAGAGTCATTGGATACTGTGTTGGAATATATCATTAACATAATACTTCAGGGACTTCCTTGGCGGTCCAGTGGTTAAGACTCTGAGGTCCCAAAGCAGGGGGTATGGGTTTGGTCCCTGGTCAGGGAACTAGGATCCCACATGCCATGTAAGGCATGACCTAAGACATAAAATAAATAAATCAAGATTAAAACATAATATTTCACTCTTTAACTTTTGCGAGATCTTTTAGGAACTAACACTCCTCGTACAGAAACATTTAGTACAAGTTCAGGTTTCTTGCAATTTCTTTTTCTTCGTTCCCAATCAAATTAAATGAGTGTAATACAGGCATACATCAGACACGTCTCGGGTTCGGTTCCAGACTACCTCGATAAAGTGAATATTTCAATAAAGCTAGTCCTGCTCAGTTATTTATTTGAGAAGCGTTTACTGTACCCCTCCTGCGTGCATTTGTCAGTCGAGGGAGGACGGCGCCTGGGCTGGAGTCATCGGCAGGGATAATGGAAAGGGGTGGATGGCTGGACCGGGGATCCACCGAGGGGCTGAGAAAACAAGGGTTCGTGATGGACTGGAGAGGGGCATGGGCTTGTGGTTGAGGAAGAAGGAGGAGTCAAGGATGATGGGGAGGTTTTCAGCCTGGGCAACTGGATGGGAGTTACTGGTCAGCAGGTGTGTCCATCAGGGGGCAGGCGATGTGCTCCTAACCTGGGCTGCTCTCGTGTTGGGAGAGGGAAGGGCACAGGTTGAGGAGGACATCACCCTGCACGCAGCCTCTGCCGGGTCCTCACTCAGTGTGCCCTGCTGGAAACTGCCTCCCCTGCCACGCTGGCATCTGTGCCCACAGGCTGGTAGCATGTATCCTCCAAGGCTTCTTTCTAGGTCAAGGTGGCTTTCATGGCTGGCCTGGGGAGCCAGCTCTGAGTAGCATGCGTGGTTCAGGTGGGGAAAGAAACAGATTCAAGTCCCAACAAGCTACATCTATCGGCCCTTGGCGCAGTGTGTGTGTGTGTGTGTGTGTGTGTGTGTGTGTGTGTGTGTGGAGTATGTGGGGGAGCTTCTCATAGATGGAGACAGGCACCCTCTATGGGAAACGGTTGTGTCCCAGAGCCCAGTAGGGGCCTCCCCCAGTGCAACGCCTCCCCAGCTCTGGAGCTGCGTTGGGTGAAAGGGAATGGGCAGGAGGCCAGAAGTATCAAGAAGTATTACCCCCCTCCCCAGCAGCCTCCCAGTAAGAGATGGGAGAGGGTGCTGCAAGCCCCCTTCACTTCCAAACAGCAGCGGCAGAGGCTTGTCTTGGCTTGAAACTTCCCAGGGTACAGAGGGATGCTAGCGCTACCCCCTTTTCCTTCTGCCTCTGTCTCTCTCCCCACCCCTCTCTCTCCCTCTCTCTGTGTCACACACACAAACACGAAGACAAGAGGCCCCTGAGGAAAGCGGAGACCTCACTGGGTACAACGTAACTAGTCAAAGCTAAGAAGGATCTAGCCCTTCCTGTTCTCAGAACTGTGCTGTTTCCCAGACAACCAGTTTTGTCTAATCATGGTCAAGGCAACGTACATTTCTGCTCAGAATCAAGGTCACAGTATAATACCAATTCACCACGGCAACAGCAGAGCGCTCATCTGACACGGGAGATGGGATTTGCAAGGAAAACCGCGTGCAGAGCGCTAGTTCCCTGCCTGCCGAGCGAAGCTTCTTTGTCGCAGGCTCCTGGTTATCCTGCACCGTGAAATAGGCTTCACCCTGGTGGAGTCTGGAACCCATGTCCTTAAGAGGTGCAGAGGCCCCTGTGAGTTTGACATAAGTAATTTGCCAGAGCCAGCCAAGCACAACAGGATCGTTCTACCCGACCTGGCTTCAGGGGCTTAGTTCAGTCTGCAAACCCACACAAGTCACCTTGCCCTTTGTAAACAAGCTCCGCGCTGTCCCAAGTCAAGCTCACTGTGGGACCCGGGCAGCCGCCCGCCATTGCTGGGTCTCAGACGGAACAGCTCTGACGAACAGAGGTTCTAGAACAAAACCTTGTAGCTTAAGATTTGATCCTATTCCTAATTTTTAGGCCCAAGGCCAATTGTCTGTCAGTCACCTCCTAGCTCATGGCTCTCATCTCTGGCCCCCTGAAATCAGAGCGAGGAGGCATTGCTCCCTCTGTTTGGGTAAGCGTGGGCCTGGGAGCACCATGCAGTCTGTGAGTCTGAGCTCAGGTCCGGAGCCTTGGAGCCCTGCGGCCCCATGGGCTGAGGTCTTCATGAAGGTGAATGTCACCTCGCACGGTCTGCCCTACCCCCAGCCCCATGGAGGGGACTGGCTGTTGGCCTCGGGGAGAAAAGGGTGGAAAGAGAACACAGGCAGGAAGGAGGGCAAGAGGACCGCCTGGGCATGAGCCTGGCCATGATCAAGGAGAGCTTGGGAACTGGGGTGGGTGCGCATATGTGTGGTCCACGTTAGGGGAGCTGGTGCGGGGAGGGGGCGGACTCCACACACTCTTACTGTTGCTGTTGATGTCAGAACTCGGGACAGCAAGTCCGTGTCCCCTCTGCTGTCTATCCCAAGGCGGTGCCAGGTGTTTGAACTGGGGTAATGGGGTCCCACAGCAGTGACATTTTTAAAAAGGGCCACCAGGACAAAAGGAAACATTAGGTGTAACACCAGCTCCCGGGTGGCTTTGCATCCATCCTGGTCAGTGAGAACGCACAGGTAACCATGCTGGGTTAGTGAGTCCTCAAAAATGCACGCTTCTGACAACCCTCGAATGTCATGCGGACCTCCCCCAACCCTGATTCAAGTTAGGACGCATGGGCGGGGGCAGCCATTTCTCTGGTGCTGAAAGCCATTTCTCAAGATGACGTGAAACATACAGGGTGGCAGGCCCGAAGCTGCAGCACCAGGAGAGAGAGACCGTAAGAGGGGCCCCCTCAGCGCTCCTGGGGCCCTGGGTCCTGCCTGAGGCCTTGAAGGCCAGTTTCAAGTCCCCCGCCTAGGTGAGGGCGGGTGATGGGGGCTCTGAGGGGCCCTCGGGAGCAGAGATGTAGTGAGAAGTGCCACTGCCTTCTATTTGTGTCTCTGAGCGCCCCAACCAGAAAGAAGGTGGCACAGAGGAGCCCGCAGGTACATTCTGCTCCTGGCATGCTAGCATCCCTCCCTGGCCGTCCGTGCCCTCTCCTCCCCAGGCAGGGTTGTCTCTCCACATTTGGGACCAGACTCTGAAGCCCGCCCTGCCACAGCACCCTCTCCAGGGGTCTCCTGCCTTGCCTCGGTTACTGCCTGTGACCTCATGGGCCACTTCTGTCTCACCTGCTGGCCTGAGAGCCTCCCTTGGGGACCTCTCAGAGCCCAACTGACCCTCTTCCACCCGAAGGCGCCATTTCCAGAAGCCCCGCCTTGGTGACTTCTATTTCAGAGCTCTAAGGCCTCGAGGTCGAGAACTGGCCCTCAGTCAGTGAGCACAGCTCCAAGGGCAGGGTCTGGGAGAGTGGCCAGTGCTGACAAGATCTGTCCTCGATCAGCAGCTCAGCTGATGGAAACATGTGTTCTAACTTAGAGAGCTCCATGACTCAGGCCAGGGTCTCCCAGGAAGGGCTGGAGGCAACCTCTGTAGCCACGTGGTCAAGTGATCAAAGCCCACTGCTTTGGTTACCAACTTTCCGAAACTTACATTCTGTTTGGATCTCACGGTTCAAGGAAATGCCAAAAGCACTTTGTAGCAGATGCTGTGCTGGGCACTTTTCCACAGCTCACCTCATTTCATCTTTACAACCCCTCCCTTCACTTATTCTGCCAGTGGTCGCTGAGGCCCGGCCCACGCCATGCTAGGTCTTGGGGCACATGAAAGCCCAGAGGACAGACTCAGGGAGGTGGACATTCATGGAAGATCCCACTCCCACATTAGAAAAGAATGGACTGGGAGAAGTGCCCCGAAGTGAACAGACAGGATAGAGATGAACAGGGGTGGGGTCAGGGAAGGCGATCTGAGCAGGTGACCTCGAATCTGAAACCTGAAGGGCAAGCAGTAGGGGGCAGGAGGCTGTTCCATGGAAGTGAGACACACGTGCCAAGGCCTCGTGTGGCACGTGTGACCCAAAATGTGGAACACGATGGGAAACTGAGGCTTCCTTTGCCAGAACCATTATGTTATGACCCCACTTCTTTCCTGGCGGGATGACTATTTCCCTTTCATGACCACGAGCTCCGTGAGGGCAGGGAACGTGTGGTTCCCCCAGACACCCCAGCTCCCTGCCCTTTGCCTGCGCACAGCAGGTGTCATTCTAGGACACTGAAGTTTGTGGAACACCCGCTCTGGCCCGCCTGGGTCAGGAGTTCTGGGCACAGACATGGAACTCAGAGTTTGGTGGGGGAGCGGGACAGCTCCCTGTGGGCCCCACACCCCCACCTAGAGGCCCGAGAGTGGGCCACCAGGGAGCCCCGAGATCCATTTGGAAACCTTGGCTACAGCTGAGCTCACCAGCCTCACCGCCCACTCTTGCTGGTGGGTGCCACGATGCCAGCTCCCTGAGCCTCCTCTCCACCCCCCCGCTCCCTGCACTTCCCTCCACCGTCTCCTCTGTGCCCCTCCCCAGGCCTTCCAGTGTGCCCTCCTCCAGCCCGAACCCCCTCTCCTCCACCTCCTGCTTCAGCTGACGTGTGTCTCCAGGGGCCACCACCTCACACTCCTCTTGTCTTCCCACCTACAGAGTCACTTCCTGTACCTGCATTCTTCTGCCTGTGTATACACTCTGGCCCTTCTGGTCAGATGCGTGTCGAGTGTCCCTGTTGCTTGTGCCCCCCTTGGTTCCCTGCTCTGTGGACACAACCTGGGCCTGCCCCCTCCCTGACAGCCGAGCACCTCCTCATTCTGTCCTCCCCCCACTTCTCTCCTCCCCCCTCCCGTGACCTTGATGGGAGACAGCACCAGCCCAGCCCCTTCTGGGCTCCCCTTCTTCACTGCCTGGAATTTCGGGGCTGCCCCTGACCACCTCCTCGGCACCCCTGCCTCCCACGTTGATGCTCATTCATCCCATTTCTTGAGCACCAACTGTGTGCCTGGCACTCTGCTAGGCACTGAGACAGAGCCGGGAACCCAAATCAGCCAGTTCCCTGCCCTCGTGGATGTCACAGTCCAGACACAGGAAAGTCACCTCACAGTTAAAAAACCGCTTACAAATGGTGATAAAGTGCTGTGTAGGAAAACGCCAGGCATCCTGAGAGCCCAAAAGGGTCCAAGTGTAGTCTGGGAGGAAAGGGGGCAGAAAAGAGGCCTCGAGGAAGTGACTTTTATTCTATGATCTCCAGGAAGAGGAGAAGCAGAGTCCCTTCTCTTGGGTGTTAGCCTGCTGCAGCCATGTGTTCAGCCAGGGACCAAATCATGATTGGCAAGTGTATTAGTTAGCTACGGCTGCATAACAGATTATCACAAACTCAGTGGCCTTCACCAACACCCGCTTATTAGCTCATAGCCCTATTGGTCAGAAGTTCCAGGAATGATATGGCTCGGTCCTCTCTCAGGGTCTCACAGGTTTCACTCAAGGTGTCACCAGGCTGCCTTCTAGTCTGGAGTCTCATCAAGGTCATTGGCCACGTTCAGCTCCTTGTGGCTATAGGAACAAGATCCCCGTTTCCTTGCTGGCTGTCAGCTGGGAGCTGCTCTCAGCTTGCCGAGACTGCCTGCATTCATGCTACATGGCCCCCTCCATCTTCAAAGACAGTAGGAGAATTTCCTTCTCATTGAATCCCTTTCATGCTTTGAATCTCTGACTTCCTGGTCTCTGGCTACTAGACCCAGATTTAAAGGGCTCCTGGGATTAGGTCAGGTCCAATGGGGATAATTTCTCTTTCTTAAAGTCACCTGTGTCCTAGAATACAACCCAGTCATGGGCGTGGTGGCCCATCAGATTTGCAGGCTGGGGCATCACACGGGAGCTGGGACTTGGGGTATGTCAGAGAAAAATCAAAGCTGAACCCTAGTTAAAGTGGCAAGAACAAATGTTAATCAGTGATATACTATTGCACTGGGGAAAAGAGCCCAGTGTGAACGCCACAAAACTCCAATCCATACAGAGGGGACTGCGAGTTTTAAGTGGGGCTGGTCCACGTGAAACCTGCATGGCTTCGCTAACTGCTGCTTCTCAAAGTTAAGCTCCTGCCATCCCACAGAGGCTGGGAGATCAGGGCCCATCCTTAGGCGTGGGCTAGAACAAACTGCAAGTTCTTTTGGCAGCCTTGAGTTTTCCCAGGCCAGCACTCTAAGGAGGCTAGGGTCATTCTAGGGAGGCAGTCTGGAGCTGTCAGGAACTGTGTTAGTGTTTTTTTTTTTTTAATTTAATTTTATTTAATTAATTAATTTTTTATACAGCAGGTTCTTATTAGTCATCAATTTTATACACAGCAGTGTATACATGTCAATCCCAATCTCCCAGTTCATCGCACCACCCCCACCCCCCCGCCGCTTTCCCGGCTTGGTGTCTGCGGCGAGCCGCTTCTGACCAGCAGAATGACGAATCACCACACGCTAGATTCTTCTCGCATCACACTTTATTGGAGTACAGCTTGGTTTCGGGCGGATGGAAGGAAGACCCCGTACGCTCGAGCCTGTCTGCTTATATAAGGGCTTAAGGACTCGTGTAAGTCCCTGATTCGTCCGTATGGTTATCGCATTTCGCAAGCCGGACTTTGGATAGGCCACTGCTTCAAAACCTGATTAGCATATTAGGTGCATACGCCCTAGCGGCATACTTAGTGCATGCGTAATGGCTATCCGGCCGCGCCCTACATCTCCCCCTTTTTTCTTTTCGACCATTGCAGCGGACATTGACCTGTACCAGTGCTCATACCGGGGTATGTACACGGTGTACCGGTAGTTTCCGCTTGCATTCGCAGACACCCTCCTGCGTGCAATGCTCGCAATCGAACTGCAGGGTGCAAGGGCTGTCTTCACGTGGCATGGGCTCCTCATGGAGGTGCAATGGTAACGAGACCTCTCCGTGCAGAGGCAGCCCCTAGGGCCGATCCCCTATAGAGGTGCAATGGCGGCAAGGCCCCTCTGTGCAAGGGCGATCATATGTTTTTTAGGGTGGAGAGCCAGGCTGCGGGGGACTCGCCTTCACTGATGGCCACAAGCGCCTGAGTGAGCATTATCCTATCTCGCCGGGTTCGAATGCGAATACGACAGACCAACCAGAGACACAACACTATCCCAAACAAACAGCAGGCTGCGAACAGTCCCACACCCACCCATTCCTTAAAAAAGGAAAATGCTCTAGCTAGCCATGCAGTAAATTCTCCAAGAGTCACTGGATCCACTCTGGTTGCATTCAGCTGCAGGATATTCAACTTCTGCTTAAATATCCCCTGGCAGCCTCTGCAAGATCCTTAAGTATTTTATAATCCACCATCTCATAATATCTTTGACGCGTGGCTGGGTCTTCAAACACCGGAAAAGCTGTGGGTACCTGAGACTAGACTTCTCTGGGTATGAATGTACACTTTGGCGGTTCCCGAACTGCAGCGCCAGGGGGGGCGCTAGCAATAAAAGCAGAAGTCTGAGTACATGTTAAAGCTTTTGATTTAGCAGAAGCACAAAATGGCGGACGAGCACCCGCAGAGGCACAAAATGGCGGACGAGCACATGGGGAACTGCCATATCGTCCTCTTTCATATTCGGCAGCTGCTTCTTCCAGATCCGCCTCCTTCTTGGGATTCAACTCATCTTGAGACAAATAAAGCGCTTTAAATTCATCTAAAAGTGGATACAATCCTGGCGTTGCATCCGATTTTTCTATTTGTTTTTCTCTCCTTTTCCTAGGATTCTTAGGCCTATCTACCGTAGTCCCTATATTTTCACTTTCTGACGCACTATCTTGATGTATGCTAAGAGCTTTACGGCCCATCTGTACAATATCTTCGCATTTCCCTTCTCTTAAGCACGAATGTATCATTCTCCATAACGGAAACGTGCCTCGAGAGAGCTCCCCCATTTTGTGACGATCAGCCAAGTCCTTCCCCAGTTTTTCCCAAGATGGAACAGTCAGGCTTCCAGACACCGCAAACCATGGGGCGGCACCATCAATATCCTGCAACAGTTTACTAATAGTTTTATGTGAAATCTTAAGTCCTCGATCGTTCAGAAGGGCTTGGATGGGCTCATGGAATCCAACGGTTGGTTCCGCGGATGAATTATTCCCCATAGTTCACTCTCATATATGAACAACTTGCTAAAGCGGGAAGATCTCTGACCTATCTAATGGCCAGGGGAGACACACTCGGTCGGGCTGATGGCACCGTAGCCACACGCAGACAAAAAGTGCGACAACTACGAAGAGAACAAAAGCGAAAATAAAAATCTCGGGCTCTATTGCAGCAAAAAACATACCTAAACTGGACTACTTAATGGCGGTTCACTCCGTGTGTCGAGTTCTGAATCGGTCCTCCATGCGGGGCGCGCAGGTTCCCGGGTTTCGGCACCACTTGCGGCGAGCCGCTTCTGACCAGCAGAATGACGAATCACCACACGCTAGATTCTTCTCGCATCACACTTTATTGGAGTACAGCTTGGTTTCGGGCGGATGGAAGGAAGACCCCGTACGCTCGAGCCTGTCTGCTTATATAAGGGCTTAAGGACTCGTGTAAGTCCCTGATTCGTCCGTATGGTTATCGCATTTCGCAAGCCGGACTTTGGATAGGCCACTGCTTCAAAACCTGATTAGCATATTAGGTGCATACGCCCTAGCGGCATACTTAGTGCATGCGTAATGGCTATCCGGCCGCGCCCTACAGGTGTCCATACTTTTGTTCTCTACATCTGTGTCTCTATTTCTGCCCTGAAAACCGGTTCATCTGTACCATTTTTCTAGGTTCCACATACATGCGTTAATATACGATATTTGTTTCTCTCTTTCTGACTTCCTTCACTCTGTATGACAGTCTCTAGATCCATCCACATCTCAACAAATGACCCAATTTTGTTCCTTTTTATGGCTGAGTAATATTCCATTGTATATATGTACCACATCTTCTTTATCCATTCGTCTGTCGATGGGCATTTAGGTTGCTTCCATGACCTGGCTATTGTAAATAATGCTGCAATGAACATTGGGGTGCATGTGCCTTTTTTTGTGTGTGTGTGTGTACATGGGCCTCTCACTGTTGTGGCCTCTCCTGCTGCGGAGCACAGGCTCCGGACGCACAGGCTCAGCGGCCATGGCTCACGGGCCCAGCCGCTCCGCGGCATGTGGGATCCTCCCGGACCAAGGCCCGAACCCGTGTCCCCCGCATCGACAGGCGGACTCCCAACCACTGCGCCACCAGGGAAGCCCTCATGTGTCTTTTTGAATTATGGTTTTCTCCGGATATATGCCCAGTAGTGGGATTGCTGGGTCATATGGTAGTTCTATTTTTAGTTTTTTAAGGAATTTCCATACTGTTCTCCATAGTGGCTGTATCAATTTACATCCCCATCATGTGTTAGTGTTTTGTTCAAGTCTTTATCAGCCAAGGTTGAGGCCTTGTGGGGAAGAGTGCTCAGAGGAGGAATTCTGCCAACCACAGTGAGCCACTCATGTGGGTCTCATTCCACGTGCCAGTGGGTGCTTTGGCATGGCCACGAGTGCATCCAGGGTTTGTGGGGCCTAAAGCTTATGCAATTTGGGGGCCCTGTTTAAGAAAAACAACATAAAATTACAAATACAATATTGCTAGTGCCCCTCCCAGGACCTGAGAAGGAGCCTATGCTAAGGAGCTTATACAATCGGGGGAGTCAGAAGTCTGAAATCAGTATCACTGAGTCAAAATCGAGGTGTCAGCAAGCCTGTGCTCCCTCTGGAGGCTCTAGGGGAAAATCCGTTTTCTGGTCTTTTCCAGCTTCTAGAGGCACCTGCAACCTTTGGCTGGAGGCCCCTTCGTCCATCTTTGATGCCAGTGGTGCAGCATCTTCTAACTCTCTCTGCTGCCATCACTTTGCCTTCTCACTTCTGCGGCTCAGATCACCCTCTTATAAGGATTCACATGATCGCTTAGGGCACTCACAGATCATCCAGAGTTGTCTCCCGGTCTCAACATCCTGAACTCGAGCACAACTGCAAGGTGCTTTTTGTCGTATAAAGTCACATTCACAGGTTCCAGGGATTAGAACGTAGACATCTTTTGGGGGCCACCACAAGTCCACTGCCCTTGGCTACAGGGGCTCTCAGCAGTACAGGAGGTGCAGAAGCCTTGGGAGCACAGCCAGGGAAGAGTCTGCGCCCTCTGGAAAATTCTGCTTTCTGCTGGGATTTACAGCACAATCCGAATGGAATGTAAGAACTGGGAAGCCAGCCTAAAAGATTCAATCCCTGTAAGGGCTGTACAAGTCCCTCGTACCTAGAATTCCATTATGCTTACTCAGGAACTGAGAAGGACTGTAAAGGTCCTGGCCCAGCTGGGGTCCAATGAGCTCAGAATCACAGCCCATGGAGGGAAGGGCCACTGCAGTCACCTAAAAGGGACGAGTTGATGACCATAATAAAGGAGGCAGGAATGTACAGTGGAGAAAGGACAGCCTCTTCAATAAGTGGTGCTGGGAAAACTGGACAGCTACATGTAAAAGTATGAGATTAGAGCACTCCCTAACAGCATACACAAAAATAAACTCAAAATGGATTAAAGACCTAAATGTAAGGCCAGACACTATGAAACTCTTAGATGAAAACATAGGCAGAACGCTCTATGACATAAATCACAGCAAGATCCTTTTTGACCCACCTCCTAGAGGAATGGAAATAAAAACAAAAATAAACAAATGGGACCTAATGAAACTTCAAAGCTTTTGCACAGCAAAGGAAACCATAAACAAGATCAAAAGACAACCCTCAGAATGGGAGAAAATATTTGCAAATGAAGCAACTGACAAAGGATTAATCTCCAAAATATACAAGCAGCTCATGCAGCTCAATATCAAAAAAACAAACAACCCAATCCAAAAATGGGCAGAAGACCTAAATAGACATTTCTCCAAAGAAGATATACAGATTGCCAACAAACACATGAAAGAATGGTCAACATCATTAATCATTAGAGAAATGCAAATCAAAACTACAATGAGGTATCACCTCACACCAGTCAGAATGGCCATCATCAAAAAATCTACAAACAATAAATGCTGGAGAGGGTGTGGAGAAAAGGGAACCCTCTTGCACTGCTGGTGGGAGTGTGAATTGGTACAGCCACTATGGAGAGAGTACGGAGGTTCCTCAAAAAACTGCAAATAGAACTACCATATGACCCAGCAATCCCACTACTGGGCATATACCCTGAGAAAACCAAAATTCAAAAAGAGTCATGTACCACAATGTTCATTGCAGCTCTATTTACAATAGCCAGGAGATGGAAACAACCTAAGTGTCCATCATCGGATGAATGGATAAAGAAGATGTGGCACATATCTACAATGGAATATTACTCAGCCATAAAAAGAAACAAAATTGAGCTATTTGTAATGAGGTGGGTGGACCTAGAGTCTGTCATACAGAGTGAAGTAAGTCAGAAAGAGAAAGACAAATACCGTATGCTAACACACATATATGGAATTTAAGGAAAAAAACGTCATGAAGAACCTAGGGGTAAGACAGGAATAAAGACACAGACCTACTAGAGAATGGACTTGAGGATATGGGGAAGGGGAAGGGGAAGCTGTGACAAAGTGAGAGAGTGGCATGGACATATATACACGACCAAACGTAAAATAGATAGCTAGTGGGAAGCAGCCACATAGCACAGGGAGATCAGTTCAGTGCTTTGTGACCACCTAGAGGGGTGGGATAGGGAGGGTGGGAGGGAGGGAGACGCGAGAGGGAAGAGATATGGAACATATGTATATGTATAACTGATTCACTTTGTTATAAAGCGGAAACTAACACACCATTGTAAAGCAATTATACTCCAATAAAGACACAGAAAAAAAAAAAGGGACAAGTTGATGGATTGATTGGTCCATTGGGCACCACCTGATGGTTCAAACAGGCGGCGGGCGGGGGGCACTCGCATACTGCCTGGTTTCCTGCTGTGATCGCATTTCCCGCTTCCTCTGGGTTATTGAGCATGAAGCAAAGTCTACTATGTGTGAATCCGAGGCCCCTCTTTGGTCTTGAAAGGGCTCTGTCCTTCCTGTCAGCCTCACATTCTCTCGGTCTAGCAGGGTCCAGGCTGAACTCGCAGGTGCCCTCTGTCCTCTGGACCATGGGGACTGGCCCCTGTGGTTCTCCCGGCCTCCAGGTCAGTCTCCTCCAAACTCTCTTCCACCCAGCAGTAGAGGGGCCCTTGGCAAGTGCCACTCACATCTTGCCCTCACCTGCTTAAAGCCGCTCAGTGGCCCCTTGCTGCCCCCAGCCGAGAGGCCAAGGCCAGCAGCAGAACTGGCCCTATCTCCTCAACGTCCCCCCACCCTTCTGCACACAAAAGTCACCAGAGTGAACACCGCCTCTCGGATGGACACACCCACCCTGCTGAACTCGCCATTCTCTCACGCTCCTCCTTCGTTCAAAGCCTTCCTTTTCCTCAGGATCAAGCCCGATTCAACTCCCATCCCTACTGGACTCTGGATCTCCATTGCATTCTGCCCCGGGCACTACTGCTTGGTGCACTCACAAGGGTATGGGTTTCATGGGGCTGCCATAACAAAGGGCCATGAACTGGGGGGCTTAAAGTAATGGAAATGCATTCTCTCCCAGTTCTGGAGGCAGAAGTCTGAGGTCAGGTGTGGGCAGGGTTTGCTCCCTCTGGAGGCTCTGAGGGAGAATCTGTCCCAGGCCTCTCTTCCAGCTTCTGGTGGTGGCCAGTAATCCTTGGTGCTCCTTGGCTTGTGGCCACATCGCTTCAATTTCTGTCCCCATCTTCACGTGGGGCTTCTCCTGTGTCTGTATCTTGTCTTCTGTCTCTTATATGGACCCTAGTCATAGGGTTTAGGGTTCACCCTCATCCAGAATGATCACATATTGAGATCCTTCACTTAATCACACCTTTTCCCCAAATAAGCTCACATTCACAGGTTCCACGTGGATATGTCTTTTGGGAGGCCACCATTCAACTCTCTACAACAGGTGTGTGTTTTCTATTGCTGCATAACAAATGACCAAAAATTTAACAACTTTAAACAGCACACATTTTAGTCTCCCAGTCCCTGGGTTAGGTATTTGGGCTTGACTGGTCCTCTGCACAAGATCCTGCCAGGCTGTAATCAAGGTGTTGGCTGGCTGCATTCTCATCTGGAGGTGCAAGGGTCAATGCTCCTGGAAGCAGCCTTCAAACAATGACAGATGAGACTTGGAGGATAAATACCCCAGCTCCCTTGCATCTCATGCTTGAGATTCACTTGTCCACAGTGGTGACTTGCTTGATAACATACCCAGTGCTGACATCCTTCCTTCCCTGCCTCACTTCCCCATTCTCCCACTGGCCTTCATGGGGTCACTTTTAAAATAAACTACTTTCACTTAAATCCTCATTTCAGGGTCTGCTCTGGGGAATATAATCTAAGAGATGAGCCCTTTGTCTGTCTGGGAGAAGAGTGTTCCAGGCAGAGGAAACAGTGCAAAGGCCCTGTGGCAAGAACAGGAAGGCGGTTAGTGAGGCCAGAATGGAGTGAACATGGGGGAGAATGGTAGGAAATAGTGCCTAAAGTAAAACTGGGAGGGTGTAGTGTCACAGAAGCCAAGAGAATAGTTTTTTCAGGAGGAAAAAGTTGCCACTTGTGTTGAATTCTGCTGAGAGGCTGAGTGAAATGAGGACATAAATGCGCCCATTGGATTTAATAACTTGGAGGCCATTGATGACCGGGACAAGAGTTGGGGATGGAAGCCAGATGAGAATAGTTTAGACAGGGAATGCTGAACGCCAAGCCAGCATCATGTGTTATGTACGGCTGAAATACTCATCACCTGCATGGGACGGGGGTACTCTCCTGAGTCAAGAGACTAACAAAGCGACTGCCAGACCAGCCAGGCATCAGCCATGCTCAGAACTCCTGTGGGAGAGTATTCCTTCTGAGGATGAACTCACAGACTAAAACCATAAAACACACCAAGAAGCCCAAAGCCCTGCCAGAGAGCCCTCCATCATTTCAGAGAGATAAAGGAAGGACCAGCACCCATAGGACAAGATCAGGATGTCATAAAACAAAGGCAGGAAGATACAGATGAAAAACCAAGGTAAGAGCTTAGAAATTTAAAATAGTCAATGGAAGAAAATCTCACTGGGTGAGTCAAGTAGCAGAGCAGACAGAGTTTGCTGGGGCTGCTGCAACAAAGTACCACAAACTGGGTAGTTTTAAGCAACAGAAACATATTGTCTCCCAGTTGTGGAGGCTGGAAATCCAAGGTCAAGGTGTGGGCAGGGTTGGTTCCTTCTGAGGGCAGGATCTGTTCCAGGCCCCTCTCTTTGGCTTGCTGATGGCTGTCTTCTCCCTGTGTATTCACGTCGTCTTTCCCCTATGTGTATGTCTGTGTTCAAATTTCCCCCTTTTATAAGTGTACCAGTCATTACATTAGGGCCCACCCTAATGACCTTATTTTAATTTGATTACCTCTGTAAAGACCCTGTCTGCAAACAAGGTTACCTTCTGAGGTATTGAGGGTTAGGACTTCAACATAGGAAGTTTGGGGGTGGGAGGGAAACACTTCAGTCCATAACAGAGAGATAGAACAAGGAACTTCTTGCCCCTAAAGCATAGCACAGGGAGACAAAGAGACATGGATGATGATCAGACAAGACCCTCCAAGATAGAATAGGATATCCAATTAGAAAGAACAGTACGGGGCTTCCCTGGTGGTGCAGTGGTTGGGAGGCCGCCTGCAGATGCAGGGGACGCGGGTTCATGCCCCGGTCCGGGAGGATCCCACATGCCACGGAGCGGCTGGGCCCGTGAGCCATGGCCGCTGAGCCTGCGTGTCTGGAGCCTGTGTTCCACAATGGGAGAGGCCACAGCAGTGAGAGGCCCGCGTACCACACACACACACAAAAAAAAACAGTATGAGAGATCAAATATTCTAGGAGCTAATGGTTGAAAATTTTCCAGATTTGAATCAAGATACAAGTTCTCAAATTTCAAGAGCTCACCAAGAGCCAAACAAGGTTAAAAAAAGACAAAACACATCTTCAACCACATTGTGGTGAAAGTGTAGAACGTCAAAGACAAAGATAAAATCTTCAAATTCATTCAAGAGAAAAGACAGATTGATAGTAAGTATGCATCATACAACAATAAAGGAATTCCAAGTCCTGATGGAAGAAAGCTGTCTACCTAGCATTCTACATCCCCGTGTAGTCTCACTCAAAAGGAAAGGCCAGATGTACCAAGCTTAAGGGATTCTTCTACCCACAGACAAATCTAAAAGAATTACTGTGGCAGCTACTGTTAGTTGCTTACTCAGCAACCTTCGGCTGGAAAGAGTCAGACATGCATATTGGCTCTCCAACTGTCTCCCTTCCTTATGCCAGGAATTTTCACCCCATTCAGGAGGTTCAGAGGCCATCTTCCTACCATGAAGACGTGAGCCACATGCTCAGGAATGACACGAAAAGAAGACAAAAGGAACCTGGGTCCTCGAAAAGTCCTTGAGCAGCAGGGCTAATCTTGGACCGCTGACTTGGGAGTCCTTATTACAAGCATCCAAACATAGTCTTTACTTATACAACAACTAAAGGGTGTACTCTTGTAAGAATAAAATTTATCCTGTAAAGAGTTGTATGGAGAAGCAATAGTGAGCAAATAAATTGGCAAAAGATGTTGAAAAATGTAAATTAGTATTGGGGAGGGGTGGTGAAAATTTACACAACACTAAGGATGAAGTAGGGGCAGGGAGGGATATTAAAATGCATGAAAGTTCTCATCTTGATTGGAAAGAGGCTAGAGATGGTGACTGACCTTAATCTTTCTTAAAAAAAGATATAAATTAAGGCATGTATATTAAAATTAAGGACAATCACTAAAAGAATAGACACAAAATGTATAAATTCCACACTAGTAAAGGAAAACAAAGGGAAAAAGTTAAGTAAACAATCCAGTAGACCACAAGAAAGGAAAAATAAAAACAGCATATGAAATAAGATGTAAACCCCAAATGTTTCAAGAATCACAATAAGGGTAAGTAGGTTAAATAATTGATTAAAATAGAGTCTCAGATTGGATAGATAAAACAGAGATACATCTAACAAAGTGGTTAAGAAAGACTGAGAATAAAGGAAAAGAAAAAGATGAACCAACTCAATACTAACCAAAGGAGAAGAACTATTATAATGTTACTTATCTTACAAAATAGAATTTAAGGCAAATAAGAGGTAGAAGAAGCATTTATATTGATAAACAAAACAATCTACTTTGGACATTAAAAAAATGAATTAACCTATGTGTAACTAATAATAGCAGATACTTACAATTCTGAGTACCTTATACTATTCAATCACTTAGTGCTCACAAAAATCCTATGAGGAAGGTACTACTGTGATCCCCATTTTACAGATGAAGAAAGTGAGATACAAACATTAAGTCACTCATAGAGAGGATCCAGGATTTGACATTCGTAGTCCAATACAGATTTTATGATTTTTAACTGCTATGCTATCCTTCCTTTGCTAACAATGTAGTCTATCAATCTATCTATCTATCTACCTACCTATCATCTATCTATCTATCTATCTCTAAAAATTATAAAATCAGTCATTGGAGGAAATGGCCAAATCTACAAAAGATAAGAACAAGCTAACATAAAAATAAGTATATATTAGACACATGTGAATGTGCACACATACATTCACACAAAAGCTTGTGCCCAACAGAGAAGGCTTTTCAGGCACACAGAGAATATTTGTAAAACTCAACCACACATTAGGCCACAGTCTCCTCAAAAGTGTTCTCTGACTACAGTGCAACAAAAATAGAAATCACTGAAAAAAAAAACCCTCTCCCATAGGTTTACAAATATTTAAAACATACTTGAAAATAATCCATTAAAGAGGTAATGGAAAATTCTGAACATCATGAAATGAAAATTTTGATATATATCAAAATCTGTGGCGTTCAGCTATGGTAGTTTGTGGAGGAAAATGCATAGCTTTATAGGCATTTATTTAAAAAGAAGAGATCATGAAACTGAATTAGCAACTGTTCAGCTTAAGAAGCTAGAAAAAGAGCAACAGAACAAAACCAAAGAAAGATGAGTGAAATAAATAATAAAGGTAAATTTGAAAACTAATGAAACCACAAACAAATAATGAAATGACAAACAAAGCAGAAACGATGACCACCACCAAAAGCTGATTTTTTGGAAAGACTATTAAAATGTGCAAACTTCAGACAAGAGTGATCAAGAAAAAAAAAAGGCAAACAATAATCTGCATAACAGATTAAAGGAGAAAAATCATATTACCATCTCAATAGACCCAGGAAAGGGATTAGCCATACATAAATCAACACCTGTACCTGATGAAAGTTCTTATCTAACTAAGAATATAAGACAACTTTCTTAACCTAATAAAAGTTAGCTACCACAAAACCTACAGCAGCCACCATACTTAATGGAGAATAAATTCCCTCTGCTTGCTACTACCACCACTGTTCACCTTTGCATCTGAAGTACTAACCAATGCAATAAGAAAAAGAAATGAGCAGGATGGAGATTAGAAAAAAGGAGACTAAATTACCAGTATTTGAGGACTGTTGGATTATGGATTCTATATTACAAAAAAAAGAGAATCAATGAACAACTTACTAAAATTAATAAAAAGTGTAGCAAGGTAGCCAGAAAGAAGGTCAGCATATAGAAAACATTAGTATTCCTATATACTATCCATCACCAAATAGAAGATGAGATAGAGACAAAGGAGATACAATTCACAGAGCTATAACAATGAGAAGGTATCTAGGAGTAAACCTAACAACAAATGTGCAACACCCTTATGGAGATAATTATCAAACTTAAGTGAAGAGTAGAAAAGACTACCTAAGTGAATGGAGAGATATACCACACTCAAGAAGGAGAAGGTGTTGCATTGCTAACATGACAATTCTTCTAGAAATTAATCTCTGAATCAAATATAAATCCAATAGGTTTGTAAAAACCTGACAAACAGATCCTAAAATTAACATGGATGAATAAAGACTGTGCAGAATATTTTTAAAAAGAAGAACAAAGAAGAGTACTTGCTTTATCAGATATCAAGACATTTTCAGCTCTGGTAATTAAAGAAGCCTGGTATTGGCTCAGGAATAGACAGATGAATGGAACAGAAAAAGGATGAGACCTTTACATATCTAGTATATGACATCTGGTATATGACATCACGAACCAGTGGGAGAGAAGAGTGTCTTCAATAAATGGTGATTGGAAAATTCAGCGCTCCACATGGACAAAAAGAAAATAGATTCGTACCTTACATTATTCTCAAAAATCATCTCCAGAGGAGTTAAAGATATAAATGTGAAAAACAAAATTCAAATACCATTAAAATAAAATATGAGACAAATGATTTATAGTAGGAAATTTTCTGAAACCTTCTGAAGTAAGACACAAAAGCACAAAGGCAAATACACATTTTACCACATCGAAATTAAAAACTGTGCTGATAGAAGTCACAATTAACAGGGTTTATAACCAAATGATGGACTGGAATAAGATATTTCCAATGTATAAAACAGACCAGGAATTAATTTCAAGACCTTATAAAAAATTCCTACAGATCAGGAAGAAAATGACAAATCATCCAACAGAAAAATGGGCAAAGATAAAAGCAGAAGATTCACTGAAGAAGAAATAAAAATGGCCAACACATCTATAAAAGATATTAGATATGATTAGATGTCATGGGGATATAAATTAAGATATAAACAAGGTACCATTTTTATTTATCAAGTTGACCAAAGAAATTTCAAATGCTGGCAAGGGCGTAGGGAAAATTATATTCTCTTATGTTTCTGATGGGGGTGTAAATTGATAGATCCATTCTGGAGAACAATTTGACAATAACAAGTGAAATGAGAATGAACGCTGTATGACTCAGCATGTCATGTATACATATACATGAGGACATATACATGGATTTTCGTTGAGGCATTTTTTTAAAATAATAGGGCAAAATTGGAAACAATCCTAACATCCATGAGGAAGAGAATAGACATGTTCATAAGACATGTAAATAAGTTTTAAATATATGATCAACTGCTGCACAGTGATTCATTAATTCTGTTATATTCCAGTTAGTGACCAAAATGAAGTCACTGCCCTCATGGAGCTTACACTCTTGAGAGAGGAGGCAGAAAGTAACGATACAAGTATCAGATGATGGTATGTGATAAGAGGTAAGATAAAGCAGGCAAAGGAGACAACACATATGAGGGAGCAGCAACAAGCAGTAGCTATATACACATGTATATAATTTATCCTTCAATGCAGCAAACCCACTTCTAGGAATCTACTCTCAAGATACACCTTTAGCGATACGAAAATACATATGTACAATGTTACTTATTGCAGCTTTACTAGTAATTGAAAAATATTGGAACATTGGAAATTACCTAAATGTCTAAACATAGGAGAGTGATTGAAGAGACCAGGATATATACACACAAGAGTTGTATGCAGCTGCAAAAAAAGAACGAGGAAGAGCTCTGTGCACTGATGTAAAGTGATTTACAGGAGTTATTGTTAGGTGGGAAAAGCAAAGTGCAAAGAGAATATATAGTATGGTGCCTTTTGTACAATAAGGAAGTGAAAATAAGGAAATATACACACACCTGCTAATCGTTATAAAAACAGACAGGAAGGATAACCCAGAAAACAAAGAAGTTGGTTATCTACAAGAGGTGGCGGAAGTGGAGCAGAAGGGGTATGGGAGGGATAGGAAGAGGGGAAAATCCCTAAAACAGAAAACAAACGAACCTGATTGGATGTCAACTGAATATTATAACCACACTGAGGAGGAAATAAAACACTAACTCACAAACACTATTTTAAAAAAATTTTTTTTGGGCTTCCTTGGTGGTGCAGTGGTTGAGAGTCCGCCTGCCGATGCAGGGGACGCGGGTTCGTGCCCCGGTCCGGGAAGATCCCACATGCCGCGGAGCGGCTGGGCCCGTGAGCCATGGCCGCTGAGCCTGCGCGTCCGGAGCCTGTGCTCCGCAACGGGAGAGGCCACAGCAGTGAGAGGCCCGCGTACTGCAAAAAAAAAGAAAAAAAAATATATATATATATATATATATTTAAGCTTATTTGACTATTTAACCTCAGTATTGGGCAAGGTTGCTGGGCCAAGGGGGACTGCCAAGAGGCCCAAGCTCTTAGTAGGTTTGTTTATGGTAGTGGAAGTGTGAAGCAAGTTTGCTATATTACGGGCTGGGGCAAATGTGACTGAATGTGTCATTGTTGGGAGTAAGGGTTCTCACTGGAATAAGCGAGGTACAGATAAGGAATAGAGGAAGACAAATAAGAAGCCCAGGGGGATGAATGTGGAATGAAGGTATACATGTACATGCATGCAAATGTGCACATGAATATGTATGCATGTATGTAAATATGTATGTGTGTATAGTAATAAGTACATGAATATGTTTCTTAGCTCCTTCCAGTGAAAAAAGCCCAGTAGCAACTAATACACTCAACACCCAGATCTCGGTCCCTAATATCGTTCTTTACTAAAAGAAACCAGGGCTCCTCAGAGAAATAGCCGATCTCAGAACTGGGGCAGAAAGTAAGGCAGTGCTCAAATAAGTAAGGAAAGTAATGAATTATAAGACGTTGAAAGATGGAAACCTGTGAGTCCACACTCATAATAAAGAGATAAATCGATGGATAAACAAATGGACAGGACTCTTGTTTTTAGTAGCAAAGACAGAAAGAGAGGATGAGAATGATAAGGTAAATGGGGCAAAATGTTAGGAGTAGGTGAATCTGGTTAAAGTGTATATGGGTTGTTTTTATTCTATTCTGGATACTTTTCTGTCAGTTTGAAATGATTTCCAAATAAAAATGGAAAATATTTAATTTATAACAGCATCAAGATTATAAAATATTTTGATGTAGCACAGGTGATGGGTTGTCACTTGCATACCTTTTAAGTATGTACCTTTAAAAGATGGATTCTATTAGCATAACTATAATATCATTATCACACTAAAAATTAACGACAATTCTGTACTATTGTCAAATATCCAGTCTGTGTTCAGATTCTCCATTTTCACATTTTTTCTTTATACGTAGTTTTTTTGTTTGAATTAGGAACCAATTGAGGTCAAGTGGAATGATATGTTTTCAAGTGCCTTTTTTTTTTATAGTTTTCAGATTTTCTGTGTGTTCAGTTTTTTTAAAAAATAAACTTATTTATTTATGGCTGCATTGGGTTTCATTGCTACACGTGGGCTTTCTCTAGTTGTGGCGAGTGGGGGCTACTCTTTGTTGCGGTGCGTGGGCTTCTCATTGTGGTGGCTTCTCTTGTTGCAGAGTACAGGCTCTAGGTGAGTGGGCTTCAGTAGTTGTGGCACACCAGCTCAGTAGTTGTGGTTCGTGGGTTCTAGAGCGTAGGCTCAGTAGTTGTGGCGCATGGGCTTCGTTGCTTCGCGGCATGTGGGATCCTCTCGGACCAGGACTGGAGCCCGTGTCCCCTGCATTGGCAGGCGGATTCTTAACCACTGCACCACCAGGGAAGCCCTGTTTTCAAGTGTCTTTTAAACTGCAGGTTCTTCCTCTAGCTCTTTTGGGGTTTTTTTTGCAATTGATTTGTTGAGAAAACTGTGTTGTTTGTACTGTAGAGTTCCCACGGTCTGTATGTTGATGATTGCGTCCCTGTGGGGGTAGTTTAACAAGTTCCTCTGAGCTTATTATTTCCTGTAAATTGTTAGTTGGATCTAGAGGGCTGACCAGATTTGGGTTCAAGTTTTTCTTTTTTTTAGCAAGAATAATTCATATGTGGAGCTGGGAGACTTTAACACACTTCTCTCAGTAATTGGCAGCTTTATGTAGTGAACATGTACAGAACACTGCACCCAACCTCAGACTGCACATTGTTTTGCACACACAAGGGAACTTTACAAAAACTGACCACATACTGGAAGTAAAGCAAGTCTTAACATGTTTCAGAGGATCAAAATTATTCATAGCATGATCTCTGACCACAGTGTAATTAAGCTAGAAACCCATGAGAAAGGAAAAAAAGAACAAACCAGCAGCCCCTGCCATTTGTAAGCTGGCCTGGCTCTCATAGCCAGGCCATGCTGTTCTTTGACTGGGTGTAAACCCTCTCATGGAATAGCAAGCTTAGACAAAGTTACTCTGAGACCATGATAAAGTCAGATGAAGCAAGGCCATTTCATGATTTGTTTCTAAGCACAGATAAAACCAAGGTCAATGTGCAACCAGCAGATACCAAACATTTCCCTCCTACCTGACTTTCCCAATCACAGCTTTAGACTCACTGTAGTTGATCTCTCTATAAAGAAGAGTTACCGACATCTTCAGTCACAGAATTGCCCTTGCTTTCTGATTGCATCTAAAGCAAACCCTCAATTCCTTGGACTCTCCCCCAAATCACCCAACTAAAGCCCAAATATTACAGTAGGTTCTTTCTAGTACATTCATTCTGAGACACCCCACAGCTCCCCATGACGTGCATCTCACTCACTACAGAGAGTAATAGGCCCAACTTGTTCATCTACAGTTGTGTTTCTGGGCATATTGACACTCATAACAAAAAGATTACTAGGAAAATCCCCACATGTTTAGAAATGAAGAAATACACATTTAAATAACCCAGCGTTCAAAGACAACAACATGATGGAAATTAGGTAATGTTTCATCTGAATTGGTCAGTGGCCTGACAGGAAACAGACGGTGCATGCAAACTAAGTAATTTGAGGAGAGTTAAATAAAGGGATTGGAGTGGTTTTGTAATTTGTCATCTTGAGTACCCTGAACTACATTTCCCAGAATTCCCTTTCCTATAGGTTTCAGTTAGGGTGGGCCACATAAGAGATTCTGATGGGAGATTTGGAGAAGAGAAGGGAAACACACATCACTGACAACATTCTCATAGCTAGAAGATAGAAGGAACAAAATAACAAGAAAAAGACAAATAACACAGTATAAAAATGGGTCAAAGTTTTGAACAGACATTTTTTTTCACATTATAAGAAAACCGAATGAATCACAGGCATATGAAAGGTACTCAACTTCATTTGTCATTACAGAACTGTGAGTTATCATTACACACCCACCAGATTGGTGGGAACCAAAAAGTCTGACGATTCTAAGAGTTGGCACACCTGTGGAGCGATGGAAAATTAATTTCATACACTGCTGACGGGAATGTGTGCTGGAAAACAGGCTGGCATTTTGTGAGAAGATTGAAGGCATACTTCTATGAGCCAGCATTTCATTGCCAAGTATACAAACTCCGGGGAAACTTATGTACGTTGGCACCAGGAAACAAGTGTAGGTGGTTGTAATGGGTTCAACAGTAGCCCCCAAGAGATATGTGCACATCCTAACTCCCAGACCCCGTGAATGTGACCTTATTTGGAAAAAGGGTCTTTGCAGGTGTGACGAAGTTAAGGATCTTGAGACAGGATCATCCTGGGTTAGCTGGGTGGGCCCTAAATGCAATGACAAGTGTCCTTGTAAGAGCAAGGCAGAGGGAGATTTGGATAGACAGAAGAGGAGAAGGTCATGTGATCAGGGGCAGAGGTTGAGTGATTCTCCCCTAGAACCTTCAAAGGGAGCATGGCCCTGCTGACACCTTGATCTTGGATCTCTGGCTTCCAGAACGGTGACACAGTAAATTTCTATTGTAGTAAACCACCAAGTTTGTGGTACTGTTAAGACAGTCACAGGGAACTGAGACAATGGTTCATCATAGCATTTGGGTGCTGAAAACAAATCCAATATCCAGCGAGGATAGAATGGATATATAAGCTATGGTAAAGTTATACAGAGGAGGGACTTCCCTGGGGGCGCAGTGGTTAAGAATCCACCTGCCAATGCAGGGCACATGGGTTCGATCCCTGGTCTGGGAAGATCCCACATGCCGTGGAGAAACTAAGCCCGTGTGCCATTAGCTTGCAGTCTGGAACCTGTGAGCCACAACTACTGAGCCCACATGCCACAACTACTGAAGCCCGTGTGCCTAGAGCCCATGCTCTGCAACAAGAGAAGCCATTGCAATGAGAAGCCCGTGCACCGCAATGAAGAGAAAGCCCACGTGCAGCAACTAAGACCCAACGCGGCCAAAAATAAATAAATAAATAAATAAATAGTTATACAGAGAAATACCCTACCAAAATATGAGAATAAACTCTATATATACCACAGCATGGGTGAATTTTAAAGACAGTGCTGAGTGAAATAAGCAAGACACAGAAGAATACATAAATTACAATTCTATTTATATAAAGTTTTAAAAGAGGAAAACTTAAAGCACATTTTTTGTGGTTGGATGTATGTTCAGGTGGCAAAACTCTGATGAAAAGCAGGGAAATGGTTACCATAGAAGTTAGGGAGGGAGAGGGAGATGATTTCGAGCAGACATGCTGGGGCCAGAGGGTAGGACTCTAAGTTTTTGATCTGGGGATGGTTATAAAAGTATATTCACTTTTTTTTTGTCTGTGCCACACAGCACATGAGATCTTAGTTCCCCAACCAGGGGTCAAACCCATGCCCCCTGCAGTGGAAGCGCAGAGTCATAACCTCTGGACTGCCAGGGAAGTCCCTAAAAGCATGTTCACTTTATTTAAAGTTCAGGAAATGCATGTAAAACATATATGATTTACACCGTTCTCTGCATCTGTGTCGTACTTCACAATTTGAAAGGTTAAAACGTTACAAAACAGAATTGAAATGATGACTATTTGCAGATGATATGCCTCTATATCTGGAAATTCCAACAGAATCTACTTTAAAATGTTACAAAGTGTTAAGAAGAATGCACTAAGTTGGGTGGGTACAGAATCATCTAGACAAATGACAAACTAGAAGACACAATGAAAGAAAAAACTCCATTTAACAAAAAAGATAAAACATCTAGAAATGAACTTAACAAGAAATATGCAAGACCTATGAAAAGAAACTTTAAAATGTTCCTCTGGGACATAAAAAAAAGTCCTGACTGAATGCAAAGGTCTACCATGTTCTCAGGCAGGAAAATTTACCTTCAAAAAGATGCAAAATCTCCCTACATCAATCTATAAATTAAAAATGATCTCAAAAATAAGATATAATTTGTTGGAACTTGTCAAGGTGTTCTCATATATTACTATGGAAAACTAAAGGAGTGAAAACAGCCATCAATATTCTTAAAGGCAGACTAATGAGAGGGGTACTAGTCCTATCAGATATTAAAACATAATAAAGGTACAGTAATTTTAAAAAAGTATGGTAATGGTGTATGAAGAGAATGACAGAATAGAAAAAAAAAGGAAAGTCTAAAATACACCTGAATAGAAATAAGAATTTAGTATATGATAAAACTGTTATTTCAGTTCAGGGGAAAATGAGTCACTCAATAAATGGTATTGGGACCCCTAAGTGGCCATCTCGGAAAAATATAAAGTTGACTCCCTACCTCATACAGCAAACTAAATTTCAGATGGATCAGATTTAAAGATTAAAAAAGCAAAATGATAAAACTACTAGAAGAAACAATGGTACATTTAAAATATAATGTTGGAGGAGGGAACAACTTTTAAAGTACAACTTAGACCTCAGAAGCCAAAAAAGAAAAGGGATCCTAATTAAATACATAAAAACAAACAAACAAAAATCTTTAATACAAAAGTTACCGGGCTTCCCTGGTGGCTCAGTGGTTGAGAGTCCGCCTGCCGATGCAGGGGACGCGGGTTCGTGCCCCGGTTCGGGAAGATCCCACATGCCGCGGAGCGGCTGGGCCCGTGAGCCGTGGCCGCTGAGCCTGCGCGTCTGGAGCCTGTGTTCCGCAACGGGAGAGGCCACAACAGTGAGAGGCCCACGTACCGCAAAAAAAAAAAAAAAAAAATTACCATTAGCAAAGTCCAAGGAAAGTGCTAAGTAGGGAAAATTATTTGCAACTCCTTTCAGAGACAAGGGGACTAGCTTTCCCATTATGTAAATAGTACCTACAAAATAGTAAGAAAAATGCCAACAACTCAACTCAATAGAAAAGTGGGCAAAAGCTATGAATACAGCTCACATGAAAGAAATACAAATGACTTCTAAATAAGAGAAATCAAAATTAAAACTACAGTGAGCTACCTTTTTCCACTTATCAGTTTGGCAGCAGTAGAAAAGTTTGCCTGGCAAATCATTAGAGCTCATATGAGAACTTTTCACAAGCTCTATCTTCCCAGCAATTAGCAATTAACAAATGTAATATTTTAAAAACTCCTGATCCCAAGAGCAATACAAACTATAAAATTCTTTGGACTGAAAGGTATTAAAATGTGTAAGACAGATGTGAAGGAAAATATAAAATATTTTGTCCTCATAATAGGACATAAAGGCAGGCCTGAATAAATAGTGAGATATACCATGTTTTTGGACAGAAGACTCAACTTTTAAAGATGTTAGTTCCCTTGAAATTAATCTATAACTTCAATGCAACCCCAATAAAAATCCCAAGAGGATTCTAATAGAAACTGATGAGCTGATTCTTAAATTCATTCTGAAGAGAAATGCACAAGATTGGCCTATAAATTTAAAAGAAAGAACTTATTAGATATCAAAACATACTATGATGCTATAGTAATTGAAACAGTATGGTACTGATGCAAGAATCAGCATACTAATTGACGGAACAACAGGAATTCCAGAAACACACCCCAGAAAACTTGGCAGTTTAGTATCCATCCATCCATCCATGCATTGAATCCATTCTTTCATTCAGCTGACAAACAGTGATTGTCTATGATGTGTCAGAGATTCCTGCATGATTAAAAAAATATAAACATAGAAACCAGAACTATAAAAAGTAAAGCTGGGCTTCCCTGGTGGCTCAGTGGTTGAGAGTCCGCCTGCCGATGCATATGCAGGATGTATAACATATAACGATGTATAACAGATGAAGGGCTAATGTCAAGCAGATAAAAAGAACAAGTCAAAAGGAAAAGAGGAGCACTGTACCTTTATTATGACGCTGAAGCGTCAATGTGAATGGCCCATAAGTATTTGAAAAGGTGTTCAACCCGACTCTATTAGTAATCAGGAAAATGCTAATGATAACAAGGAGATACCATTTTCCCATCAGTGTTGGCAAGGGTGGGGGGAAGTGGGAACTCGTATATACTCTTGATACAGGCTCTTTTGGAGGGAAGTTTGACAGTATCTATTTTTTAAAATGCCCATATCCTTTGAACCCAGTAAATGCCACTTCTGAGTATCTGTGGAGGAGACTGTTCATTGTCCCCACCTGAGGCTGTCTTTCCTGGGTGCTGGGCAGCTCAGCTAGACGGTTTCCCAGTCCCCTATGGGGTTGGTGTGGTGGTCCCTTCACTTCACTGGTGCCCGAGCGCGGGTGTGCCATTGCAGGAGCTGACCCCGCAGTCAAGGCAATGTCCTTGAGCCGAGCTCCTGGGCATGGTCCCTGGACCACTGCTCAGCCACTAGCTGTCTGTTAGTGGTCGATGACGAGGCTAGTACAGACATCAGGAAGAAGTGTTATGAAGCTTTTATAGCAATTCAACATCGCCATGACGTCTTTATTGCATTTTACCAAAGTCTTGGTCCACCGTGGATTGTGGGGAGGGCATATAAACTGGTCTGGAGGAGACAGAATAAACAAGATGCAAGGACCTGGGGTCCCTGAGTGACTGTACGGGGCAGAGCTGCCACATCAACTTGGACCGTTCAGCTCAGACTTCCGTGGGCAAGGAATAATCTTCAGTCTTCCGTAAACCACGTTATTGGTGGACTCTTCGTTGAAGCCATCTAGTGCCGCCCTACCTGACTCAGCATCCGTCCTGTCCTGTGTGATGGGGCAAGGCTGCCCATGCAGCGTTGTTTCCAAAACCCTGCAAGACACCTGAATGTGCACCAAGGAGCAGAAGCAGGGAACAAACCATGCTATATCTGTGCCGTGGAATACTGAGCTGTAGTTAGAACCTCTATCCCAGGCATGCTTAACTATATGAGGAGAGTAAGCTGTAGAATGATCATATAGTATGAGAAACTCTCCCACGTATATGTATCTATATGCATGTAAATGTGCAGAAAATGTCAGGAAGAATCCTTTGGGGGGGATTAGGAGGGGCCTAGAGAGTGGCTAAAAGGGCCTCTATTTTATCCCTATTTGTTTAATATTTTAAAATGAGCTTATATCCATGTTTTGCTTGTGTAATTAAAATAAATTTAAAAGAATATAAAATACAGAACATTTATACATTTTTAAATAATAATACAATACAAAATAATAATGTCATTCAGTGGTTCGGTGTACCAGCACAGCATTCACTGCACTGAGTGAAAGAACTTTAAGAATGGAATTTAGTACTCAGTTGTTTGATTCCATTTAGGTCATGAATATTTTCAGAAAAAGTCCTACGGGGAATTCTCATTTTGTAAGATTTTCCAGAAGGAAAATCTCCAAAGTGGTATACAACTCTGTTTTTGATAAATCATCTCTGATCCTGAAATAATAAAGAATTGAAGGTATGAAGAAAAGAATCAAGTTTTAGAGAAAAACGAGGCTCTCAAAACGGGACGGATGGGGGTTGATGTGTGGGGGGGGGGATAGTTAAAGGGTATAGCGTTTCTTTTTGAGCCGACAAAATGTACTAAAATTAACTGGTGATGGTTTTGAACGTCATCATATTGTACACTTCAAATGGGTGAATTGTATCATATGTGAGTCGTATCTCAATAAAGCTGTTAAAGAAAATAAACAGAAGGCTAGAAACGAAACAAAACAAAGCAAAACAATTTGGTCTCAACTAAACAAACGTCAAACCAGACTTTACAAAATGCTTAAATTGCTAAAAAGTTTCAAGGAAATCTTGTCACAAGAACTGCTATAGATGCCGACAGCTTTCAGTGACTAAAGACAATGGGTTTTTGAGATTTGACCAAACTGTTAATCCTAGGTTCTGTTGACTTAAAATATGTGCAACGTGAGAGTTGCGAGTTAGGTTTTATTTGAGGCAAAATGAGGGCTGCAGCCCGGGAGACAGCGTTGCAGATAACTCTGAGAAACCGCTCCAAGGAGGCGAGGGGAGGAGCCAGGATATATAGGAGTTTTGCAATGAAGAGCAGGTAATTGGGAACATCAAAAAATTATTGTTAAATAAAGAAAACCAGATATCTCATGGTAAGGAATTTAGTGCTTTTCTATGTCTGGGAAGATGCAAGAGTCTGGGCTCACTGAAATCATTCCTTTGATATGCACCTCAGCTCTCTGGGGCCAGTATCCTATATTTTCACATCCCAAGTTTCCTCAGGGCTCACCGCAGGGAGTGGCTGCAGTCTGATGGCTGCTAGACGGCAGGTATTCTTTTCAGCCCTGAGTTTCCTCAGGGCTCACCAGCTCACTTTGGAGGGCTGCAATCGTTGGTGACTGTGACATCCTTTGTTTCTTGATATGGCAGGAAATATTCCATTTATAACTACTCCATTTATCAGTACAAACTTCCTTGTGGAAAACATACTACTGAAACCTTTCTTCTCAAATCCTCCAAAAGCATGAGGTCGTGCCGAGGTAAGTGCACAGCACAGGGACCCAATGAACCAGTCACAGGCAGCTGAGAGCATGGGTCCTGAAAGTCGGAGGGTGAAAGTGTGTAACGAAATTGGAATAACAGTTACATTTGGAGACAATTTCAGAATTATTGAATCTCAGAAGCTCATTCTCTGATGGCGAGATTTGGGACTTGGCCTTGGCCATCTTCCGTGCCAGCTTGGTGCCGTGAGGCTTCTAGAGGTTCAGGGTCAGCAGTCCCCACCCCTAACAATTCAGTACCTCCCATTCAGCTTCCCAGAGCGCAGGCGTCTCCTGGTCTGGGGGGTGGGGCTTCTGAGTCAAGGCTGAGGCTGCATCCATTCCCATCCTCCGGGCACGTGCCACTCACCTGTCATCTCCAACCAGACTTTGAAGTGGCTGTCCTGGAACGAAGTTGAGTCCGGCCAGGCTTCCTGCTCCCTGACGTGCCTGGGGCTCTGGCACCCACCCCGGCTCCCCCCGGGGCCCTCCTTCCCTTCCCGAGGGTTCTGGGCCGCACCTCGCCCCATCTCCCCAGTCTGTAAAGGGAGCCATCGGCGCCCGGCTCCGGGGGTGGGTGCGGGCGGAGGAGGCGCCCCGGGGGGTGGGGCGTAGGGGGTCGCCCCGCCCCCCCAGCTCCCCGGGCCCTGTCTGGCGGCCGCCGTCCGCCCGCTGCCCTGCCCCCACCTGCACGTGCCGCAGAATCCTCCGAGCGCACCAGTCCCCCAGCTCCGCGTAGCCGCCCGCCAGCTCGTCGTCGGCCTCCCCGAGCTGCTCCACCAGGCTGAGCAGCATCATGGGCACCGCCATGGACTCCGCGGCCGGGGCCCCAGGGAGCTGGGGCCGGCCCAGCCCAGAGGGGTCCTCCCGCACCCAGTGCACGATCTGATCCATCATCTCCACCGCTTCGCTCTGGGGAGGGATGAGGGGAGGCCCAGGCTGAGCTGCATCATGGGCGCCGCCATGGACTCCGAGGCCGGGGCCCCAGACAGGAAGGTCTTCGTGATGTAAAATCAACAGGACCTGGGGATGGAGGGAGGGTGATTCATTTGCTAATATTATGCGCTTGTGTTTGGCTCTGCAGTGTTTTTTTTTTTAATTTATTTTTAACCCAAGTGTAAAACTGCACAAATCCTAGGAGCCCAGCTTTGTGAACTTGGGTCCCACTTGTGGTAGCATTTTGGTTATGGGTCTGTCTTGATGTAGT